>NC_057825.1:89753611-90056642 GCF_910594005.1 Cervus elaphus
AGGCACGAGAAGAAGGGGACGACAGAGGATGAGATGGTTGGATGACATCACTGACTTGATGGACATGAGTTTGAGCAAGCTCTGGGAGTTGGTGATGGACAGGGAAGCCTGGCGTGCTACAGTCCATGGGGTTGCAAAGAGTTGGACACAACTGAGCGACTGAACGGAACTGAACTGAGGCAGGGTAAGTCAGTTTAGGAATGGCTATGAAAGTGAAAGTGTTAGTCACTCAGTCATGTTTGACTCTTTGTAACCCCAAGGAACTGTAGCCTGTCAGGCTTCTCTGTCCATGGGATTCTCCAGGCAAGAATACTGATTGAACATGGGTCTCTTGCATTGCAGGCAGATATTTTAGCATCTGAGCCACCTGGAAAACCCTTAGAGATGGCGGGTCTGAATAATTTCAGCGGGCTGTGGGATGTTGGGCTGCATGGAGTTTTCTGGTACCTGGTCCTGGGGTTTCAGGGCAGGGGAATGTTGGCTGAGCGGGAGCCCTCTGTAGAGGAGTGGTGGGACTGTGGGCTCTGGATTGGTTGGTTTGCATATGAAAGGTGCAGTTGCCAGTGAGTCCTTTACTGTCTCTAGGAATTGGCCAGCCCCGGGAAGGGCAGCCTCTCCAAAGTGAGCAAAGCCTTAGATGTCAAATATGTCATGAAAATATAGAAAATAAGAAGGCATGATTAATACATCTCGGAATTAGATTTTTTTGAAAAAGATTGAACTAGATCAAATTTATAGCCTGGGTTCCTGTTTCCATGGATGAGGCAAACCAAGGATTTTTTTGTGTCTTTCATGATGTGCTCACAGAGCTCCAAGGTATGCCTGCTAGTCTATGATTGGGTCTAAGGCCAGGCCTTTGAGTCTGGCTCTGTCAGTTATTTGTGTGAAATCAGAAAGGTCAAATGCCTTTCTGAGTTCCAGTTTCCTCATCTGTAAGATAAATTGAACTAACACCAGTGTACTACCCCACCGCTGTGACAAGTATACTTGTAGAGTGCTTGGCAGCGTATCTAATATACACTTAGTCACGAGGCAGGCAGCTCTTGGTAGAATTTAAGTTCCATGAGGTCAGACCCAGTATTTTGTCTGATGTGCAAAATAAGTATTTATTGAATGAATAAATTATAAAATTTAAAAAATGTTTTTATGCTTCATTTTTAAATTTAATTTTTGAGTTTGTAAAAAAAGTTAAGGAGCTATAAAACCAGAAATGATTTTAAAAAATGCAGTGAAATTCTTCCTTTTGTTTCTCCATCTGCTTCTCATCTTTCTCCCATGGTTATAACTGTTTTTTGTTTCTTCTCTACCACTCATATTATTGCTTAATCACCAGTATAAATTCTGACTTTCCTATTTTTACACAATAGCTAGTATATTTATATATTAAAATAGATTTTTTTGTATGGTGGTAAAATATAACATGGACATGGAACAACAGATTGGTTCCAAATAGGAAAAGGAGTACGTCAAGGCTGTATATTGTCACCCTGCTAATTTAACTTACATGCAGAGTACATCATGAGAAATGCTGGGCTGGAAGAAGCACAAGCTGGAATCAAGATTGCCGGGAGAAATATCAATAACCTCAGATACGCAGATGACACCACCCTTATGGCAGAAAGTGAAGAACTAAAGAGCCTCTTGATGAAAGTGAAAGAGGAGAGTGAAAAGGTTGGCTTAAAGCTCAACATTCAGAAAACTAAGATCATGGCATCCAGTCCCATCACTTCATGGCAAATAGATGGGGAAATAGTGTCAGACTTTATTTTTTGGAGCTCCAAAATCACTGCAGATGGTGATTGCAGCCATGAAATTAAAAGATGCTTACTCCTTGAAAGGAAAGTTATGACCAACCTAGACAGCATATTAAAAAGTAGAAACATTACCGTCTAGTCAAGGCTATGGTTTTTCCAGTAGTCATGTATGGATGAGAGTTGGACTATAAAGAAAGCTGAGCACTGAAGAATTGATGCTTTTGAACTGTGGTGTTGAAGAAGACTCTTGAGAATCCCTTGGACTGCAAGGAGATCCACCCAGTCCATCCTAAAGGAGATCAGTCCTGGGTGTTCATTGGAAGGACTGATGTTGAAGCTGAAACTCCAATACTTTAGGCTACCTGATGCGAGGAGCTGACTCATTCAAAAAGACCCTGATGCTGGGAAAGATTGAGGGCAGGAGGAGAAGGGGGCAACAGAGAATGAAATGGCTGGATGGCATCACCAACTGGATGGACATGAGTTTGAGTAAACTCCGGGAGTTGGTGATGGACAGGGAGGCCTGGTGTGCTGCGGTTCATGGGATCGCAAAGAGTTGGATGCGACTGAGCGACTGAACTGAACTGAAGATATAACAATTACCATCTTAACCATTTTTAAGTGTATATATAGTTTAATGATATTAAATACATTTGCATTGTTGTGTAACCATCACCATCATCCATCCCTGTAACTCTTTTCATCTGTAAAACTAAAGCTCTATACCCAGTAAACAATAACTTCCCATTGTCCCCTCCCTCCAGCCTCTGGCAACCAGCATTAGACTTTCTGACTACTCTAAGTAATAGGTAGCATATTATACACACTTTTTTGAACTTGGTTTTTCACTTAACAATGTATGTTTTTAAAAAAAAAACAATATTTTTAAAAAATTGAAGTATAGGTGATTTACAATGTTGTGTTAATTTCTCCTGTGCAGCAAAGTGATTCAGCTTTACATGTATATATATTTTATATCTATACACACACACACACATATTCTGTTTTTCTAAAATATTCTTTTCCATTATGATTATCATAGGATATTGAATATAATTCTCTGTGCTATATAGTAGGACCTTGTTGTTTATCCATTCTATATATAAAAGCTTACATCTACTAACCCCAGCCTCCCATTTGACCCACCCCCCATCCCTCCCCCACTTAACAACCACCAATCTGTTCTCTATGTCCATGATTCTACTTCATAGAGAGGTTCATTTGCATCATCGTTTAGATTCCACATATAAGTGACATTACATGGTATTTGTCATTCTTTCTCTGACCTACTTCACTTAGTGTGAAAATCTCTAGTTGCATCCATGTTGCTGTGAGATGGCATTATTTCATTTTTTATGGCTTAGTAGTATTACATGTGTATTTGTACCACGTCTTCTTTACCCATTTATCTGTTCATGGACATTTAGGTTGTGTCCATGTCTTGGTTATTGTGAATACTGCTGCTATGAACAAAAAGGTGCATGTGTCTTTTTGAATTACTGTTTTGTCTGGATATATGTCCAGGAGTGGGCTTGCTAGATCATGCAGTAATCTGTATTATCTGTATAATCACACAACGTAATTCTGTTTTCAGTTTTCTGAGGTACCTCCATACTGTTTTCCACAGTGGCTATACCAGTGTACATTCCTACCAACAGTGTAGGAGATTTCCCTTTTCTCCACACTCTCTCCATCATTTATTTGTAGATTTTTTAATGATAACCATTCTGACTGATGTGAGGTGGTACCTCGCTGTAGTTTTGATTTGCATTTCTCTAGTAATTAGCAATGCTGAACATCTTTTCATGTTTCATTTCAGTAGGCCATGTGCCTACTGGCCATCTGTATTTCTTTTTTTGAGAAATGTCTGTTTAGGTCGTCTGCCCATTTATCAATTGGGTTGTTTGCTTTTTTGTTGTTGAATTGTGTGAACTGTATGTGTATTCTGGAAATTAAGCACTGTTGGTTATGCTGTTTGTAAATATTTTCCCCATTCTGCAGTTTGTCTTTTCATTTTATTGTTTCCCATAATGTGCAAAAGCTTGTGAGTTTGACTAGGTCCCATTTGTTTACTTTTGTTTTTATTTCCATTTCCTTGGGAGACTGACCTAAGAAAACATTGGCATGATTTATGTCAGAGAGAGTTTTGCCTTTGATCTCTTCTAGGACTTGGGTGGTATCACATCTTATGTCTTTAAGCCATTTTGAGTTTATTTTTGTGGTGAGAGGGTGTGTTCTAATGTCACTGATGTACATGTGGCTGTTCAACTTTGCCAACACCACTTGCTGAAGAGACAGTCTTTTTTCCCATTGTTTATTCTTGCCTCCTTTGTCAAATATTAATTGACCATAGGGGTGTGGGTTTATTTCTGGGCTGTCTATATTCTGTTCCATTGATCCATATGCTTAACAATGTATCTTGAAGAATTTCCATACATTATAAATCTACAGTGTAATATTCCCATTATTTTTATAGCTGTAGATAGTGAAGGACAGGGAAGCCTGGCATGCTACAGTCCATGGGGTCACAAAGAGTCGGACATGACTTAGTGACTGAACAATAAATAACAACATAGTATTCTGTTGTATGTCTAAACTTACTCATCTTCTATGCTTGACATTTGGGTTGCCTCCTGTGTTTTGTTCTTATAAACAATGATGTAAAATGGCCCACTGTTTTATTTATTTACTTATTTATTTTAACTTTTATTGGAGTATAGTTGATTTACAGTGTTGTGCTAGTTTCAAATGTACTGCATAGTGAGTCATCCACTACATATATCTACTCTTTAAGATTCTTTTCCCGTATGTGGCCAGATGTTTTAAAATAAAATTGTTTTGATTTCTTTGTGCTTTGTTAAAATCAACTTACTTGGCCACCTTAATTCTTACCCTCCCACTTAAGGCTCAGACTTGGAGGTCGCCACCTCCCATTCCTGGCGGGACAGTATCCTGCCTGGGTGATGAGTTTGAATGAGTTCTTCTTGCATGAGGAAAAGTATGCCAGTCAACATGGAAGCTGCTTTGACCTTCCCCTCCCTCCTCCATGCTGATTGCTGACCTCGCTTTCTGTCTTTGGGATGGCAGCAGCTCTTTCGGCCCCCAAACTTGTGCCCTCACATTACAGTGGCTTCAGAACACAGCACAGCCAAGAGGGATGACGGGGTCTGGAGAGGCTGGGCAGCGCATTTTTCTGTCAGTAGGCTGTGCAGAGTGGAGGGTGGGGGGCAAGGCTCACAGGCTTTTATTCCAGCTTACCAGGCTCCATACACACTCAGAGCTGGCTCCCAGGCCCCCAGGGCCATGCTTGCCTCATTTGTGCTGAGTCCTACCTGCCACTAAAGGTTGGTACCCACCGAGTGTGCAGCATCCCTCTTATGCAGAAGGCTGGGTGCCCTAAGTTCTGTGTCTCAGTCTTGATCTCAGGATGGGTTGAGTCTCCTCAAGGGTCTGCATCCTCCCAGGTCTGATCCCCCTGAATAGACATGAATGAATGAAATGAATGAATGAAGAGTGGCCCATCAGGGTTTTTCCATCTCCGTCAGCCTCAGACTGTCCCTCTTCTCTCCTTCTTCCACCCACTCAGAGGACGCTCTGCCTTTCTCGCATCTTGACCCCACAGCCAGCTCCTTAGGCTTAGGGACGGGCATCCTGCCTCCAGTCTTTCCTCCTGGCGGAATGGGGGCCTGTGAAGCCGCCCAGCCCCTCGGAAGGGCTGACCCAAGGGCCTATGCAGGGCTGGGAGGTGGGGGTATTTTATGACCCAGAAAGACGTTGAAGGGAGGAAATAACAAGCAGTCCAAGGAGCAGGCCGTGGAGGTGCCTGTTCCCCGGGCTGGCAGGGGTGGAGTCGCCGCTTCCTCCTGCATTTCCTCCCATTGTTCCCGCCCCGCGTCCGGGAATTCTCCCGGGGGGAGGGCTGGACGGGCGGCGAGGGAGGCAGAGGAGGGTGGGCTGCTCTGTGCTCAGCGATCCGCTGCGCTCCGGCTGCCACTCCCAGGTTGCACCGCCAGGCCCGCCAGCCATCTGCTCCCCTGCCCACCCTGAAGCCCTGGGAATCTGGGGACCAAATTTGTCAACCAGAAAATAGTGCACGAGGCTGCAAATAAGAAAGTAGTTTATTTGGGATTTTAAGGATTGCATTTCAGGGGGCTTCCCTGGTGGCTCAGTGATAAGGAATCCGCCTGCCAATGCAGGGGACACAGGGTTGGATCCCTGATCTGGGAAGATCCCACATACCTTGGGACAACTAAGTCTGTAGTCACAACTACTGAGCCTGTGCTTTAGAGCCTGGGGGCCACAACTACTGAAGCCCGTGTCCTGCACCCTTGGGCCAGTGCCCCACAACTAGGGAGTAGCCGCCGCTCACCGCAACTAGAAAAAAGCCACAACTAGAGAAAAGCTGAGCAGCAGCGAAGACCCAGCATTGCCAAAAATAAATAGATAAACATTAAAAAAAATGTAATATGGGAGACACAAATTCAGGTACCTGTGAAAGTATTGGGAGAAAGAAGGGCTTATAAAGACAAAAAGCCTGGAGGTTGTTAAAAGTTGCCTAGAGAGAGTTGTGATTGACTTTGACAATATTTGTGCTTTAAGTATTACAAGTTGTTTCAGGGTCGGGGTCTGATAGATGGGTAGACTCTCACGAGTTATTTTAGGGTAAAGGTCCCATAAATATCTTGGTTTCTGGCAGGTCTTCTGGATGACTTCATCAGGTCAAAAGGTCATATTAAATCCAGGCTGAGCCATATATGAATCACACTTCATTGATGACCTTCCAACTCCACCTTATAGAGCTCTGTTAGCAATACCGACTCTATTTCACAAGTTCTAAGGCAGGGTCTGCCATCTGCCTGCTCAAGCAAGTCCCTCCTTTCTGCTGACCTAGATTTCCAGTGTCACATTGTTACCCAGAAACTGGGTTCGCCTCTTAGTGGGTATCGAGCCAAAAGACACAACCGAGTCAAAGATAGGGAGAAGGAAGGATTTATTTCTTGCAGCAAGTAAGGAGAACATAGGGAACGTTTCCCAAAGCAGTGTCTCCCCAAACAGCAGAATTGGGGAAGTTTTAAGTTTAAGGGTATATGCATATTCATGAAAGGGTCTGGGCAGTAGGCAGAGTCCAAGTTTTAGTTGATTGAAGGGCTGAGGGTCAGAAAAGGTCAACATCGTTATCCCTTGTATTCTAGCTGACCCAGTTGTTGCTGTTATTTAATCTCTATGTTGTGTCTGACTCTTTTGCAACCCCATGGACGGTAGCCTGCCAGGCTCCTCTGGCCACGAAATTTCTCAAGGAGGAATACTGGAGTGGATTGCCATTTCCTTCTCCAGGGGATCTTCCTGACGCAGGGATCAAACTTGTCTCCTGCTTGGCAGGTGAATTCTTTGCCATGAGGGCCCAGGGGTGGTATTTAAATTCTGCAAAACAGCTCAAGAATGTGCATTAAACTAGTCTTTACCATTGAAATAGAACTGGGAGTCTTTACAATTGATTTATTTTTGTTATTTTTACTTTCACCTGGTAAGCTTGTCCTTGTGTTTTCCTAAGATCATTATTACTGAGACCTGTTCAAAGACAAGGACTGTGGCCAGGCTTAGATCATCAAATGACTTACGCCCCAGATGGCTTCTGGTATGTCAAGAAAGCCATTCTTTGTTCTCTGTCTCCCAGGGACCACTGCCCTGTCTGCTTTCAGCATGGATTCCTGGTTTTCTACACTTACTCCCTGGTGTTCTCGGCATTGCTCTGGTTATGAGAACAGTTCAGTCAACACACTGGCGACAGGGGCCTTCCCCTTGCTGACTCTGGGGTGGAGACACTCCAGGAGGCCTGCCTTAGTGAGCTATGGCACAAGCCTGCTCTGCTCTGCAAAGGAGTATAAGATAAACTGCTGGAGGAAGGGGGACTGCCTCCAGCGCCCAATAGTGGGCTCTTGTCTAACACGTGGAAATGAAGTGTCCCAGGAGACACGTGCTGACAAAGCAAGAGATTCTATTGGGAAGGGCTCCTGGGTGGAGAGCAGCGGGGTGAGGGGGCCCAGGAGAACAGCTCTGCCACGTGGCTCACGCTCGGGTTTTTCCCGGGTGTCTCTGGCTAATCAGTCTGACCGGGGTCCTTCCTGCTGGTGACGTTTGCATCATTCAGCCAAGGTGGAGTCCGATGAGAATGATCCTGGGAGGCTGGTAGGACATATGGACTGGCATCTCCTCTCTTCTTTTGACTTTCCTCTAATTCTTCTGGTTGGTGGTGTTCCTTACCGGGACCTCCTGTTTTGTAAGATAACGCGTGCCGAGTGGTTACTATCAGGCCTGGCCAGGGTAGTCGGTTTCAGTCAGTGGTTCCCCTAACGAAACCAGTCTGAATTCTAGAAAATGTGCTTCCTAGCATCCTGAGTGGTTTTAGAACTCTGGAATGAATATTAGCAAACACCTCTCCCTTTAGCTCTGTAGAAACACAAAATTGAACCAAGTAAATGTGAAGATCTAATTGGTTCTGTTCAATAACTCATGAATTGACCGGGCTTCTTTGGTGGCTCAGATGATAAAGAGTCCACCTGCAATGCAGGAGACCTGGCTTTCATCCCTGGGTCAGGAAGATCCCCTGGAGAAGGTAATGGCTACCCACTCCAGTGTTCTTGTGTGGAGAAGTCCACGGACAGAGGAGCCCGGGAGGCTATAGTTCATGGTGTTTCAAAGAGTCAGACATGACTGTCTAATTCTTTCACTTTCATGACCCATGAATTTAGAGCAACTGGAAAGGTGCTCCAAGGGGTTGTACAAAATGGAAAGTTTTATAGGCAGAAGGCAGGTGGGGCAAGAAGATATTAACTAAAGAAAATAAAGGGTTATTTTAAAGCCAGGACATCAACTTTTTGGGAGTTGAGAAGGGATCAGGCAAGGGTTTATCATGCTGATTACCTCATCTTCCACTGGCTGGGGTGGGAGAGGGGTGGAGTGGGCCCACATAACAGATGTCCATTTTCGTGCTTGACCAGAATATTCCAGACTGGCCTATTAAGGTTACATTTCTGGGAAAAGTTGAAACTGCAATTAGACCCATAATTAAATCTAGGTTTTGTACTATGGGCTTTAGCATGAGTGACACCATTTTGAGCCTGTGGTTTTCTTTTTTTACAGCCTCTTCTGTAAAGAAATGTTAGAAAAATTGGTCTTGAATAAATATCAGGCTGGGCTTTCCTGGTGGCTCAGTGGTAAAGAATCCACCTGCGATGCAGGAACTGCAGGAGTTGTGGATTTGATCCTTGAGTTGGGAAGATCCCCTGCAGGAGGGCATGGCAACCCATTCCAGTATTCTCGCCTGGAGAATCCCATGGACAGAGGAGCCTGGCGGGCTACAGTCCATAGGTTCACAAAGGGTCAGACACAACTGAAGCTATTTAGCATGTGCACACGCATGTATGTGTCAGGTTATTGACTTGCTAACAGAGGAACTTGCAAAGCAACTAAGAGTCTGCTGGTTCCAAGAGGGATGGAGATAAAGGAATTTTATTGCTGAGAAACTTACACAAACAGCTAGTTTTTTAAATTTATTTTTATCATGATAAAACATACATAACAAAACTTACCACCTAACCATTTTGATGTTCAGTGGTGTTAAGTACATTTACAATTTGTGCGGCCATTGCCATTATCTATCTCCAGAACTTTTCATCTTCCTCAGTTTGAAACTCTGTACCCCCTAAATAATAACTCCCTCTTTCCTCATCCCCCACCCCACATAACTGCTAACCTGCTTTCTGTCCCTATGAATTTAACCACTCTAGGTCACCATACAATATTTGTCTTTTTGTGTCTGTCTTATTTCACTTGGCATAATATCTCCAAGGTTCATCCATGTTGTAGCAAGTGTCAGAACTTTCCTCCTCTTTAAGATTCAATAATATTCCGTTGTGGACATTTACTATGTTTTATTTATCTATTCATCTATTGTTACACACTTGGGTTGCTTCCACCTTTTGGCAGTTGTGAATAATGCTGTTATGAACTTGGGTGTACAAGTATCTCTTTGAGTCCCTGATTTAAATTCTTTTGGGTATTTACTCAGAAGAGGACTGCTAAATCATATGGTAATTCTATGTTTAACCTTTTGAGGAACTACCATGCTGTTTTCCATAGTTGCTGCATCGTTTTCCATTCCAACCAGTGTTTCAATTTCTCAACACAAGGGTTTCAGGTTCTCAACATCCTTGCCAACATTTGTTGTTTTCTGTTTCTTTTTTTTTAACTTTTTATTTTATATTGAAGTATAGCCGATTAACAATGTTGTGGTAGTTTCAGGCGGACAGCAAAGGGACTCAGCCATCCATGTACGTGTCTCCCTTCTCTGATTTCTGTTTCTTGATGGTAGTAGTGAATGTGAAGTGCTGCATCATTGTGAATAGCCAGTTTTAACAATTAGTTAATTAGGTCAAGATGGAAGTTTTATTTCGTTAAGTCATAAAAATTCATATTCAAATCAGTTATTATAGACACCAGAAAAATGGAGGTCCCAGATAACAGGTGTGCTATTTATCCACCAGGAAAAAAATTATGAAGCAAATGATGAAAGTACGTCTGTGACTGGTCGTTGCTCACGTCCTGACAGTAAGGTGCAGGAATCATGCCCACGTTCGATGCAGACACAGCCACACTTCTGACTGACAGAGGCCACTTGCTGCTCTGATTCCCTCACTGCTGCAGAACACATGTTGCTCACTTTTTGGCTTAGAGACACAACCTTTTCCCTTGGCCCCCTTTGAAGGGTCCCTTTGCTGGTCATCAAGTGACGACCTTCTCTTTCCTAAGAGACCATCCGTTTATGGGCCCTCTCCCCTTGGTCAGATATGGCCTCGCGTGTGTGGGTGATAGTTCTGGGCCTCTTTGGGAGTGGGGCAGACTTCCCTGCCCCAACTTTCCTCTCTCCCCGCCCCTGAAGACAGGAGGGTCTGTGTGTTTTCCCTTCACCCTCATTGCTGGCCCAGCTCAGGGACACTGGGTAGGTCTGTGTAGTGGCAGGTCAGGAGAGCTGCGGAGGGAGAGGAGAATGCAGACGTGCTCCCAGGAGAGGCTGCTCTGGGGGCTGTTTAGGTCTGACGGGCAGGACAACCCAGGCACATGGGGTGGTGAGGTTGGGCCTCTGGGGAGGGGCAGAAGGGGTCAAAGTTGACCTTGGGGGAAAGGAACGTGTCTCTTATTCTTCTGGTGCCCGGAGAGGGGCCTGGCCCTCCAGGCCTGGTGATGGGGTAACTGCGGCAGACTGCCAGGGAAGTCTTGAGGGTTCCTAGGCGTTCTAGGCAGATCAGCCTGTCCATGGGTTGTCTGAGTGAAGTCAGTGGTGAAGGGTATCCGGAAGAAGAACTGGGTGCATTTGTCTGCTTTTTACTTTCTGCTTTTCTCTCTCCTCAGGTTCCTGGGGGAAGCCAACATCCCCCTCCGGGAAGTCCTCGCCACCCCCAGCCTGTCTGCCAGCTTCAATGCCCCACTGCTGGACACCAAGAAGCAGCCCACAGGGGTAAGTGTCCACTGGCCTCGGTATCCGGCCGGTTTCTGTCAGAGGCCTTGCTCTCCGACCCCAGCCATGTGTCAAGGTCCAGCCTCCAGCACCCAGGCCTAGCCCACCCTGATTGAAGCTCCAGGTGCTCAGCAGGGGCTCAGGGGTGGCTCGGATGGGAGGGGCAGAAGTGGGAGCTGGGCCCCCCAGCAGGGCTCAAGCTAGCCTTGCCTCACACCAGTCTGCCCCCGGTCACCTCCTGGGACTGGTGTTTCACTGGAAACCTGATGCCTTCCCAAGCTTCCTGGTAGTCCTTCCTTACCATCCAGGCCCTTCTCCGGGTCTGGAATAGCTGAGTCATCTGGGTCATAGATCACAGCGGGAGGGAGGAAGACATCCCCCTCCCCTGCCCGCTGGGACCTGTCAGACCCCCTTCCCTTCCTCCATTGTTCTTCCTGCTCCTCCCCCAGCCTTCCCAGCGTTCTAGCCCTCCCAGACAATTCCCAGCCCTCATCCCCAGCCTTCCGTTATTTTTAGTGAGCTAAATATACCCTGCGGGGTCCTTTCTTCATGGTCAGTAGAATTCCTGACCTTCCCTCTGGGTCAGCCCCACCTCCCAGGACACACTGGGGAGTATCAATTTGGAAATACTTCCTCTCAGTGGGGTCCTGGGGAGTCTCTCAGAGTGTGGTCACCTTGCCGTTGTGTGTGTGTGTGTGTGTGTGTGTGTGTGTGAGGTTGGTGGCTCTTGGCTGGCTTGGTGAGTCAGGAAGTGGCCGGTCTGGGCAGAGCTCTAGAGAGTGGAAGCACTGCTTGGAACTGGGAGCCAAAGGAAGAGAGTGAGTGAAGTCACACGGTGAATTGGTGTCCAGGTGGGGACACGGATCAGGGGGTGTGTCTCCTGACTCTCAGTGGTTAAAGGGACTTGAGTGGACTCTGGGGTCACTGCCCTTCTGATGCTGGAGTTTTCCCCGACCTCTCAGGCTCCTCAAGGCTGGGATTCTTCTCTGATGGGGAAATGTCTCTTAGAGAACCCATCCCTTTCTCAGACAGTGCTCACTGGTAGAACATTCTGGTTCATGCAGGATGTATCACCGGCTGAATCCCTTTTGTCCTCCCTTGGAGCTCTTTAGGAAGAGCTCTAGGACTTCTGAGACTTCTGAGCTGCCCCTTCCGGGGATCCTGAAGATGGCCAGGGCAGGCTCCGGAGACGCAGAGCACTGACGGAGGAGTCAAGGAGGGCATCGAGGCAGCAGGGGACACAGGTGTTTGGAGTCAGGGGATCTGCTTGGTGCTTTTCTCCTGCTCTCAGGGATGGGGGTTGCCTATTTTGCCGTGTGTCAGGCCCCCAATGCCTCCAACCAGAGTCTTTCGCTTCATGACTGAGCTGCTCAAACCTCTCTTCTCTCACACCCTCTGTGCATCTGTGACATTGGTGTTTCCTGCCAGCCTTCCTGCCCCTGCTCCCCTCCAAGCTCAAAGGCCCACCCAGCCCCTGAGACACCCGACCATGGGGCTGAGCCTGGCTGTGACTCCCCGGCTGCCTCATCTCTCCTCCTATCACTGTGTTCCTGCACTGTCTGCACTTCCCAAGCAGCAGCAGGGGGCTGACTGCCTTCTCTTCTCTGGGCTGGGACTCCTGGCTGTCCGCAGAGCTTGCCACTCCGTCCCAGACCATGTCTCCAAGAAGGGGTGTGAGAGCCAGAAGGTGACGGGTGGGAGTGGAACATGGGCTCCGGGAGGTGGGATAAACTAGGTTCCTGGACCCACCTCCAATGTGTGTGTGTGTGGAGGCTTCTCCATGCCAATCAGCAATGCCCGGATACCAGCTGGGTAGCGATGATTCAACTCAATTCTGACACCATCTACCTGGCTATAGCAGCGGATCCCATGGGTTACAGGCTCATCCTGCCCCCCGCCCCCTTTCAGATACTAGTGGCAAGCCCAGGCTGTTACCTGTGCTTCTAACCAACTGGCTATAGATCAGAGGTTCCCAGGACCTCCTTCTCAGGCTCAGTGAATTTGCTAGAGTGGCTTACAGAACTCAGGGAAACATTTTACTTGCTAGATTATGGGTTTATTATAAAAGGATATATCTAAGGAATAGCCAGACAGAAGAGACATACAGGGCAAGGTCTGGGGAAGAGCAAAGAGCTTCATGGTCTCTCCAGGAGCGCCATGCCCCCCAGTCTCCACCCAGAAGCTCCCTGAATCACATCCTTTTGGGGTTTCATCGCATAGGCATGATTGATTAAATCAGTGGCCATCAGTGATTGAGTCAACCTCCAGCCCCTCTCTCATCCTTGGAGGTTAGGGGCAGGACTGAAGTTACCACCCTCCAGTCACAGGTTTGGTCCTCCTGGCAATCAGCTCCATCCTCAGATGAGGTGCAGAAGTCACTGCGTTAACATAACACGAGATACCTTTGTCACTCTCAACACTTAGGCAATTCCAAGAGCTTGGGGAGCTGTAAGCCAGGAAATGTGGACAAAGACCAACTATATATGAAAAACATACTTTGGTCATCTCAATGACTCAATCAATACATGTCTTATAAATCACAGTATAGCCTGGGACCTCCTTCCCTTCAGCCCAGGAGGTGGCTCTGGCCTGTGGAGAGGGCCCGGGACCAACCTGTAGCCCCTGTGATAGGGCTGAGTTCCACTGCAGCCCCAGGCAGGTCCCGAGACCCTCTGAGCTGGGACTCCCCACCTGGGGCCTGGCGCCTGGGGCTGGTTGCACGGCAATCAGGAGGACACACAGCAGGGGATTTGCTCGGAGGGACAGAGAGCCCTGTCCGGAGCTGTGGATTCTCACTGGCCATTTTCTGAGGCCGCTTTCTGGGCTGAGTCTGGCGGGCAGAGCTCGGCGGGCATCCTGTTAGCTGTAGCTCAGATGACCTCAGAGGGCCAAAGGAAGCTGCTGATGGTGTGGTGGGAGATTGTGATGCTGCCTGTGGGATCCTTAGGAAACCCTGCAAGACTGAGGAGGAGGAGGGGGGTCTGCAGTGGGCTGGCCTGTTGGCTCCACCTGCCTATCATTCTCACCCAAGTCCCTCCCGATGTGGCACACGGGGCTGCCTGCCATGAGAAGATGCCAACTTTACCCAGACGCCTCTAGCCTGAAGTGAAGAACACTGCCCTTGTCCTGGGGGAGTCTCCAGGCCCACGAGGGCGCTGGACGCACATGAAGGAAAGCAACATACTCATAAACGTGTTTCGAGAGCAGCTTACTGAGGGCATGGATGATACACTATGAAAACCATGTCAGCAGCTCCTCAGCCTTAAAAGCTAGAGTCTGATGAGAAAGAGAAGCCTGCTGGGTGAGATGAGCACAGGAAACCTAGTGGTTTCACGTGGAAACCACTGGCCGGGAGCCAGGTGGGCCCTGTGTGTTGGGAGCAAGCACTGAGGTGCTTTGGTGAATCCCTGGGTATCCTTCAAGTGACTGAAGATGCCGCCAACCACCCCTGCCTCAGCTCAGGACCACATCTGACCCGCCTGCCGGCTTCTGGGTGTTGTCTGAGGGAAAGGTAAATGTGATCCAGGCGCGTGAGGTGTGTTGGGAGCAGTGGGGCTGGGTGGGTCTGGGGCTGATCTACCTAAGCTCAGTGTTGGCGAGCTGTGGCCCAGGAAGGAGGTGGTGAGCAGTGGGGCTGACCGTGGCAGGGCAGGTGAAGGACCCGGGAGCTGGGGCCGATAACCTGCAGGATGATCTGATGGGGTTGTCTGTCTTTTTGCCTTTCCTGGTGTCCTGGTTTCCTGGACCCTCTTAGCCTGGGGGCCAGACAGGACCTTCCAGAATTCTGTGGTATTGTTGACTGTGAGCCCCAGGTGGCAGATATGGGTGACTGAGGTTACCTGCTCCAGGGCAGCACACTTTGATGGACACACAGCTGACTGATAATGGCCTTGTGACAGGATGCATGCGTGGTGGTGCTGGGGCTGAGGAGCTGAGGGACGGGGCTGGCAGACGGAGTGCCTTGATATCGAGGGCCTTAAAGAGGGTCCTACTGGGGGCTGTGGGCCAAGGTCACTGTCTGGGAGAGCATGGGGCTCACATATATCCCACAGAAAGAGAATCTCAGCTCTGGTTATGTCTGGAGAAGGGGACAGGCTATGAGATATTATGTCCCAGTGAGGGTGGGAGGTCCTGACCCTGAATGAGGCCCACAGACAGGCCCCATTTCCTTTAACTCTTAATAGAGCTAGAGGTCTCCAGAATTAACCAGCCCTGGGCATGAAGCAGTGGACCCTGGATCTTGCCCCCTGCTGTGAGATCTGTTCTAGATCCTGGGCTCTAGATCCTTGGAAGCTGTAAGGAATGTTCCTGTTGCTCCTTGATGGGCATGTAAAAGATGGAACTGGCTTGTGCCCGAGGTCTGTTCACATGCCTGGAGCCACTGGCATGTTGCTAAGTCTTCAGGAGGTTGGTGGGGGCTCTCAGTGCGGAGATCTGATGCTCAGGAAACTCCAGGAGGTGAGGGGTTACTTGGATGGTCTTGGGATTCAGAGGCTACTGTTCCTCCCTGAGCCTCGGTGCTAATGGCACCCAGGCCCACAGCGCGGAGCAGTTACACTCACATGGCTCCACTTCTGCCCAGAGATGATACACAGGAAGCCCCCGGGTGGTGAAGGGTGGTGGCTGGGCAAGGTGAGCCCTGAGAAACAGGAAGGGGTGTTCTTCAAAGGAATCTGGTGCTAGGGTCAGAAGCCCTCAGCCACCACGTGTTAGGGGGGCTTCATTCATCTCTGCTAAATGAGATTCCCATGGCTATAGCAGAAGAAAATTTCTCAGATTTTCAGAACCTTCTATTTTAACATAATGTAAGATTCAGCAAAAAACTGCAAGAGTAGTTGAAAGAATATTTTGTTCTAAGCCATTTGATTCCATCTCCTGACTCCTCATCCTGAATTTAGTATGTATTTTCTCTGATTAAGGACTTTCTCCTACATAACCACAATGAAACCTTCAAAATGAGGAAATTAATGTTGACATGACACTACCATTGAACCCACAGATTCTCATTCAAGTTTTATTAGTTTTATCAACAGTGCCCTTTATAACAAAAGGATCCAATTAAGGATCATGTATTGTTAGTCGTTTCCATTTCTTTTAGTCTCCACCCCCCTGGGAGAATTCCTCAGTCTGACTTTTATAACCTTGTCACCTCAAGACTTTGGGGAGTCCAGGCCAGTTGTCCTGTAGGATGTCCTCCTGTTCATATTTGCCTGCTGTTTCCTCTTGACTGGGCTTCCCTGATAGCTCAGTTGGTAAAGAATCCACCTGCAATGCAGGAGATCCCAGTTCGATTCCTGGGTCAGGAAGATCCGTTGGAGAAGGGATAAGCTACCTACTCTAGTATTCTTGGACTTCCCTTGTGGCTCAGCTGGTAAAGAATCTACCTGCAATTAGATGTAGATTGTTCATCTTTGGCAGGAATAGAACACCGCAATGCTGTGCTGCTCCCATCATGTCCTAGAGTGGTGCGATTTTGATTTGTTTCATTTCTGTGTGATTACCCTGGATCATTTGATCACCTGGCATTTGCTGGGTTTCTCCGCCAATCATGCATTCGTTCCCCTAATAAGTAAGGATTTGGGGAAAGGGGAAAGGTGCTTTGTGACTCTAAATACTTTGTTCCGTATCTAATGTTTATCCAGCAGGTTTAACACTCACTATTATTTCTTGGTTGGATTGTTGCTTTGATGCTTGCTAAATGGTGATATCTTAAATCAATTGTTAATTTTTTTCTGCATTAATCATCTGGCATTCCACTATAAGGAAAAGTGTCCTCCTGTCGTATTTATTCATTTATTTCTATATGGGTTGATATATTCCTATTTTATTCAAAGGTTTAGTCTGTTACCATCATCATTTTTTTTTCATGTTTAAATTGTCCCAGATTTAGCCTGTGGAAACGCTTGATAACAAAACATGTCAAAAGGTTTCTGTGTCCTTTTGGTATGTTTCTATAGTTCTTTGAATACCTCCTTGTTTTCTGGCACAAAAAAGATGTTCCTGGGTCATCTACTTTCTCTGGCCTAACCCTAGAATTCGTTACTGCTCCGAAGAGCCCAAATTGCCTTTGAATGAAGTGTAGAAAAGCGCAGCTTCCCAGGCCCACCCCAGACCTGAATTGGAGTCTCAGGGAGATGGGTGTGGCTGTGGGCAGGTCTGGTTATCTGCCGCCGCCTGAGCGGCTGTTCTTAATGTCGCTGGAGCTTGGGGTTGGGGGCGCGCTGGCAGCTCAAGTGGCGACACCTGGTGGTGATTTAGGAACCTGCACGGCCGTTAGGTCGGTGCCTTGGATCTGGGACTTAAGGGTCTCATTGCCTTGCTGGGTCTCCTACTAGGTCTCCTGGGATGGCGACCTGGGTCCAGCGTCCTTCCTCAGTGCTCTGAGCACCCTTCCTCACCCACCACACACACCCCCGCCCTGCCCTCCCTTAGCCTGGCTGCCCAAGTCCAGGCCCCAGCCTAAAGTGTTCAAGCTCCGGAGCTGGATACACCCAGGACTGTGAGTGCCTTCCATCTCAGGACCAAGATTCACTCCGAGGGTTTCCGGACATCCCTAACATTACTCAGCAGAGATAGCTGCCTAGTGAATTACACTGAGTTGCTCAGAAGATATTATGTATCATTAACAGTTATGTTTATAAAGGGTTTATCAAAATTTGGGGGAAATGCTTATTGTCTCATATGAAGTAAAAGAAAAATATTCTATGTATAGCAGAGCTGAACATTATTCATTTGAAAAGATTGGAGAGGATTATATCAAAATGTGAATAATGGTGGGATTATGCAATTTATTTTCTTTTACATTTTTTTTTAAGTTTTTTGTTATTTTTGAAACTTTCATGCTTTGGAGTTTTTCTCATTTTCATGGATTAAAAGGCTGCCCCAGGAGGCCTGCTGGACCAGGGAAGGCTTGGTCAGGCCTCCACTGGCCTGGGAGCAGTAAGGTTGGAGAACCTGCTGTGGCTGTACCTTTCCTTCAGGCCCTTTGAAGGGTGTAGGTCTCCTGGTGGGCTTGGATGGGGTGGGAGCCCAAGGCAGCCTTCCCCCGTCCATGTGAATGGCATGATGGGTCACTCCCCACTTCGCTGGTCAAAGCCAGAGCATCTGGGGGTTGCTTCTGGGAGGAAAGAGGGCCTCATCCTTTCAGTGCTATCTGGGGCCTGAGCAGAGAGAGGCTGAGCTGTCTGTGGACAATCAGGGGAAGACCCTTAACTGAGCAAAGTGGCCAAGGGAGCTTTTTTTCTGAAGATGGGCCTAAGCTGAGAGTTGAAAAATCCTGCAGGTGAAGTTCAATCGCTGATTCATTTATAGAAGCTTGCTAGACATTCAATTCACTAATTTAATCCTCATTTGACCCTATGCCGAAAGTGCTATTGCCATCACTACCCCCATTTTATAGATGAGGAAACTGAGGCTCAGAGACATTTCAGATCTTGCCAAAGTCACCCAGCTTCTGAGTGGTGGAACTTGATTCCAGATTCAGTGCTCTGAACCATGTGACTATGTTGATGGGCCCCTGAGGGTGGCTTTGCTGCCGTCTCTTGCAAACCAGACTCCATTCCTGGTTTGGAGGAAAGGAACAGGGATAAAGGAACAGGAAGGATGCTGGAGGGTGGTGGTCGGAGGCCAACACATTAACCTATTGCCCTCTCACCTCCATCTGTTCCAGGCCTCGCTGGTCCTGCAGGTGTCCTACACGCCGCTGCCTGGAGCCATGCCCACCTTCCCACCCTTAACGCCTCTGGAACCCTCCCCGACTCTGCCTGACATGGATATGGTGGCTGGTGAGGAGCCCACCCTCACCCTGGCAGGGCCGGGAGAATAAGCCTAGTGGTGGCACCTGAGCCTGGGAAGGGGGTGCCTTCCTAGATTGGGGGCTGCCCAGGCCTGGCGAAGGGAGGCTGTGGGTGGGTGGGGAGTCTGGAGAACTGACTTCTGTCTTACAAAATAAAGGAGCAGGAGGCATGCCCCTAGGTGCCTAGGATTAGCATGAGGACGTCCTCCCAGCGCCGGCTGTTCAAGGAAGGTGTTGTGTGGGCGCTGGGTACCCGGCCCTCTGCAGCACCAGAGAGGTGGGAATTTTAGAGGCCAGGCCTGTGTTGGGGAGGAGGTCTATCCTAGGAGATGCCTGAGCCCCACCCACTCCCCAGAGCCATGTGCCTCCCCGCCTAGCACTCTGCAGGCCTTTAGCAATGACATGTGACAGAAGAGTTGGACTTTCCCTGAGAGTCCTGAGCTGAAGTCAGGGGATGAGTTCCCGTCTTGCCTTGACACCAAGTAGCTATGTGTCTTTGGGCCAGTCACTCCCTCTCTGGGCCTACAGTTTATTATTTGTGAAAAGTGAGCAGACTGAATTGGCTAAGTCTCAAGGTTGCCCTTGACTTACTTCTCTTGTGAAGTGAGGACCCAGCCCAGGGTGGCTGGCTTGTCAGTGGGGGGCGGGGGGGCCTGGCAGTTCAGCCTGCTGGAGTGAACGGGAGTCACACAGATGGGCCGGGGGGTCTTGCCCCTGGGAAAGATTCCAGCATTTCTCCCTCGGTGAAGGGAGCCCATCCCGGGTGCGCCCTGAGCTTGTCCCGGGGCCCTTGTGGGGCTCCTGGTGGGGGAGGCAGAGCGGGGCCCCTCTTGCTGGACTTGGCAGTGTCTGAGCTCAGAGGTGGGGTGATCCCTCCAGACTGGGGTTGAGGGAGGAAGAAAGGGGTGCTCCTGGTGACCGAGAGTGGAGAGACCGAGGGTCCCAAATGTTCTGGGACCACTTTTGAGGTGGATCTGACAAAGTTAGGCTCTGGCCACTCAGTCCTGCCCCGAAGGTGGTGAGAAGTCGGTCCGGACAGACAGGGCACCTGTTTGGAGCCTTGTGTAGGCCGGGGGCAGGCGGGGAGGGCAGGGCTGGTGGGGGTGGGGGGCCCCAGGCTGGCTCCCCTCACCAGCACCCTCCTCGCCTCCTGGGGCTGTGCCCTGCCCACGTGCCAGGCCGGGGACAGAGCCGGGCCGAGACCTGGTCCCTGCTCAGTGACAGCACCGTGGACACGAGATGCTCTGGAAAGAAGTGGCTGGCCCCCACGGGTGAGACACGGGCCGGGCTGTGCCGACCCTCCCGCCTGTAACCAGCTCACTTGCGGCCACTGTCCGCTCCCCAGAGCGGGACGGGGCAGCCCGGAGGGCGCCTCCTGCAGGTCATGGTGGGGAGGGCCAGGGCCATTCTGTCTCCTCCTGCCTGCTAACTGGACTGACCACCCTCAAGTTTCAGCTGTTGGAAGCTCTTCTTCTCCCTCATCCATCCTGGCTGACCCGCGGGGAAAGAGGGGCAGGGGAGGTGGGTGCTGGGCCGCCGATCTTCCATCAGCTGGGACCCAGGGGCCAGAGGGACCCAGCCTCATGACTGCCCTCTCCTCCAGACACGGGAGGAGAGGAGGACACTGAAGACCAAGGACTCACGGGAGACGAGGCCGAGCCGTTCCTGGACCAGAGCGGGGCTCTGGGCCCGGGGGACCCCAGCACCCCGAAGAAGCCACCTTCCCATCCTCCCCCCTACCACCCCGGGGGGAGAAGGAAGAAAAGCACGGCTGGGCCCAGAAAGCTGCTGTCGGACAAACCGCAGGACTTCCAGGTGACCGCGGGCTCCTTCAGCCAGAGGCGGCCCCTGAGGCGTAAGACCTGTCTGTGTGGCCGTGGGGCAGGTCCTCAGCCGGGAGTCTGGCTCCCCTGGGTCCTGGGCATGTGCTCGATGGCGAGGCCATGTCTTGGGGCCTCTAGAAAAAGCCTCTGCCCAGCCCCTGGTTTTACTCTTAAAAAAAGGGTGGGTGTTCACTGCAGAGCGCCAACATCACCACAGCTGTTACCTGTTTTCCCAGCCAGACGTCCCCCAGCCAGTGGTCTGGCTCCTCTGTCCACGGGATTTCCCAGGCCAGAACACTGGCTGGGAATACTTGTTCAAAGTGACAAACAGCATGGGTGTCACCTGGGAGCATGACTCAACATGACCCACTGCCTCAATCTGCATTCGAACAAGATCCCCAAATCTAAGAGGCTCTGCCTGTCTTTTTTTCCTCTATCCATTCCCCCTGTTAATAGTCGTGATTTTTCTGAAGGTCATGTGCAGTTTGAATTTGTTCAAGCTCATCACAGAATAAAACTATGAAAATTAACCCTTTGACTTATTTTTATCCAAAAATCTATCTCATTTAACTTGGGCCCTTTTCTTGTTCTTTTTCTTTTCTACAGAATTTTCCATTTTGATGTAATTGCATTAAGTGATATCTAACTTCAGAACTACTTTAAAAATTAAAAACAGGAAACTTCAATATTTAGTTATTATTTTTTTTTCAATATTTAGTTATTAAATGCAATGAATTATAAAAGTATATTTCAGTTCCAAATTGTGGTAATTTCAGGAAAATTTTAGTTATAACCCACAATGTTTGCCTGCTTCCCTGATGGCTCAGACAGTGAAGAATCTGCCTGCAGTGCAGGAGATCCTGATTCAGTCCCTGGGTCAGAAAGATCCCCTGGAGAAGGAAATGGCAGCCCACTCCACTATTCTTGCCTAGGAAATCCCATGGACGCAGGAGCCTGGTGGGCTATAGTCCATGGGGTCACAAAGAGTTGAACAATACTGAGTGACTAATACTTTCACTTTCATGATTGCCTGAGAGACAAAATTATAATTTGTTATTATTCACAAGACATGTTATTGTTTACTCCTTAAACAAACAAACAAAAAAACTTTTGGGACTTCCCTGGTGGTCCAGTACCTAAGACTCCCAATGCAGAGGGCCCAAGTTCGATCCCTGGTCAGGGAACTAGATCCCACATGCCGCAATTAAGACCCAGTGAAGCCAAATAAGTGATAAATAAATGAAAAAAATAATTTTTTGGTAGAAAATTTGGAAAATACAATGAAGAGAATAAAAATCACTCACTCCCTCTTCCCATTGCCATTGATAATATATCCTATAGCAGCTTATTTTTAAAATAAATAATTTCTGGTTAGAAATTAGAACCAGCAAACACTGTATTTTTTCATGAAAGCGTTAATACTTTAAAAAGTAATATTCTTAAATCTTTTGCGTAACTTTGGGAGCACAGATGTTCTTGAAACCCTCATTTACCAAAGTTCAATGAAGAAAACTCACTTCTAAGAATGTCAGATATTCTGTCTTGCATCTTATACTATATAAGAATGAAGTGGGGTTGCATCACTATGTAGCTCTGACCTCTAAGGGAATTGTCAGTGAGGAGTATTCAAGTCACCCAAAAACAGCAGCATCGAGGGGTCTGAGATGGCACTTGTGCAGGAACTGAACAGGGACTGGATTCTCAGGCCAGCCCCGGAATTTACTGCTGGCAGCTTACTTGGGGCAGCCTGGCAGCTCTTATGTGGCACTGTGGGATATTATAGATGCCAAGGACCTTGGTGGGAAAATACTGTTCTTACAATGTTCTTCCTAGTTCCTTTTTAATACCTGTCCCAGGAGGCTGGCTGTGAGGGTGGTCCCTGAGATTGCTGACTCTCACGTGGGGGTGGGGTGCGTGCCTGACTTCTTCCTCTCACAGTCTCTCCTGGCTTTCAGATCAGGGTCCAGGTGATCGAGGGGCGCCAGCTGCCAGGGGTGAACATCAAGCCTGTGGTCAAGGTCACCGCTGCTGGGCAGACCAAGCGGACGCGGATCCACAAAGGAAACAGCCCCTTCTTCAATGAGGTGGGAGCCCCTGGGTTAGGGCTGGCGCCTTGGTGGGACGCCTGGCAATTCACTCAGGTTTTGCCTATGGCCCTAGCATTGGGTGGAGAGCAGTGCCGGTCCTGAGGAGGTTATCTGAGGGACTGGAGAGAGGGCTCCCCCTGCTCCACACCCCCACCATCCGTGGGGCCGGCCGCCCTGTCCTTGAGATGACCACTTCCGTGAGGTTGAATTCCCAGAGCCTGGTGCTGGGCTGAGCCCACTGTATCCTCGCTGTGTGGACCAGGCCTGGAGGCTGGGCGGTGGCCGTCCCCTCCCAGCCTGGGCTCAGCGGGCCTGCATCTGTCCCCCTCTCGCCCTGAACCAACAGACTCTCTTCTTCAATGTGTTTGACTCTCCCACGGAGCTGTTCAATGAGCCCATCTTCATCACGGTACGTGCCAGCCATCAGGGGCTCTGTGTGGGCTCTGTGTGCGTGTGTGTGTGTGAGAAGCTTAGAAGCCAAGCCTGGGTGACAGGGAGCAGCTCACAGCCTCGCCCTCCCCCCATCCCGTTCCACCTGGCACAAAGATGCCTTCAGGGCTTGGATGCAGGCGCCAGCAGAGTGGGGAGACCCTGATGCCGCCCAGCTTCCCCAGGTACCAGACTCATTCGCGCTGTGGTCCTTTGATTTTTATCTTACTTTGTTTGTCTATATGTCTGCTTCTGGCCAAGATTTTGTTTCACTGGACCTTGGCTCTTTCCATCACCCCTGCTTCCTCTGAAAGGCAGTATAGTTGAGTGTTTAAAAGTATGGGCTCTGGAGGCAAACTGTCTGGCTTCTAGCCCTGCCTATACCATGGAGAGGATGTGTGATTCTGTACAAGTGGTCTCTCTGTGCCTCTTTCTTCATCTGGAATGGGAATGATAATAGTACCTACTTGCGGGGTTCTCCTGAGGGTTAAGCATTGCTTGGAATAATCTCTGGGATAGAGCCAGTGCAGTCAAGAGTGTGGGCTGTTATTATTGGGGAAGGAGGAACAGCTGGGCTGGGACCTGTCTGGGCCAACGTTTACTTGTGGACCAGAGTTTTAGTTTGTCTTTCCTTTCAGGTGGTGGACTCCCGTTCCCTCAGAACAGATGCTCTCATCGGGGAGTTCCGGGTAAATGCTTTATTCTCTTTGAAAGCAGTCAGTTCTCATTTATCCACATTAGAGGAAACTCTGTGGATGATGGGCAGGATTGGCACTCAGAGACCTATCCGTCTTGGTCTGTGTTGGGAAAAATATGATGATAAGAACCAAACAAGATCTTCTCCTAACCCAGAAATCCTTTTCACAAAGGTAGTAGAGAAAGAGAGCACTTCTGTTACTGAATAAGCATTAAACCAACACGATGGTATTATGGGCCATCTGATAAGAGATTGCAAAGACAGAAACAAATCTTTTATAGAGCCAAGCAGACACAACCCATTCCACACATATTCTTGAGATGAGCAATAAACAATTACTAATGCCCAAGTTAGTGGCCAGGATAGCACCTTTAGTACACATAGTTCATCCTAACTTTACCTGGTAATTGAGGTGACCATCACAAGAAAAATCAGAAAACAAACTTGCATTTTTATCATGGGAGGTAGTTTTACAATTTGGTTAAGGTAGCCCCTTCCCTTGCAGGAGATTGGAGAGCCTGGGGAAAGGCACTCCTGGGTCCTAAAGCTGAGGAACGACTTATCTGGCTTCTAAAAAGATACATTTCAAAGAGTCAGGGAAAGTACTTACATTGACAAGTTTTCTAAGGAAAACGTTCAGACAAAAAGAGAGGAGAGGGAAATCGCCCCCCTTCTCTCCAACAGGGGGAATTCAGCTTCTTCTTTTTAATTCACATTTGTCTTTACATCTTGGGAAGACAGTGTGGGACCTGAGTTTAGGCAGCTCTCTTCCTCATTCTGACCATCTCGAGCCAGCGTGACTCCGGTGCTCAGTACCTGAGCTCACCTGGGTTGTGGAGTGGGTCCGGATGTGGGAGTGGTCCAGGGGGTGGGGTGGGGTGATCCTGCCCCTTCATTTGTCACAGACATGCAGAAATGAACAGTCCACTGCAGAGGACCTTGAACTGATAGCATAGGATGTGTTTAATAGGTTAGCGTAAAGGCAACTGGTACTGGAGATCTTCACAAGTGGTGTTTTAATGTCATTCTTATTGATTTTCTCAGTTTTGAATCTTCAAGAATTTATCAAATGGAAAGACAGGGCACAGGTTTATTTGATCCTCCTTCTGCTTTCCAAATAAAATATGGCCCCTTCTCCGAGAAGCAGTCACAGATAGAAAATGGAATCTGTTTTTCTGGAGAAGCAGTATTTTTTTTTTTTTTTAATAAAAATGGATTGAGCTTGAGTCATTCTATAATAAGTGGGGTCTTATGTTTTGAGTCTCTAATATTATTGTAAGAACCCAAAGGTTAGGTTAAAAAAGGATTTTTTTTCCTAATTATAAAAGTAATTCATGATTTTAAAAAAACTTCGTAGTTTCTGAGAGCAATTTTAGGTTCATAGCAAAATTGAGTGGAAAGTACAGAGTTCCCACATACACCCTGCCCCTACACATGCATAACTTCCCCTACCATCACATCAAAATCTGTAGGTTTTTTTTTATAGAAAATTATAAAATATAGGAAAAAATAAAGATAAAAATCACCCACATCTACCACCCAGAGGTGGTACAGTTACCATTCGGTATATTTCCTTTGCTCTGTCTTTTCTATTCGTAGATACACTTCACCAAACTTCGATCAAAATACATTCCACCTTTTCCCCATGTAATAACAGGTGACCAACATTTTCTCATGTCTCCAAATGTTCTTGAAAACATGATTTGTAGCACATCAGATTTTTAATTTTCATGCGTCATACTTTATTTAACACTCTGCTGGCAGGACTGTGACCTGTGCCCTTCTGTTTGGTTTCAGATGGACGTGGGCAGCATCTACCGAGAGCCCCGTGAGTCGCCCTGTCATCCTCCTGGGCAGGTCTTTGCATTGGGGTCCCAGCTGCATGGGGTCACCCACTTGGGACACTCATCTTTTCTTCTTGGGGATTTTAGACTTTAGAGGTGGAGTCTGATCTTGGAGGTGAGGCTGCAGGAATAAAGAGAGGGCAGCTTTCATTTTCTGGATAAAACAGGCCCCCAGGAATATCAAACCCTCACGAGGGTCTCAGCTGGCCCAGCTGGGTGCTAAACTGGAAGACCTAAGCAAAGATTGCTGGAGGCTGGGGTCCCTCCAGATGGGATGGGTTATTTGGATGACAAGTTTAGGATTTCTCCACACCTTGGTCTCTGGTTTGGTCTGGTCCCTTCCTGAAGGGGAGGAAAATGGCCTGGCGTCTGGCTTTGGCAGCCTCTGATAGCGGTTTCTGTTGACATTTCTGATTTGGACATGAATGAACACTCAAAATACCTTTTATCTTAGAACTGGAGTCCTTTCCCCATGTCTGGGTAGATGAGCTCTTCATCACACCCAGTGGAGTCCACCCCGGGCTGTCTGGGGTGGTCGCAGACCTGGATCCTTCCAATTTTGGGATCACCAAGGGTGTTGTTCCCTTAGGACACGCCTACCTCAGGAAGTGGCTGCTGCTCTCAGATCCCGACGATTTCTCTGCTGGGGCCAGAGGCTACCTGAAGGCGAGTCTCTGTGTGCTGGGGCCTGGAGACGAAGCCCCCGTGAGTACATTCCTCGTCCTGCTCATAAGCACCGCCATCAGGCCATGGGGGCACCAAATGAACAAACAAAAAGCTTTAGCTTTGCTGATTTAAAAGAATACATGGCAATTGTGAGAAATGTAGAACATGTGGGAAAGCATAAATGTGAAATGAGTCACTCATAATTCTGCCCATCAGAGAGAACTATTGTTAATACTTTTGTGCATATTCTCCCATCTGAATACACTGTATATCTATTCTTTTTCAGATTCATTTCCCTTATAGATTATAAGGATTGAGTAGAGTTCCCTGTGCTGGACAGTACGTCGTTGTTGTTTATATATAGTAGTGTGTTAATCCCAAATTCCTAATTTATGCCCCACCACCTTTTGGTAATCATAAATTTGCTTCCTAGGTTTGGAAGTCTATTTCTAGTTTGTAAATAACTTCATTTGTATCATTTATTTAGATTCCACATATAAGCAATATATGATGTTTGTTTTTCTCTGACTTACTGTACTCAGTATGACAATCTCTGGGTCCGTCCTTGTTGCTGCAAATGACATTATTTCATTTTTTTTTAATGGATGAGTAATACTCCAGTGTACATACACACACACACACACATACACACTCTCATACACACACACACACACACACACTCTTATACACACACACACACGCACATACACACACACACAGATAAGACCGAAGGATTTCAGAGCAGACGCAGGAGCTGGAGGCTTTGTGAGAAAGCCTCCTAATACTCAGTGGCCGGGACCCAGAAGGTAGGTGGTTGGAGGCGCTGTCAGGCATGGATGAGGCAGGCCTGGCGGAGGCATGGGGCTGGGGAGCTGATGAGCCTGGCAGGGAGGATGCAAGAGGACCAGGCTGATGAGGAGGACGAATAAAAGGGAAGGGCTGGTAACACACATTTTTTTGAACTCCTACTGTGTGCCAAGCTCTGTGTTGAGTGCCTCCCGTGGTGTGAGGGGGATTGGAGAAGGTAGATAGAATGGAGGCTGTTTTTACAGAAGGGTCTCAAGGTCAAGGTTTTCCTGCAGCATTGGTTCTGAGCGGCTGGAGATTTGAGATGTGGCCATTCCTCTAGCAGCTGCAGGGGAGGGAAGATTAAGATGCTGTTGGCGGAAGTCAAGGACCTGTGTTGGTGAATGACTTGTCCTTGTGGATATTGATTATCTCATGGGAAAATTGGAAATCAGATACACAAATGGTGAGGCAGATACTGAAATGATCAAGGCAGGGGGAGGCAGGAGTGGGGGAAAGCGGGTCTCCAGGCGAGGGCTGGGGAGGTGGAGTCCCTGGGGAAAGCCGCATGTGATGGGGAGATGGAGGGCAAGGTCCCTAAGGAGGTCAAGTTTGAAGAGCTGGCTGACGATGAAGGCCCAGGAAGCCCCGGTGGAAGGGATTAGGGCAGGGAGCACCCCGGGTGCTCTGCAGGGGCCGGCAGAGCTCACGTGGACCAGTCCCTCGAAAGGGCATCTCCCTTGCTCTCTCATTCCCTGTTCCTCTGCAGCTCGTCTCTCCAGACGCTGTGCCTTCGTGGGCATCTCTGAATCTGCTATCCTTTCCTAAAACGCTCCTTCCTCCTCTCCCCATTCATCGGACCCTAGTTTTTCCCAGATGAGACCACTTTTCTTGAGACCAGCTCAGAAGGAAGCCTGTGTTTTCGGCTCCAGCTCGCCATGGTCTTTGGAATGGGAAGCGTGGCTATCTTTTGGTTTCCCACAGCAGCTTCCCAACTTCAGCACTGCCTTCTTCTTTGAAGCCTGCCTCTCTGGTTATTTCCCTCCTCCTGGTCTCCTGGGCTGTTACCTACCCCTGGTGCAGGAGGGTCCTTGCGGGCAGGTTTCCCTGTTGCCATTGTTCTGAGACCATTGTGTCCTCCCTGCTGAGCCATCAACGTCTGATCTTACTTTCCTTAAGCCCTTGAGCTCAGAAATCCCTCTCGCCAGCAGTTTCTTTCGCCTCCTTCCCTCCCTCACCCTCAGTGAATGGTCGTTCTTCCTCACTGAGGTTACAGCCCTGACCCCTGTCTGTTTCCCAGCCCATCAGCTGCCTCCTGCAGCCTGGTCCCCGTCTCCCATCCTCTTTCTTGCTCGATGCTCGCTAGCCCCTGGGGTTTGCTGCTGTATCTCCATGTTCTCCACCCTCCCCGTGACATACTGTCCACACCACCCTTTGGTCAGCTTTGGTGGCAGAAGTCACCTGGAGGTGCTGTCAACTTCTTCTTTTGCTTGTGTGATGTTCGCTTCTTATCCCATTCTCCATGGTGGCTGTTTCCTAACTTTCCGGTCTTTCCTAAGCTCTGGCCTCTGCTCCCCTTAGAGAGGCAGATTTGCACAGTGGCAGTACATGCAGCCTGAAGTTCCCAGGAGGGCTGAAGTTCCTCTTCCCTCCCTCTCCCACTCCCCACCTCCCTTGCATGTGTTTGAGCCCTGCCTGCTTTCTTTTTATTTTTTTTATTTTTTTCCCCCGCCTGCTTTCTTGTTCAGTCTGTTCTGCCTCTTCTCTGGCTCCTGTCTTCTGGTCTATGCCACACTCTGGATTTCCTGATCTCAGAATACCCTTGCTTTCACCCCTCCTGTCCAAGCTGTTTTCATCATCCTTTCAGCCATCCTCAAGGTCACCTTACTCTTGAGAGGACCCCACGTCCCTTTTCTCCAGTCCTTCCCCACTGCTCGCTCCTTCATTGCTTCAGTGTGCCTCCCATCACCTCCTTCCCTGAACCACCTGCCTAAGCCTCACCCATTGCCAAGTCCCGGGAGCTCTTCTCTCATTAATCTGATCTGCTGCTCCACAGTGTTTGATTCCAGAGCCGTGTCTTACCTGAAACTCTCTCCTCCTTCAGTATCTATGACTCCCTTCATTCTCTGTGCCCCCCCCCTTTATTAAATGGATTCTTCAAATTCAGCAGCTCAATAGGATTTCACTGCCTGCCTCTCTGCTGTGCCTTTGACATGACATTCAAGGCCCATGAACATCTGGCCTCAGTCAGATTTTGCAGCGTATCTGTCTATCTGTGGAGGAGCCCGTCTCTGTCCGCCTGGGCTCCTAAATCGCTCATCTCCAGCCTGGATCCTCGCAGCTCCAGATGCTCAGTTCGTTTCCTATAACAAAGCACACGAACACGTCCCTTTGGCCCCTCTAACTTCACCTATGGGAACCCAGTATCATTTGGTGACCACTCCTCAAACCTGTTGCCCATCCTATGTTAGGTGATATCTTGGGAATTGGCACTTGTCCCCTTGGTCCCCCAGGTCAGAGACCTGAACATCCTTCCTCATCCCTCAGTCCAAACCTGGCAGTCAACACGCATACAGTTGGCCAGTCTTGTTGGTGTGACGACCACAGTGCACGCTTCTCCTCTTTCCCATCCCAAGCCCAGAGACCAAGGTCAGGCTCTCATCGTATCTTATCTGGGCCTTCCTGTGAGTGAAGATGTGGTTCAGCTGCTGTGAATCTAGTTAGCCCCCACATTACCACCAAAATCACCTTCTTTAAACCCAGGTACAATCACGTGATGGGCTTCCTAGGTGGCACGACTGTTAAAGAACCTACCTGCCAATGCAGGAGACATAAGAGACGCAGGTTCGATCCCTAGGTTGGGAAGATCCCCTGGAGGAGGGCATGGCACCCCACTCCGGTATTCTTGCCTGGAGAATCCCATGGACAGAGGCGCTTGGTGGGCTGTGGTCCATGGAGTCGCAGAGCTGGATACGACTGAAGTTACTTAGCATGCATGCGTGCACAAATCACGTGAGTCTCCTGTTAAAAAATCTTCCAGTGACCCACCCTGCCTGCCAGTTACTTTCGGGATGAAGTCCAGAATCCTCAGCATCACATTCAGGGTCATTAGCATTTGGCCTCAGGCTGATTTTGTGGTGCCACTTGCTGGTGTCTACCTGCATAGACTCCGTGTGTGGCCACGCCAGTCAGTGTGACCCTTTCCAGAATGTGCTTCCGTCCTTGTCTTTCCACCTGTCGGAAGGCCTTCTCTGTCTCTGCTGACCAAAAGTCAATTTGTTCTTCAAGACCCAGTCCAGATGCTACTTCCTCCACGACACCTGCCTTGTCCTCCAGGGAAATTGATGGGTCTTTCTTTCGGTCACCACCCCATGTTTTGTTAGTTTAGTTAGTTGTTGTGTCCATCTCTATCGCTGAGACTCAGTTTCTTAAGGTCAGGGACAATATAGTAAATATGAACCCTTTTATCTCTTCTCTTGCCTAGTAACAGATCTTGTACACAACAGGTGCTCAATCAGTGATTGTGGCCTCTGGGAACGAACAGTGTTATGGATGAATGAAAGCAGAGGAGGTGATCATCTTCTTCAGATGTGAGCTGAAGAAAGTCAGTGTAGAGCTATTAATAGCCCCTCCCCAGGCTCTTGTGTGACACGAGGCACTCTGGGATGGAGAATTTGGCTGCGGGGATTCTGAAGCAGGTTTCTACATGCAGACTGAGTGAGGATGGTCCAGGCAGCTTTGCAAGGAGTGGACTGCTGGGCATGCTCCTCAATCCCTCTGCCCCTCACCTGCCTAAGTGCAGCAGGTGGATCTTTTGTTCCTCAAACTGCATGTCAGCCCTCTCTCTTCGTGAGTTGGTGCCTCTGCCTGGATCCATCATTCAGGTCTCTGTTGGTCCTTTAATGAATCAGAACCTGGTGGTCTGGAGTCGACAATAAGAAAGTGAGAGAAAGAGGCTGACATCCCCTGGTTTACGCGGAAAGCCAACAGAGCCCTGTTCTTAGAGCTCGCGCTGCTGCACGTAGGCACCGGGCGCCCTCTCGAGTGGGTGAAGGCGCGGTGCGCCTTCTCGAGAGGGTCTTAGAAGCCCGGGCAAGAAAGTGAGCTCAGCGGGCCTCCGCACTCCAAGGAATTAGCCAGAAATAGAGACAGAGAGAAAGAAAGAAAGACACGGGGACCCAAGCTCTGATGGAGCAAAGGTGTTTTAATCAACATGGCGTGGGCATATATACTGTCTTACAAGGTGGTTATTCTCAGCAAAGATAAAGATTAAAATTCCAGACTTACAAAACATAAGATGATCCCTATTAAAGAGAGAGTTGCAAACAATCACCTTTTACTGCATGGCTCATAAAAAGGAAGAGGGTACTTATCACCGTAATGAGAAATGCCTGGATTCCTCCAGCCCCTGGAAAGGCGTGCCTCTCCTCTTAATTCCTGAATATTCAGGAATTAATAAGGGCCAGAGGGTTCCTGACAGATCCAAAACAGCACACAGGAAGCCTCTTGTTAAAAGCTTCCTGACAGGTCTCAAAGCTGGGACACCACCGGTGCTGTTCCCTCCCCCGCTGTCCATAGTTACCAGCCCCCTTGCTCTGTTCTCCCTAAACGCCCCGGTTCTGCATCCAGCCTGTGTGAACTCTCATCCAGCTTATCTGTAAAGTGGGGTGTTCCAGGCCCTGGCCACCTGCAGCTTGGACGTCACTTGGGCACTTGTTGGAATGCAGAGGCTTGGGCTCCACCCCAGACCTGTTGAACCAGAACCTGTGTTTTAGTTGGAATGTGCAGCAGTGGTCCAGAAGACACGACTCTCCTGTTTCTAATGTACAGCCAAGTTTGAGACCCCCTGCTCATGGGGCTTGCTGTCAGAATTAAATGAGAGCGTGTATAGAATCAATACATATTATTTTTATTATTACTGTTCTAATCAAAACACTCAGCACATGCTATTACATTCATTTGCTTAAAGGTGTCTTTCACTGTGAAATGGTAAGTGCCATGCAGGCAGGACCTCTGTCCACCTTGTCTACTGCTACATCCGTCGCCCCCAGCATGATGCTGACACTGCTTAGGTGCTCAGTAAATACCTGGGTGAATGAACAGACGTTACTGAAGACAGTGGCCAGCCTAGACCTCTGTCACTTCTGCGCTATTTTTAACGGGCGGGTTGGGAAGGAGATGGTGGTTCTTGAGTGCCTGCCGGTGACACGTGCATGTACACGTTGCTGAAGTTGATCCTCCCAGAGCCTGGAAGGTCAGTGTCATTGTCTCCACTGTCCAGATGAAGCTGAGAATCAGGCTCAGGAACCTGCTGGAGATCACAGGCTACGAGTGGGCAGGATGAAATCTGCCTGTCTTCAGGATGCACTATTTAAGTGTGTTGGTTGAGCTCTCAGAAAAGGAAGGGAAAACGCTGTGCTTGGGGACACATTAAGTAGTCAGATTTGGTTGTATTGTAGCTGGAGAGAAAAGACCCCTCTGAAGACAAGGAGGACATCGAAAGCAACCTGCTTAGGCCGATCGGCGTGGCCCTCCGAGGAGCGCATTTCTGTCTGAAGGTCTTCAGGGCCGAGGACTTGCCACAGAGTGAGTTTGGTGCCCTTGCTGGGTGACTGTGAGGGGGGGACCCTGGGCTGGGCTGCCTCAGACCCCTGCCGGAAGGAGAGGGAGGGGCTGGTCCCCGGCTCCCTCCCTGCCTCTTCCTACCTGGCTGCTGCACCCAAGGGTCTACTAGACCTGTGCAGGCCCAGCGTTCCTTCTGCTCCACTGTCTGGGGAAGCCTCACACCCTCTCTAGGTTTCCCAAGGGTTTTGACTGTTCTTAGGAGAAAAGCAGCCAGAATTAATGAGAAGTAATATCAATGCTGGTGAAGTCACAGAGATGCGGGCAGTCCTGAGAGTACTAGAGGTCCCTAGGTTCGGTTCAGCATCTCCTAAGCCTGGTCTGGACCACTCCATGAATCATTTTCTTGGCTCACAATGGGGGAGAGCATAGTTTCAACCAACAAATGCAGAATGTTTTATACCTGTATTTTAATCCCATTACTTATTTAAAGGCTTTCCCCTTGGTTTTGGTTCAATTAAACATGTACAGAAGGAACCCATTTATTGGTGTCATTAGTCAAAGCAGAAACCCTCAAAAATTAGCTTCATGCAAAACTTGTAAACAGGGACCCAAGGAGTCCCTGACTGCTTGTTCTTTTGGACTCAGCTAGGAACAGCGCCTGGTATAATTCTGCTAATGCACACTGGGATCCTGGGCTGGGCTGTCTCAGGTCCCTGCGGGAAGGAGAGGGAGGGGCTGGCCCCCGGCTCCCTCCCGGCCACCTCCTAGCCTGGCTTCTGCAGCCAAGGGTCTACTAGATCTGTACCAGCCCAACTTCCCTTCTGCTCTGCTGTCTGGGGAAGCCTCACACCCTCTCTAGGTTTCCCAAGGGTTTTGACTGTTCTTAGGAGAAAAGCAGCCAGAATTAATGAGAAGTAATATCAATGCTGGTGAAGTCACAGAGATGCGGGCAGTCCTGAGAGTACTAGAGGTCCCTAGGTCCAGTTCAGCATCTCCTAGGCCTGGTCTGGACCACTCCATGCACCATTTTCTTGGCTCACACTGGGGGAGAGCATAGTTTCAACCAACAAATGCAGAATGTTTTATACCTGTATTTTAATCCCATTACTTATTTAAAGGCTTTCCCATGATTTTGGTTCAATTAAACGTGTACAGAAGGAACCTATTTATTGGTGTCATTAGTCAAAGCAGAAACCCTCAAAAATTTGCTTCATGCAAAACTTGTAAACAGGGACCCAAGGAGTCCCTGACTACTTGTTCTCTTGGACTCAGCTAGGAACAGTGCCTGGTATAATTCTGCTAATGCACACTGGGATCCTGGGCTGGGCTGCCTCAGGTGCCTGCGGGAAGGAGAGGGAGGGGCTGGCCCCCGGCTCCCTCCCGGCCACCTCCTAGCCTGGCTTCTGCAGCCAAGGGTCTACTAGATCTGTACCAGCCCAGCTTCCCTTCTGCTCTGCTGTCTGGGGAAGCCTCACACCTTCTGTAGGTTTCCCAAGGGTTTTGGGACTGTTCTTAGGAGAAAAGCAGTCTCCTGCACCATTTCCTGATGCTGAAAAGCATCTCCTGATGCTGAAATGGCATCAGCACCATTTCAGTTCTACTGTGTGCTTACGCCTGGCTCCCACCGATTCTCTATCCCTCCTCTAGGAAGCCCCTGGCTGAAGACTGGCAGCCCCCGGCTGGGGAAGCAGTTGCTGAAATGTTAGAAGGGCTCAGTGTCTCCACTGAGTGGAGACTCCTGGGTGTCCAGTTTGCCTGGGACTGCCCTGGTTTCAGCACTGGAAGTCCCACATCCCAGGAAACTCCTCCTTCCCTGATAAACTGGGACAGTGGGTCACCTTAGCTGTGGCCGCGTCTTCATCACCCCAGGAAGGCTGTGGTGGCCACTGCCTGGCTTCTCACAGTGACTAACCCTGCACTAGCCCTGACCTGCGTGCTCAGTACATGCTGGGGGAGTTATGCTGAATATCCCAGAGCCGTGGGTGTCAACCCAGACTGTACATTAACTCATCTGGAGCTTTAAGGAAGTGCAGATGCCTGGGCCCTTCCTCCAGTGTTTCAGATTGGCTTGGTTTGAGGTGGGGCTCACCCACTGGTAGTTTTAAAAGGCTACCTGGTGGTTTTCTCGCTGCAGGCTACGAGCCACCATTTTGGAGCGTGCATTAGCAGAATTATACCAGGCGCTGTTCCTAGCTGAGTCCAGGAGAACAAGTAGTCAGGGACTCCTTGGTTCCCTGTTTACAAGTTTTGCATGAAGCTAACTGTTTGAGGGCTTCTGCTTTGACTAATGACACCAATAAATGGGTTCCTTCTGTACAGGTTTAATTGAACCAAATTCATGGGGAAACCCTTTAAATAAGTAATGGGATTAAAATACGGGTTTAGAACATTCTGCATTTGTTGGTTGAAACTATGCAGAAGTGAGGCTGGGAAGCTTCCAAAGGGGGCTGGGGAAACAGAAATGTTTGCTTTGCTCAAGGTGAAGGGGATGATGATGTTTAGTTGTCTGCAGTGTTGTTTAAATATAAATAAGAAAAGAATACATGGGTAAATAGAACATAAATATTTGCTAAATATTTGTTAACTGTTGTATTCATGTAGACAGACATCAGCTAGTATACAATTGTTAAATGTCCCCTTCTCTCATTTTCTCATTCATGTACATGGATTTGCTAGTCAGTCAGTTGTGTCTGACTCTTTGCAACCCCCTAGACTGTAGCCTGCCAAACTCCTCTGTCCATGGAATTTTCCAGGCAAGAATACTTGGAGTGGGTTGCCATTTCCTTCTCCACAGGATCTTTCCAACCCACGGACTGAACCTGGGACTGCTTCATGGCAGACGGATTCTTTACCATCTGAGCCACCAGGGAAGCCCTTCATATACATATATACCATTATACAGAACATATATATATACACACACATGCATATACACATCTATCATCTATAAATACATATGTAAAAATATGTCTAATTAGTAAAACATTGGTTTGAAGCAGCATAGATTAAATTAAAAAACAAAACAGAACTGACTTATCGGTTACCCTCAGGAAAATCACTGAGCTAATGGATATAAGGGAAAATGTCAGACCGGCACCAGTAATGGGATATTGTTATAACAACTTCCAATCTTTCTCTGGATTATTTATTGCTCTTAGCGATGTAGATTTCTAATCAATCAGTTAATCAGTTGGACCATTCAGAATGCCTTTGAAAACAGGGGGGACAGTGAACCAGCTGTTTGGAGCTGGGCAAAGGAGCAGCACAGAACCTTCAGGAGCTGCTGTTTGGAGATGGCCCTCCTCCCCCAGAACCCTGGGCTGAGGGGTCCATGGCCTCTCTCCTGCGGAGTCCCCGGACTGTTGGGAGACACAAGTGGGAAGAAGGGGTTTTGAAGACAGAGAGCGGGCAGGCAGTGATCAGCATGTCTTTCTCCTCAGTGGACGATGCCGTGATGGACAACGTGAGGCAGATCTTTGGCTTTGACAGTAACAAGAAGAACTTGGTGGATCCCTTTGTGGAAGTTAGCTTCGCAGGGAAAATGGTAAGAAGCAAGTAAACAAGAGGACTTGTGGGAGGGTGACACCTGGCGTCTCTGCGGATGGGTGCACAGGGCCTGCCATCAGGGGCTGTCCACAGGGGGTGTGTGGGGGCCCTGATCATGGGACACGTGCTGAGACACGCAGGCCCAGCTCTCTGGGGCTGCCATGCACACACACAGGTCTGCCCATGTGTGTGAGGCAGACAGACAGGTGTGAATGGACACAGAGAGGACATATGGATAGTGGATAGAGACAGGAATATTTGGGGGAAAATTAAGCAATAGTAAGTAAAGCAAACCAGACGTGAAGGCACAATGATAAGGAAACAACAACAACAACAACAGAAATGCAGTAAAACCATAATGATTATTTTTAGAAAGTTGTGCCAGGAGTTGAGTGGGGTAAGGCCACTCTGATGGGGGTCCTGGAGATCACATACCTCTCTTCCTTCCTGCCCAGCGCGGGCCTGTGGCTCCTGTCCCTCTTGACTTCTGCCTGGGACTCTTTCCTCCATCGCACTTCAGGGCCGGCTTTGCCCACCCTCCAGGCTCTCCCTGACAGCCTCGGCGGCTCCCAGGCTTCAGTCATCCCCGCTCGCAGAGGAATCCACAGCTGTGTTTAACTCCGAGCCTTCCCTTCAGCTCCAGAACCACCTGTACCTTTGCACATCTCCATGTGCTGCCCACACCCTCCTGCTCGCCCTGTAAAGGAGTCATTTTCTGCCTCTACCTCCCCACTTCCAGAAACTAGTCTTTACCAGTACCTCCATCAAAAGCAGAAAACGCGGGCCTGCCTTGATTCTTCCCTCTTTTTTGACCTGCCTACATAAAGATCCCACTGCTAGCTTTTGCCTTTAAAAATCCCGAGGTCTGTTCCTCTCTCCATGCCCCTAGCCACTGTCATCTCTCCCCGGGGCCACACAACATCCTTGCGACCGTTCTCTCGTCTGGGTTCTCGCCGTAGAAATCCACCAGCATATTTAGTGTAAAAGACAGCCCTGTCTGTAAAATGAAGTTCAAACCATATAACCTGGTTGACCAGAGCTCTCCCAGCCGCACTTGCTGGCCTCATCTCCAATGGCCAATGTCAGCTTGTACAGTCTTTGTGCGAGTGCGGAGCCTCGCGCCCCCTCCTGGGCGGACGCGGCCCTGCAGCCCGCTCGGAGGGCGGAGTTGAGCGGGTTTCAGCGCCACCGGCTCGCTCGCCGCGCTCAGCTTTGGGTACAAACCGCACAGCCCGCGCGTGCCCGTGTGTCTTCTCTTCTGCCCTGCGGTCACGCCTCTAGCCTTTCCCCGGGCCTGTGCACTCCTGGCTCCTTCCTGGCCTTCCTCCTCGCAAAATGTGCTACATCGTTCAAGATCCAGCTTCCGTCACCCCCACAGGCTTGCTGTGTTAATTCAGCCCTCGGGGCTCTACGCGGCCTTAGGCACTGCTCTCTTTAAGTCCGTTTTCCATTGCTTTAGGTTGTTCGTTAGCATCTGTTCCTCGGGAAATAGCCCGATCGCGTTTACTCGTAACCTCAGAGCAGAGACTGTGGTGGAAATACTGGAAATGGGGGAGAATGACATATCCGGAGGGCTCGGCCTCCGCCCCGGCTCCCGGAACCCCACTCTGCTGAGGCGCCTCTGACCCAGGGAGTCAGCAGGGTGGGGTTGCGCCTTCCCGGTTCCCACCATTGGAAACGGGCGGGAGGAGCAGAAGGGCTGAGAAGCAAGCCGTGTGGACCGAGGGTTCGCGCCTGCAGCCAGCTGCCCTTTGCTCCGGAGGCAGAGGCGGGGAGGGGGCAGACAGGCAGGCGTTGTAGGACAGTTAGGGGAGCGTTTACAAGCTTAACAACAAACGCTAAAGGCAAGGGTGATGATGGAGGTCGTGTGCGCTCCTATTCACATAGCACTTTGCAGTCTTCCTTTTCACTTGATCTATTCTTAGATTCATTTTGGAAAGAAGGAGGGTCTGCCTGCCCATCCCACCAACAAAGGACCCTTGAGGTCAGGGGACCAATTGCTGGGGTCCAGGTTGATTTCAGAGCAGAGAAAGGCCTTGGATAAGCTTATTTCCTTTGCCTGCTACCTGATACCACCTCCACCCACCGCCCCTATTTTGTTTTCTTTCTTTCTTCTTTTATTATTGATGCACATGTTTATTAAGGAATTTTGAAAACTACAGAAAAAAGTAAATAACATTACCCGTAAAGCATCATACAAAATTTGTGTTTGGTCTTTATCTGTCTAGCTTTTTATTTTACTGTGTATCAATATTAGATGCTTTATTGAAGCATTTTTAAGTTATTTAAAAACAGAAAATTTGAGAGAACTGTTCAATGAACATTTATTTACCCACTGTTACGGCCTCCACTTAGATGAAACAATTGTGAGTGTTATGCTGCATTTACTTTCTCTCCATGTAAATGGATACTTCCGCGCCGCCCCGCCCCACGTGAAATCGCTGAGTCATATCCGACTCTTTGCGACCCCATGGACAGTAGCTTGCCCCAGGCTTCTCCGTCCATGGGATTTTCTGGGCAAGAGTACTGGAGTGGGTTGCCATTTCCTTCTCCAGGGAATCTTCCCGACCCAGGGATCGAACCCAGGTGTCCCACATTGCTAGACAGACGCTTTACCGTCTGAGCCACCAGGGAAGTCCGGCTGAAATACTTGAAAGGTAGTTTCACACTTTGCCTCTGAAGGCTTCAGCATAGATCTCCTGAGAAAAAATTCTTTGTAACCACAATAGCATTATCACACCTAGGAAATTAGCAGTTATTTTCTACTCTTGTCAGATATTGGCTCGTATAAATATCTTTGATTATCCCCCAAATGTCTTTCAGAGCTAGTTTAATTTTGTTCCAATCTAAGACCCAACTGGAATTTATGCTCTGCATTGGTCTCTTCTGTAACAACCTCACTCTCATCTCCCTTCCCATTGTCTCAGCCCATGAGATTGCATCTTTGAAGAGCACAGGCCATTTGTCCATGTCTTGGGTTTGTCCCACCATTTCCTTCTGGTGTTGCTTGTTTTTCTGGCCCCTGTATTTCGAAGTTAGGTCTCAAGACCAGATTAAATTCAAATTAACTGTTTTGGCAGGAACACATCATAGGTGATGTTTCGTACATTGTATTTGCATCACAACAGGAAACAAAATGTCAGCATGTCCCATCACTGGTTACTTGGTTAAGGTGGTGTCTCCAGGTCTCTCCCTTGTCAAAGCACACACTCTGCTTTGTACTTTGCAGGTAATCTGTGGGCACAATCTCAGTTTGCTGATATCCTGTTTCTCAACAACCTCTTACCTAATGGTCCACGTAGCCATTGACCTCCTTGCCTGAATGAGTCATTCACTGGGGATTGCAGAGGGATGATTCCCTCATTATCATTCCTTCACTCTATTAGCTTTTTTTTTTTTTTTTTGGTAAAGAAGAGCTTCTCCTCCCTTTGCCCCCTTTGAGTGTTAATATGCTCCTTCATTCTTATTAATTCAGTGTGTTAAAATCAGTCACTATGGTGCTGGATACGTGAACCCTCCTGCCTTTGAGCTGCTTCTCCAACCCAGGCTAATGCAGGGCTCATGGGAAATGTCTGTGGGAGAGGTAACACGAATCTTAAACTCATTCACACTGGGCTATAAATGCTCACTGTGGGTCTTACACAAGTGCAGTTTTGGTTTGGGCTTTGGGTCAGAGTCTGATGCCCTCCCTGTACCTGGCCTTAGGAGGGACTGTGATGGGATGAATGAAGGCAGGAAGAAAGCAGTCAGTTTGGCTGGACACTTACTCCAAGGACCAGAATTAGTTTCCCCAACTTGAGAGATAGGAAAGTCATGTCTCAAGACATGTGTTTTTATTCCACATTCCCAGCATAGTGGGGTGCTGTGATGATCACTAGAACCACGACTGACCTGCCTTCAGTTCAGTGGCTTTCCTTGAAGCTGAATCTCAGCACTCTTAGGCTCCTCGCTGCACCTGGTTCCTTGCAGCCCCTTCACCTCTCTAGGTCTTCCTCTGTTCTGAGGTGCCCTTGGCTGTCCCTGGGGATTTTTCTAGGAAGGTACAGATGTCTGGGGGCGGGGGGTGGTGGTGATGGAGGTGGGGGACCTGGCCAAGGCAAGGGAATAGGTAAAGCTGATTGGTGTGGTCCCCAGGCCTCTGTGTCCTCCACTGTTTGCCCCAGCCCCCTCATCATGGTTTCCCCTACTCTTCCTGCTACCCTTATCACCTGTCTCATCCTACCTGTCCCTCTCTTTGGCCTGGTGTGCCACTTTTTCTCATTACGTCTGATTCTGAATTGTCCTGGGGATTTGTTCTCTGTGTCGCCCTAGCCTGGCCCTCTTTGCATTTCCTCTTATGGACACTTGGTGTCACTATTATCTAAGCTGTGAACCATACCTGATTTGGCCGTGCTACTGAGGGGCTAGAAGGGTGTGTGTGTGCATGCTCTCACGCACATATCACAGTTCTTCATGGTATGGGGAAAAGACAGGGGAGGTACTTGGAAGGCAGAGTGGGAGGCTTTAAAGCAACTTTTTTTTTTTCAAGAATAAAACTTATTAATTGTAAAAAAAATCAGAGAAAAGCAAGGAAAATGAAAAATGTTTACTCATATTTCTGTACTGTGCACCACCTTGGCGATAACCACTATTCACGTTTGTGTATATCTCCTGCTGCATGCTTTCCTCACTGTAGCTCTCACTCCTTCCATCTGTCACACCAACCCCTCTCCCCCTCCATTCCCCTCACCAACCTGCCCCACTGGAAAAAAATTGGATTCACAAATACAGTTGGATTCAGCATACAGTCTGTCTCCATTATTCACAGATTCTGTATTTGCAGATTTGCCTACTTGCTAAAATTTATTTGTAATCCCCAAGTCAATCCTTACAGTGCTTTGGTCATTATTTGCAAAACTCCGGACAGTTTGATGCAGCTGAGGTATGTGCTGCCAGCTGAGCCGGAGCGCTGTGCTTCCTTTCTTGTTTCAGCGCTCATCCTGTAATGTGTTTCTTCCTGGTCTATTTGGTGTCATTTTTTTTTTCCATTTTTTTGTTTTTGCATTTTTGGGGTGTTCTTTTTGCTGGTGACTTCAGTGCTTACAGTGACTCCCAAGTGTAGTGCTGAAATGCTGCTTAGAGTTTCTCAGTGTAAGGAGATTGCGAGGTGCCTTATGGAGAAAGTATGTATTGGTAAGTTTTGTTCAGGCATGAATTAAAGTGCTGTTGGCTGTGAGTTCAGTGTTAATAAACCCACAGTATATTGATATAAAGAGAAAGGTGTCTTGAAACAGAAACAGACATAAAACAAAGTTACTGGTCAGTTGACAAAAAAATGTTGTGCCAGAGGCTTGCAGGCCCCTAAGCCTGTGTTTCCCTTGGGAGCAATGCTTCAGTATCCACTCGCTTGTGTTCTTGGTCACTTACAGAATGTGTAACTACTGCCGGAATAAGTCAACTCTCTCTATGTGGTTTGGTAAACTGCTTTTGTTGTCTAACATTTCCTTAGGTTATTAAATAGTCTTTGAAATAAATTTTTGCTATCTGCGTAATATTTCATTAAACGAACATAATATGACATTTAAACTATTTTTGGATTTCTTTTTTTGGGGGGATTTTCCTCTTTCATAAACAAGTCTGTGAGGAACATCAGCGTATAGGAATCTTTGTCCACACTCTGCTTTTTCATAGGGAAGTTTCTAGAACCAGGTCAGAGGGCATGCTCATTTTTGAGTATTTGATACAGATGGCCAAATGGCCTTCTGTCGTAAAGGGAAGGAGAGTAAAAAAAACAAAAAGGCACAGATGAGGAGGAGGAGGAGGGAGCTTGGTGCTGCCTTGCTAGGCGTGGGGAGAGGAGTGGGGGGTGGCAAGGCTTCTGGGTACTTCTAGGGCCAGAGGTCGTGCTGGCCTGTGGTGTGGTGGGGTACCTGCTATTCAGGCTCCGGTGCACACGTCGTGGTGGCTCTCTCAGAGGGAGCCTCCAAGGGCAGACAGGTGGAAGTGCTTGCTGGGGAGAAGGCCTGTGGCTCCCCAGGGGCAGGGCTTGGGGAGGGTGGGGACCACCTGTGTCTCTCATCCAGGGAGCTGAGGAGCGATGTTGGCAGGGTCTGTCTGCTGTGTCTGATGAGAAAGTCTTCCATTTCTTTCTGTTTCTCTTTTGTTATTTCAAAGTTTTGTTCATCTAAGTTTTGAATTCGGTAATACATTTGTTATGTACATCATATTCATTTATCATCTATCATGAAAACTCTACCTCTCACCCTGCACTTGTCCTGCCGTCCTTCGGTCATCTCCTCCCTTGCACAGGAAGTCATTGTTAGTTTCTTTTGCATCATTCCGGCTTCATTATGTGCATGCCACATGTCTGACCATAAATTCTTACCTTTACCCCTTTAACACACATGGTTGCACATTATACTTACTGCTTTGCACCTTGGTTTTTTTTTTTCACTTAATAATACACCTCAAAAGTTGTTTCATACCGTAGAGTGGTCCTCATTCTTCCAGAGCTGCATTGTGCTCCATTCTGCGGACAGACCGTACTTTATCCAACCTGTCCTCTGTCGGTGGACACGTGGGTTGTTCCAGGCCCTCCCTAATTGGAGTCATGCTGCAGAGAATAATCTCAGCCACATGTTATTCTGCACATGTGCAAGTATTTCTGTAGGATAATGTCTAGAGGCAGAACTGGTAGGTCACAGGGTATCTGCATTTTTAATTTTGAAAGGGAGTGGCCAATTGCCCTTTGGAGAGGTTGAGTTGTTCTCTCCCCACCAACAAAATCTGAGCAAGCAGTTCTCCATTGCCTTGCCAAGACAGGGCTGACAGGCTTTAGAGGTTTTTATGACTCTTGATAGATGAGACACGGTATCTCAGTCGTTTTGTTTGTGTTTCTTCAATTCTGAGGGAGATGGCACGTCATTCTGTGTGCTTTTACAGCCCTTGGTGTACCCACTCCTGAGAACTGTGAGTCCCACTCTGCCTTTTGTTCCATCTAATTGTTGGTTTCTCTTCTTCCCTTACTCCTTTCTTTGCTCACACAAGGGCCAAATCCTGGCACCCATCCCTAACCCCCAGACTTTGCCTGGGCCCTTCTCACAGGGAGGAGGGGACGATGGGCACGGGGCCGATACTGGCTGGACCAGGGATGAAGAGAGTCCTGGCCCCTGGGGAAGCCACACTCTCATTTGATGGAGATTCTTGTCAGTTGCTCACTAGAGGAGATAATTATGTAAATGCTTCGCACAATCAGGGCCCACAGTCAGTGCTCTGAGGAAGGCTGCTCCTTATTTCCGTGTGTAGGACACACACACCTTCCAGCATCTGAAACAGAGACTTCGCCCACTGCCCTGCGTTGGTACAGGATGCCCTGGGCTGGCATCGGTGCTTCCCTGGGGACTCCCAGGGCAGAGCTGCTGGGTTAGATCCAGTTCTCACCTCCGCTAGCTTTCTTGTTGTGGAAAGCCCAGTCTTTCGAGCAGGGCCGATGGGAGGCAAACTGTGGCCTATGAGGTTTGTATCTTAGCTGAATTTTCATCTTTCTCTCAGAATACTGGTGTATGGCCCCCTGCCCAGCCCTTCTTCCTCTCCCCCTCCCCAGCGCTCACAGCCTTCCGAAGGGGCAGGTGATGTGGGCTGATGGGCAAAGGGGATTGCCTCAGATGCTAGACTCCTGGCCATACTTAGGGTCATGGCCATAATGGGAGGGAAAGGAAGGGAACTTCCAGCCAGTGGTATGAGATAAGGGAGAGGGTTGTGACTTTCAAATAATCTGTCGCTCCCTCCATGCCCCCGTGGGTCTGACCTACCATTGAGCCTTATCTGTGGAAAGGTTCCTGGTGTCTGAGCCCACTGCGTCAGGTTCCATAGCTCCCAGGGCCTTCTGCCCAGCCCGAAGGGTGGTCAGCGTGGCCGACAATGGCAGCTGGTTGGTGTGGTGGTCCCCAGGGGTACCCAGAGTCCCCTCAAAGCTCCATTCAGCCAGCCTCTGTGTCTTCTAGCTCTGCAGCAGGATCCTGGAGAAGACAGCCAATCCTCAGTGGAACCAGAGCGTCACACTGCCTGCCATGGTGAGCCTCACCTCCACGAGCCAGGGCTCCCAGCCTCCCACTCCCAGGAGGCCCGGGCTCCCAGCCTTCCTGGCTCCCACCTGCATCCCAGACTTCCACTTCTGCAGAAGGACTCCACCCCAACATCTCTCTCTTCCCTCCTTAGTTTCCCTCCATGTGTGAGAAAATGAGGATTCGTGTCATAGACTGGTGAGTCCTGCGTCTGGGGATCTTTAGAGGTGGCTGTGGTCAGGGGTCCCTGGGTCCTGCGGTTTCCTTTCGTTCGGTCTGCATGCAGCAGGGGAGTCTGTTTCAGGTGAGACTTTCACGGGGAGGCCGGAGGAGACAGCATGGGCTGTTGGGCCACTTACTCGCAGCGGGTTGGGACGGCTCTAAGAACCAGAGATCCCTGGGGCCAGAAGGGCCCAGGGAGCCTTCCTAGGGGATGTGGGGTTTGGGGAAGTTCGAGATGAAGGCATCCTAACGAAGAGATGGATCATAAGCAGAGGCGAGGAGGTTGGATAGAGCAGAGCTTGCAGGAGGGTGGACTGAGGTGCCTCAAGGGTTGGTAGGATGGAACAGATCTCCAGGCTGGGGAAGGGGCCAGGCTGCCCACGCAGGGGAGTAGCCACAGGGCCATCTTCAAAAATTAGTATCTAACTCTTGTGAGTGTGTGCTCCAGACCCTCTGCCCGGGGAGCTCTTTACATGCCTGTCTCACCTGATGCTCAGCTCGATCCTGGGTATGGCCCGACCTTACAGACTAGGGAGCATGTTTGAATAAGTGCTTGGGGGGACAGCTGGAAGCAGCTGAGGCCAGGCTCGAACTCAAGCCTGTGCTTAGCCGCCGGGCTGTGCGCTGAGGTGCCCTGTCCCACACCGAGGGCTGCAGGGGTCCCCACGCGCCATCTCTAGGACCTTCCCTACACCAGGCTTTCCCCAAAGAGAGAGCTGTCCTTTCTCTGCCCCCAGAAAGTTTTGGCCGTGCGGTTCCCAGCGTGTTGTCCTTTGGTCTTCGGCCCATGTCACCCCCAGCCAGGAGGATAATGAGAGACTGGCGAAAACCCCCAGGCCACAGAGTCATTAAAGTGTGCGCCAGGTCCCCAGCCTGAGAGAGAGCAGCTTGTGAGAATTAGAGGAGAGGAAGGGAGTGTGCGGAGGGCCCGGAGGGAGCGGCCTCTGGGGCCCTGACCGCCGGTATGCGCTGTGGGAGGCGGTCTGGGGCGAGGAGCTCTGCGTCCACAGAGCGTCCCTTCACCTCGCCGCGTGCGCCCGGGGTGCAGGTCTGTGTGCGGCAGTGTGAGCAAATGCACGCGGGCGCCGTGACCCCTGTGTTGTGGATGGGCCCTGCCCGAGTCCCTGTGAGCTGTGTGAGGCTCCGGCATACTGTACAATCCAAACACATTACGGAATCTGGTGGTTGCCTCTCTGGTTTAGGTTGAAGTGGCATTTTTATTGTGAGTCTATTTTCAGACTTGCTGTATTTTCCAAAAGCAACCCCAAGCCCCAAAACCCAACTCTTGGCCAGAAATCATTCTGCTGCTGCAAGTTCCTATCCAGAAAAGGGCTTTCTTCCCAGAAAACTCAGATAAATTTGTACTTTTACCTGAATCCTAGAAATACGATATGGTCCATATGGCCTTTTTCTCTGTAACTTAATCTTCCATTCGGTTCTTAAAGAATTCTTTTCATTAAAAAACAAAACCCCCCAAACTACCCCCTCCTCCTCAAAAAAACCTGACTCAAAACCTCTCTCTTTCCATTCTGTTTCCCGTCTCACCAGATTCAGGAGAGCCCGGAGGTCAGACATCCTATTTTGCTCCAAGAGCTACTGGTCTTCTCTAGGGTTTGGTCGTGAAGGCAGTTTAAAAGTGTCGTCAACTGTCAATTGTCTGGTGTTGATAATCTCATTGTAAAACGTTTAAAGGACTCTTCACTTCCCGGTTCCTATTAGCGTCAGTCACCAGGAAAAGTGATATAGATCTGTGCTGACAATTCACTCTTCCTAACACAGCCCCCGCCCTGATACAAAACTTTAAAGCTTAATCACCTCCCTGGGAAATACAGGGAGGAAGGGAGGGAGCAGCAAAGATCTGGTGTCTCATCGCTGTAAGATTTAAAAGAAAAATGACATCACCATGCTCAGGTGGGTCTTTCACCGTGTAGCACCTGGATGTCGTCTCCTGAAGCCGCCTGTGGCCAAGGGATGCACAGCAGGAAGAGAGGGCTGCTGGGCTCCAAGAAAAGGGAAGATGCACATGGGGAACCTTCTGGAAGGAGATAGAGTGCCAAGACTGCCCCTCCAGTCTTGGCACTGTGATGTTTTTGGACCGGAAACATCTTTGCAGTGAGAGACTGTCCTGTGCATTGTAGGGTGTTTGGCTACAATCACAGTCTCTCTCTGTGGTTCCCCTCTATACCAAATATGTTTCCAGTTGCCAAATGTCCTGGGGTCAAAAATCTCTGGATTGAGAACTCTCGGCCTAGCCTAACAGGGAAGCAGCAGGTTTCTGCAGGCACAGCTCTGATTTCCCCATAAGGCATATCTTGCTCAAGTCCCACCCTTGTCATCCTGCCTACCTCAGCTTCTTCATCTAAACTGGGGCTAACTGCAGAACCTGCCTCAGAATCCTGCCTCAGGATTAAACAAGCCAAGTCCCGTGACAGTTTTAGCACAGGGCTTGGCCCTCAGGAGGTGCCCAGCCGTTACTATATATGGTTGTCAAGGGGGCAGGTGTGGGGCAGAGGAGGGGTCTGCACAGAACGCTCAGTCCTGGAGCTTCCCCCATGGTCCCCTATGCTGGGTAGGAGGGGAGGCAGGACGAGTCCCATTTTGTAGACAGAAGCCGTGTGGACCTTGGTGAGAGCACTGGGCCTGGAGTCAGGATACCAGTTTCTGTCCTGGCTCCTCACCTCCCTCCCAGGCTGACCTTGGGCAAGGACTTTGCGGCTCTGAGCCTGTTTCCTTCCATCTGTGCAGTAGAGATTTAATAAAAATACCGCTTCCCCAAAGCCATTGTAAGGATCCTTGGCGATCAAGGAAGCTAAAAGTGCTTTGTCACACATGCAGTCAGATACAAAAAAGAGCTATGTATTAGCTACCCTAAGCTAATTAAGGCTGTGGGCTTCCTTGGAGAGAGAGTTTCTTCCTGGTCACCTGAGTTTTCTCCTTGGTCTGGTATGTCTTAGCTCTCAGAGCCTTGCTCTCCCTGGCCTGGGGTCTGGCTCCCTGAGCGGCCTCCTGCCTCAGGCCTCCTCCCTTTCAACCTGCAGCTGTGCCCACAGACCTCCAGCTTGGCTGTTGGGACGCTGATGCTCTGGGTCGCCCCCAGAGGAGTCTTGAGTAACACTTTCTTTCCAGTCTCTTTTCCCCAAACATTACTAGGCCTCCATAACATCCCTAGTGTGAAGACTGGGACCTCTAATGGTGCATAACTCCGGCCATTTCCTCCCTGGGTGGGCTGTGGCCTGCGAATCCCGCCCTTGCTCAGGCCCTTTCTGCCCCTTGCTCTAGGGACCGCCTCACCCACAATGATATTGTGGCCACCACCTACCTGAGTATGTCGAAGATCTCTGCCTCTGGAGGCGAGATAGAAGGTAAGTGCCCGTTCTGTGCTGCCCTCTGGCCGCCCGTGCTCTCCCCTGCTCCACGCCTCCTGTCTTACGCCTCTAGCTTTGAGAGTTTGCAGGAAAGGGAAGTCTGTAAGGTCTTCGTTGCCCATTTCCCAGGAAGAAGGGCTTTGGCCAGTGAGAGAGATGGGCTTGTGTTTAGGACTGGCCTCACCATGGAAGGTGGGTACACCATCAAATGGTCTAGAGAGGATCCATTCTTGCAGATGATCTTGGTGTCTGTGGCCACACCATCCACTGGGTTCTATGTTGGCTGACTGTTTTCTAGCAGTTCCTATTTTGAAATGGCTTTCATTGGTCTGTTAGAAAGTAGCGCGTGATCATTTTGTACAATTTAAAAGAGATAATCTGAAAGAACAATATACGAATTTCCTCACAAAATTATCCATTAGCCTGTCTTCCCAGACAAGAGGTAAATATTAATATTCTGGGACCTGTTTGTGTATATGTGTGTACATGATAAACAATGTTTTGAACAATTTTTAATTGTTTTGACAATTGCTTTTTGTCACTTGGCAATATAACATAGACGTTTATTCATGCTATTAAATATTCTTCTACAATATGGTGAACGTGCCATAGACCACATTAACTAAATGTTGAGTATTTAGGTGTTTTCTAATTTTTCCATGTTATAAGCAGCTAACTTGATATTGAGTGTTTTTGTAGCTGAATCTTTATGTAATTCCTGATTTTTCTTTTGTATAAATGCCTAGAAGTGGAATTGCTGTGTCAAAAGATTTTGAAGCTTTTGGTGTATATAAAAATTGCCCCACAAAACGACTGGCCTCATTTACTCTAATCTCTCAAGCTTATTTTGCTGCATCCTTATCAACACAGAGCAAGATAATGATATTTTTAAAGAACTTTGTCAATTTATTGGGTGCATTTCATTGTTGCCTTAATTTTATTTCATTTATATCTGGTAAAGTTGACCAATGTAAATTTTAAAATATTTAATAATCATCTTACATTTACAAATTATGTATTTTTAAACAAATTATATATATTTATATACTTTAAAATTTAGTCTCCTGTAAATTGCCTATTCATGCTTTTGTCCACATTTTTGATGGCATGTTTGTCTTTTTCTCATTGTTTTTTAAGAGTTCTGTATGTATATGGAGGTTAACTTTCTCCTGTCATCTATATTGTAAATAATTTTTGTCAATTTTATTTTATCATGTAATAGCTTTTAACTATTAAATTTAAAAATTTTACATAGCCAAATATATTAATCTTTTCCTTAGTGAATTAGGCAAGGGTTTAACATTACTTTAAAAAAATTGTTCTTTGGTGATACCAACACTATATATTGAATAATCTTTCCCCTACATTTTGAAATGCCACTTTTATCCCCTACTAAATTCCTAAATGTGTTCTTGGTCCTATTTCTTGATTTTCTATTATCTTTAATTGGTATGTCTGCTTATTATTTCTTAGGTTTTGGTATCTGGGCTGTGCTGGCTCTGTAAAATTAATTGGAAAGATTTAAAGTCTTTTCTAACATCTGGAACAGTTTATATAACATAAGAATATAGTCTTTTGAGGGTTTGAAAGAATTCACCCATAAAACCATATGGGCTGGGTGCCCTTTTTGAGTGGGTGTTGCACTAGCTCTTTAAAACCTTTTCAGTTTCTCCTGTGATCATTGGTATTTTTAGTTTGTTACTTTTACTACAGTTAATTTTGATAATCTACATTTTTCTAGAAAAATATTTATTACATGGAGGTCTAATTTTTTTATAGTGTTGTGCAGAGCAATCTTTTATGATTTAAACAATTCTCTCTACTTTCTTATTTCTAATGATATGTGTTTGAATTTTCTTTTTTCTTGATTAGTCTTAGAAGTTTTTCTTTCTCCTTACTGTATTGAAATTTTCAACGAAAAGTTTTTGGGCTTAGATATGAGTTCTAACGGGCTTCCCAGCTGTGCAATAGTAAAGAATTCATCTGCCAATGCAGAAGACACAAGAGACTTGGGTTTGATGCCTGAGTCAGGAAGATCCTCTGGAGTAGGAAATGTCAACCCACCCCAGTATTCTTGCTGGGAGAATTCCATGGACAGGGGAGCCTGGCAGGCTGTATTTCACGGGGGTCGCATAGAGTTGGACACATCTGGTGACTGCACATGCACACGTTAGTTTTAATATCTTCTAATGTTTTATCCTCTCATCTTTTAAATCTTTTCTTTAGCTCTCTTTAGACATATTTTGTTGTTTCCTTTTTAACTTTCTAATTGTGTGCTGAGTTGCTCAGTCATTTTGACTCTTTGTGACCCCTTGGACAATAGCCCATCACGGTCCTCTGTTCATAAGGATTCTCCTGGCAAGAATACTGGAGTGGGTGGCCATGCCCTCCTCCAGGGCATCTTCCCAACCCAGGGATCGAACCCAGGTCTCCTGATTGTAGGTGGATTCTTTGCTGTCTGAGCCACCCGGGAAACCCAACTTTCTAGTTAACTTGTGTTTATTTTCAGTATTTCTTATTTAAGTAATGGAAGTATGGTTTCTGCCACATATGTCATGCTTTTGGCCTTCAGCAAATCCCAAGGTTGTATTTATTTCTATTTTTTACTTTTATTTTTTTACATTTAGATATTTAATCTATTTTGAGCTTCTTTTGATGCGTTTTCTGAGAGCAGTTTGATTTGATTCCTTTATAGATAGTTTTTCTTTTTTCTGGCTTGTAGGAATGTCTCTTTTTACTTATAGTTTAAAAAATTATTTTGATCTGTCTAGGAGCAGGACTCTTGAATTTTGTCTGAGGCACAGTGAATTCTTAAATCTGAGTTGAGGAATGATTTCATCTACTCTAATATTGTTGTCTGAGCAGCTGAAGGCATGGTGTGGGGTGGGATAAGAGCTGTTCTGGAGCCAGGGGGCTCCAAGAGAGTTGCTCCAGTCTCCTCCCACCAGTCCCAACCTTGTAAGGTCCTTGCAAAGATCCAGTGAGACTATAAATGTCACATTCTGGAACACAATAAACCCTAAAGTAATGTTGCTCTTTAGTATCATGATTATTGGCTTTGTGCATCCCTATTCTGATTTTTTCCCCCCTGTACCAATTCTGCTTTTTACTGCTTCCCATGTGGTTTAAAATTGACTATTGCATTTTTAGTTTCTTGTCATGCTTTCTTTTCCCTCTGTCTTTCCTTTTATATTTTCCTTTTCCTCTTTGTTCTCTCCCTCATTTTATTTTGTTCCACAAAAGCTATGTCTTCCTGCACTCTCCTGAGGATTCCAAATCATTTCTTGAGAGTTCAAGGTGAACACCCTCCTGAATTTTACAGACGCTGTTTCCTCCCTGTTTCCCTATCCTGGTTGGCTCTCTGTTTTTCCTCTCCCCTTTTGTTCACTCTCACACTCTCACAAGATCTGGCCAGTGTTGGCGTCTTTCCACAGACAGGATGTGTGGGTCTCTGTCCATCCATCTTCTCAGATCTTTATCTGGAGGTCAGGTTAGCATGCCTAGTTTCTGGCAGATTCCACCTAACACTTTTGAGGCTGACCAGTCTCTTCTAGATTCTCTGAAACATTAAAAAAATATATATATACAAGTAAAAAATTCTACAATGAACTTCCAGTTTCCCTCCCGATGCGTTAACATCTAGCTGCTCTCTGCCATGCTCATTTCATCACTGATACTTGTAATTGTTGGAATATACCAAAACTCCTTCCCAGAAACCCCTGCGATAAGGGTTTCTCCTGCCCCAGCCCCTCCCCGCCCTGACTGTGGGAACCGCTGGTCTCAGGATGCGGTCCTCCTACAATTGCTGTTCTGATAGTTGGATGTAGAGGTAGAAAGATGGGAAGTAGGGCAGTGTATCACGGAGGTGGGTGGGAGAGACACTGTTCTAGGCTCCTCATGGATCAGAACTCCTGCATGGAAGGAACCTCTTCTCCAGTTTGCTGACCAGTGCTGTCCCTGTCTCTGAGTCCAAGGGCAAATGTTGGTAGAGGCACAAACTGCCTTTCTGACTGTTTTCCAGCAGCCACTGTCTCACGAGGCCACAGCTCTGCCTGCTGGCAGCCACCCGAGGGAGAGTTTGGATGCCTGTGCCCCCATCCATCTTCACGTCTGCTGGTGGTGTTGACCTTGCTCTTTTCCGGGGTCATCATGAATATTTGAATGGGAATGTGAGAAAGAGATTTATTTGGTCACTAGATGGCGCTCAAGCCATGGCCAACCCATTGTGGTTCATTCACCACAGGCTCCCACAGTTTGTTTTGGACATAAATGAGAATCTTCTTGTCACCAGCTAACCAGTTTTAAATACAGTTAAATAGCTTGATCTCTGTAGCAACAAAACAGTTAGAATTATTGCTCAAACTGGAGCCGTTCTCAAGCTCTTTCTAGGCCTGGAAGGTTAGCCCGTGCCTGCCTCCCTGCCAAGCGTCTCCCACTTGTCCTGAGGCCACCTCTGAATGTCCCTCCAACTTTGAGCTCTTTTTGTTTTTCTCCACCCTAGGATGTTCTAGAATATCTGGGTGATGCGTGGCCCTTGGTTTTCCCACTACTCTCAAAGCTCAAACTAAACCAAACTATAAAAATGGATTCTTTCTCTATGTTCTCCAGCCTCACAGTTCACCAGATTATTTGATCCAACCAGGAGTTTTTGTTTTCGTGTTTTTGTTTTTATTTCCAGCTAGGACAGGACCTAACACTAGCCTCTTAAGCACTTCTGCCCGCAAGTTTGCCTGGGCACACTTAAGTATTCCTTGGACCCTGTGCTCCAAAGCATTTAGTAAAAAATTTGTTTTTTTTAATGAGGAGTGCTTTCCTGAGAAGCCTCAGTCCTTTTGAAAGGTAGCAGGCACACGAGCCCCATGAAACCGACACAAATTCTTTTATAACTTTGTACATATGAAAATCATGCTACATAAATAGCACTCAGGCAGTTTTTTCCACAGCTACGAAATCCAAAGTTCGTTTCTTTTTGTCTTTGGAACATAGATGATGAGGATTTCCCAGCAGTTCTTGGTTTCTCCTCCTGCCTGGCGCGGGCTGGAGTCAGGCAGCCAAGCCGTGGGCGTGGGAGATGTGCTGAGAGGCAGAGGGAGCGGCTGGGCTGGCTGCAGGTAGTGGCCTCAGATGCTCCAGGAGAAGGGGGTCCTGAGCTGTACTTCCGCAGGTGAGGGAGCTGGGCTGGGCTGCTCAGGCCACAAAACTGGGAGCGTTCATCTGTGTTTTGAGGCTTCCCCAGCCCCTATTCATTGGGCTTAGGGAAAACACACCAGAACACTTGTGTTTTGGCAGAAGAGTGGTGAGGACTAAATAGAGGCTTTGTCTTGGGTGGCTTCACTGATGACTCTGCCCTTGACTTTATGAGCTGTCTGCAGACACAAGCATGATCCTCACACCTGGAGACCTGTGACCCTGCCCCTGAATTGGGAGTCGTTGGCCTTAGCTGTCGGCAGGGCCCTGTCTTACCATGCCTCGTTCTGTGCCTGTTAGGTTTGTGGAACAAACCAATGAATGAATGAGGCAATTAGTGAAAAAGGCGTGGTTGAGAACCAGGCTGCTTGGCAGCCCCCTCGCTTGGTCCTTCCAGCCACCAGAGGCACGTGTTGCTCAGATGACCGGTGGGGCTAGGGGCCAGCTGTGTCTGGGCTGGGCACTAGTTTGCAGCCAGAACGCAGAGTTGGTCTGTGGGTGGAAAGCTGTGTTTTCTTCTGCGAGAAGCACATGGGGGTCGGAACTATGACCTTGGCCTCATTAGCCCTAGATAACTGGCCGGGCCTGTTTGTAATCATTGGAAGGAGCTTAAAGTGGAATCTGTTTCCTTCCGGAGGGCCCTGGTCGTGCTCTCCTGGGGGTGCAGCTGTGCCGGGTCGGTCCTCTGTGGTCGCTGAAACTCCCCTATGACCGGAGGCCTCGCTCCCCTCCTGATGAAAACCTATTCCTGTGGATATGAGAATGGCCATGAATTATGGTTTATGCACTCTGACTCCTGCCGGCCGGCATTCCTAGCTGAGGCTGGCTGTGCGGAGCTGAGGGGCTGGGTCCCAGGGCCTTAGGCCCTGCTCATCCTCCATCCACCCTCTGTGCTCACTTGGTCAGCTCTGTCCTTGTATCCACGTTCCCTCTTCCCTACGCCCTTTCTTCCTGTGTCTGCTCATTCTTCCTTCCTGCCACAATGTTTTGCTCAGCTCTTGGCTCTTAATTTTGATCATGGAGCTATAGGAAAATAGCAATAGGTATTATTTCTTGAAGGAGACCAATAGGTAAAGGTGATCAGTGAATGAAAATAATTAGGTATTTCACCAAACACAGCCCCAGGTCAATCAGGACCCCACACTGGGCCACACTTGGATGGTTGGAGGAGGAGACAGGGAAGGTCAGAGTGTGGCAAGAGGCAGAACCAGAGAGGACAGAGGAAGGAGACTGAGGACTGCATCCTTTGGGGGCCTCTTGTACTTGTCTTGAAGTGAAGTTGGAAGTCTACCAGAGCATCTCCTTCCTTGCTTCTCTTATTTCTAGGCACTCCTTACCTGTGTTTAGGGTACACCCAAGAGTAGAACCTCCAGCTCATGGACAGTGTCTGGCACTGTGCTTCATTTGAAACAGCAGGTGCCAAAAGCCTCCCAGTGCCTGCAGTTGTGAAAATGCAACATGGTGCCCTTAGTGGTAATTCTACAAATGACCACTAGGTGGAGATCTTGTGCCTTGAAAAGCCTCCACTCCATGCAGTCAACCTGCCTGGTGGTGGAACGCTGTGTGTGCCCGGCTCTGGCCCTTTCTCGTTTCCCTCACCCTTTCTTTGCGTCTGTACTTTGTTTTCCCCTCTTATCTGGCGATAATATGGCAAAGCATTTTTTTTTCTCTCTCCTGTGTTATTCCTTGGATGTATTGAGTCAAGTTTCTGGTCCAGTTTTCAATTGATAAACAGAACATACAGCCCTGCAGGCAGACAGCGGCGCTCACGCCGGGGCACTGGGGCTGTGTCTGGCCGAGGGGGGTGCACCGATGACTTAGTGTGTGATACATTCACAGCTGGGCTGGCCTTGGGATCTCGGCCCACATCTGTTTCCCGTCCAGGAGCTGTTTCCTTCTGTCTGTCTGCCAGCTGTCCATCTACAGTGCCCCGTTCACCTAATCGGTCCTCCACCCAGCCACGCCCATCCTAACCCCTCTTCCATTTCTTTACGCTTTAGAGGAGCCTGCAGGTGTGGTCAAGCCTCCTCCAGCCACAGACCGTACGTGCTCTCACTTCCGGGATGACGAGGGAGTGGGCCTTGAGGTTTTTACTGGAGGGGCAAGGGCGCTGGTTGTGGGGAAGTGTTCCATTTGCCTGTGGTGGGCTGGAGATTCCCCACCGCAATCCCCAAGCTTAACTTTGGCTGTTACCTCTCAACCACGGTGGAATATGTAAATTGTTGGGAACGCTTCAAAGAAAATTCCCTCCCACTCTCTAACCCCCTTGCCGAATGTGCCGGGCCCTGGAACTCAAATGAGTTCACGCTCTCTAGCAGGGTAGGGGGGTGGAGCAGGCAGGGGGTCCATGATGAGGGAGGGGAAGTGTGAGTCCTCTCAGGGACCGGGAGGGAGGAGGCCGGGGTGAGCTGAAAACTCTTAAAGTTGAAATTTGCAAGGTAAATTATAGGCAAGATGATTAGTATGAATAATTAGTCATGCTCACAACAGCTCCATCAGCTCTTTCACCCCCGTCCCCAAAGCCATGGTGTGTGCTGGGGATTGGAGGAGGAGTGATGCTGGGGCAGGGCTCTGGACCAGGCGTGCTCCTGCGCCTAGCTGGGGATATCTTACTGCTCAGGGACGGGCTCAAGCCCCGGAACCCACCCCAGGGTCTGAGCACTCAGAGGCATCTCAGATAGGACCTGCTTCTGGGCCCCCCTCCCACCTTCGCCATTCTGGAAGGGGCCTCTTCCTCCTTCCGATGAGGAGGCACCCTGGCTTTTGAGGATTCTCAGAGTTTGGCCATTGAAGTCCCGTCCTAGGAAACTTGGCTGTCAGCTGGAAAGTCATGACATTAACAAAAGAGAGCCTTCAAAAAGAAAAAAAGGATGGAAATGATGTGGAGGAAAGATTTTGTCTCATCATTAGTGTAATTTTCAAACTCTCCTCCAACTTGCTTCACTGAAAGATCCTTCTTTGCACAAAGTGGGGAAGAGGCGGAGATGCTAGGATGAGTCAAGGCTATTAGATGGTCTGTCTCAACTTCATAAGGATGCAGGGGTGGAGGAGACATGTGCCTCGGGCTGCCCTGTGTGTGGGGTGACATCGAGTTGGGCCCCCTCCCTGGAGTCCAGGAGATGATGTCCCTGGTGACCAGGCTCTTGGGCCTTCTGTGTGCCTCCCCACAGGCTGGATGGCCTGAGACACAGATGGAAGGGCAGGGTGAGGAGGGGATGAGCGTGGGCTGGGAGGGGCAGGGCAATGAGCCCGAGCCCTAGCTTTGCATGCCGGCTGAGTGCATGGGCTTGAAGGTGAGACCACTGGGGTCATGCCTCTTTGCAGTCGTTTGTTCCTTTTCATCTCTCGGCCTCAGCTTCCTCATCTATAGAATGAGACTAATACAATACAAATCTCCATGTCTCGACATGGTGAGGATTAAAGTCCCGCAGGGGAGACAGCGGTAGCTCTCCTGGGGGTCACTATCCTTTATATGTTTGTGGGGGCTGCATCCTGTGCATGTGTGAGGCGCTGAGACCGGGGATGGGCTTGGCCTGAAGGTCGCAGGGGTGAGCGCTCGAAATCTCGGCTGGGCTGGCCCCTCTGATCTGCACCTGTGTCTGTGTCTCTCAGTGGATGACCATCTAGGCTTCCTCCCCACCTTCGGGCCCTGCTACATCAACCTCTATGGCAGCCCCAGGGAGTTCACTGGCTTCCCGGATCCCTATGCAGAGCTCAACACGGGCAAGGTGAGCCAGACAGGAACCCAGATCCTGGGGCCTGCCTGGGCGGTATCTGAGGTCAGCCTGGACTCCAAGGGCCTGGGGGTGCTTGAGCAGGCCCAGGGCCAGGCAGCCACCCGCTCAGAGACCCCTTCTTCCTCCCAGACCCCTCCTGGCCCCTTCTTCCCTCCCACTCCCTTCTCTTTGCCTCTCCTTCAGGGCAAGCCTGACATCCCCTCCCCAGCCCCACCCCCACCCCTGCTAATTTTCCTGGTCCCCAAGGGGCCCAGCTTCTGTCTGTCTCAAGTTTCATTCTCCCCTTGGTGAGGTTGGACCCTGGTGCTGACCATCAGGGTGGCATTTCCCTTGGACCCTCTGGGCCACCCTTTCCTCATCTGCAGAGTGATGGGGGTGTGGCTCAGGGCCCTGCTGGTTTCCTGGGAGATGGGTGACCTCAGGGCCAGATGAGGCTCCTTCCCTTCCCCTTCTCCCCTCCATTGGCCCTGCTCCTGGTGACCCTACCTCCCTCCCAGGGGGAAGGCGTGGCCTACCGAGGCCGGCTTCTGCTCTCCCTGGAGACCAAGCTGGTGGAGCACAGTGAACAGAAAGTGGAGGCTCTCTCTGCCGATGACATCCTTCGGGTGGAGGTGAGGGGCGTGGCCCTGGGAGGGGCCAGGAGGGCGGTGGCCAAGTGGGGCTGGTGGAGGAGGGCTTAGCTCCACCCACACTCACACGCCTTCACACCTCTGGGCCGCAGAGTAACCCAGCACCTGGTCTGCCTTCCTGAGGAATGTTCAGAGGCTCAAAGAAGATAAAAAGTGAAAAGTGTTCCTGAAATGAAAGTGTTAGTAGCTCAGTTGTGTCCGACTCTTTTCAACCCATGGACTGTACCTCGCCAGGCTCCTCTGTCTATGGGATTCTCCAGCCAAGAGTACTGGAGTGGGTAGCCATGCCCTCCTCCAGGGGATCTTCCCAACCCAGGGATTGAACCCAAATCTTCTGCATCCCAGGCAGATTCTTTATTGTCTGAGCCAAAAGAAGATAAATAGAAGTGTTTTAAAGTCTAGAGCTTGATGCAAAATGAGAGGCTATTTTAAAATAGTAATAATGTAAGAATAGCTAACACTTATGAATCACTGTGTGTCAGACACAATGCTGATGATACTCCTGATGTCACTGAGTCCTCCCAGCACCCGCCAGGTGCCTGCTCTGAGCATCCCCATTTTACAGATGAGAACATTGAGGCTCAAATGTAGCAGAGCGGCAAGTGGTGGAACCGGGCCTTATTTCTAGGAGGCAGCTATGTGGAGTCCTCATGAGGGTTTATACTTTCTCATCCTGTAGTCGGTGGTGCTGGCTGAGTTCTGGCTTGTCCACTTGCCAGTTGTATCAGTTTTCCTATATGTAAAGTGGGAGTAATAATTATACTCACCCCAAAAGATTGTTGTGAGAATGAAGTTTATTAATACCAGCATGCAGTAGGTGCTCAATAAGTGTTAGCTATTATCACTGTGTACTTCATCTAATAAACCAGTCATGTAACCTCTCTCCTCTCTGCCTTCCACAGAGGGGATCGTAAAGTCATCTTGGTTCAAGCCAGGATGTGTGGTTGAGTGCTGGCCATGTCCTCAGCCTGGTGCCTGATGCCCAGCAGGGACAATGGGGTTCATTCACCCCACACACGTAGCAGCCTGTGATGCTGCAGAGCTGGCCAGCATGGTGGAGCTGAGTGGTGTGGAGTGGGTGTTCTGGGTGGGGGGACACAGTGGGTTACAGCCTTCGGCCCCTTCTGGAAAGGCAGAGGCAGGAGACCAGGCTTCCTGGGGTTGTGGTGCCTCCGCTGCTGGTTTGGATTAAGGAGCTCCATGACCTCGGAGGCGCAGACCTTAGTAGAGGAACACGGCCAAACACACAGGCCTGGAATGAGTTTGCTCAGTTACTGACCAAATCTGGGCTCTGGTGCAGAGCCGGAGCACTCGCCACCCACCCGTCCAGCCAGGATTTATTGGGTGCCAGGCTCAGCCAGGGCCTCCAGCCACGTGACCCCTCCCTGCACCGGTGTCCCTGTCCCTCCCCCCGTGACCCTGAGGCTGCCCTCTCTGCCCCCAGAAGTACCTCCGGAGGCGCAAGTACTCGCTCTTTGCTGCCTTCTACTCGGCCACCATGCTTCAGGACGTTGATGACGCCGTCCAGTTCGAGGTCAGCATCGGAAACTATGGCAACAAGTTCGACACCACCTGCCTGCCGCTGGCCTCCACCACCCAGTACAGCCGGGCGGTCTTCGATGGTGAGGCCGGAGGCTGCATGCCTGGCAGAGGGCCCAGAACTCAGAGTAGGGGCCGAGCCCTAAATCCCATCCCCTGCGGAAAGCTTCTGGAGGCTCGCCCAAAGGCACACGTGTTTGGGGGACCCCCTAGCCTGCTCCCCGATGTACTGCCTCCCCATGCTCATCTCCAGGTGCACCCCTCCTGCTGGGACCCATAGACTGGGCTCCTGACACCAGCAGTGGTCGGCCTTGATCTTGACCTTTGGCGACCACTCATTCCATGGTGGCTGTGGGGCTTTGCGTAGAGATTTTGGAGAGCGTGGGATTCCCAGGGCCCTTCTGACAGCCCCTCGGTTTTGATGTGCTAAGGAGTCCTAATGAGAGCAGCAGCTGTCTGTTCAGTGTGTGGAGGGAACTCTTAGCACCTTTTCCGGGCACTGGGGAATACAGGTCGTGCCACAGGTGTCTTAGTGGGGGGCAGGTGTCTGCATCCACCCCCTACCTCGGGCCCCCCACTCCTCTGCTTGGGGCTCAGCGCCAGGCCCTTGCGTCCTTCCAGGATGCCACTACTACTACCTACCCTGGGGCAACGTGAAGCCCGTGGTGGTGCTGTCTTCTTACTGGGAGGACATCAGCCACAGAGTCGAGGCTCAGAACCAGCTTCTCAGGATTGCCGACCAGCTGGTGAGTGGAAGCGGGCACCACCCACAGCACCCCATGCATGCACCCCTCCTGGCCCGCGGGTGTCTTCAGTCCTGCCTCCACAGGGGCTAAGCCTGCAGACCTCACCATGCCTGTGGTCCCTGTGTCCTGACCAGGCCAGGCCTGCAGTCCTGCCCTGCTCAAGTCCGAGGTAGGAGATGGCACAGGGACACAGCTGAGAGAAACTGACCCGCCAGCTGAGGACAGAGCCTGCAGCCATCCATCCACCCATTCATTCATTCATCGAATGCCTTTGACTCAGCCCAGCGAGGGTTGTGCTGGAAACATTTGGCTAGAGGGTGGATGTGAACAGGATGCTGCCCCTGACTTCAGGGGTCAGCTTAGTAAGGGAGAAAGCAGGTTCATCCACCCTTCTCCTACAGAGGCTGACGTTTCAGTTCAGACATTGCTCCAGGATTCCCTAGGGAGGGGGGCTCAGAGGCGAGAGGAGGCCAGTTAGCATCAGGCAAGCAACTCAGGGCGGCGAGGGTCTGCATCCAGTGAGGGGAGCTGGGAGCTGGTTAGGACGCCCTTGAGGGGGCCCAGGAGGGTGGCTTTGGGAAGGAGCTGACCTCAGGGAGAAATCGGAAGGAGTTGAGCTGCAAGGACTTGGCGGTCTGTTGGACTGGGGAGCAGGAGCTGTGGGGAGGGCCTCCAGTGGCTGGGAGCTGGGGAGAAGGGAGGGGCTGTGAGGTCAGGGGTGTGTCTTGTCCTGGATGTGGCTGGGGGTTACTGGTGCATGCTGGGATTTGCAGGCCTGGCGCTTGGCCAGAGAGCAGAGGAGAGTCAAAGTGGGCAGAGGGAAGAGGCCAAGGGCGGAAGACCCTGGTGGTGGCCCCTGGCCATTTCTGTGTGTGCACGGGGTGGAGGCTCACCCACCAGGTGTGTGGCCCGTGAGAACGGGGGGAGGCAGGTGTGGCCATGCTTTGGGGGTCCACAAGGGGCAGCAGGGTAGAGGGCAGGGGGTTGAGAGGTTTGGACAGGTGGAGGAGGTGAGCGTGGTGAGGAAGGAAGGTGGAAAGGGAAGGAGGGAACGGGGATTTTAGAATGACTGGGAGGGGCTGTTGGCCCCAAATGGGGACCATGATGACCCACACTTTCCCTGAGACCCGCAGTTCTCTGGGAGGGAGGGACCAGTCCACACCCAGGTTTGGGAGAGCTCGGAGTCGATTTTGTGCAAGTCCAGCATCTTCTTGGCCATCTGTCCTCTGCCAGGCCATGCCTGGGAGACAGGGGCTGGCTGTGCCTTCCGGGGCCTGTCTGTCCGCAGCATGGTGGGCCCAGGGTGGAGCACAGGCTTAGGAAGAGGTAGGCAAGGGGGTGGGGATGGAGGGGCAAGTCCTTGGCCTGAGGGTGACCTGTTGGGAGATCTGTCTCCCAGTTCAGGCCTGAGACCTGGGGATGGAGCGCTCCCTGGAGGAGACCAGTTGCAATGGGGGCACCGGTAGGAGTTTGGGGAGGGAAGGCCCATGATGGCAGGTTGTCTGTGAGCTCCCGAAGGAAGGAGAGTGGGGTCCAAGCCTGCTTGGGTGGCAAGGTTTGGAAAGGAGAGAGGGTGCCAGGTGGGAACTGGAGCTGGCTCCGAGCTCACTTACCTGTGAGACGTCAGACCTGGCTTGACGGGGCCGCGGAGAGCGAGATACACATGCGGGCAGGAGTCCCTGGTCTGGGAATTGGAACGCTTGGTGCAGGGAACCTTGGAAAGTTCTTGAGCCACGACAGCCGCTGGCTTGGGGGTCCAAACTCTGCGTTCTTGGCTCTCCCTGTTCTTTCCTTTTTGGTTCAGGGGCTGGGCTGTGGTGACAGGACCTGGGGGTTGAGGGTCCGCCCCACGGTGACCTTCCTGACCCCAGCCCGCCCGTTCCACAGGAAGCCGGCCTGGAGCAGGTCCACTTGGCCCTGAAGGCTCAGTGTTCCGACGAGGACGCGGACTCCCTGGTGGTTCAGCTGATGGATGAGCTCATCGCAGGCTGCAGGTAGGGGGTGCCCGGCACCCACGCGCCCTCCGCTTCTGGCTGGCTGGGCCCTTTCCCGGGAGTGTTCGTGTGTGGCGGTGAGCGACGGCACGTCTCCCCAGCCACGCTTGGCCAGCAGTCCAGCCCGTGCTGAGTCCAAAGGTGGTGGAGCCAGCGCGGGGAGTTGAAAAGGTGACATTTAGAGCAGGTCATAAATCTCCCTGCAGCAGCGGCAGCTGCAGGCCCGGGGCGGCCCGGCTCACCTGAATGGGATGCATTGTGTCTCTGATCCCCGACCTCCTATTTCCCTGATGGAATCTCCAGGAGGAGCTGGCTGGTGGGGGTGACGGCGCCCTCCTCCCCCTGGGGCCGTGTTGGGACCAGTGTTTCTGTTTAGCCTTCTATTGACATGGCTGATCGTCAGCTTCAGGAAAAGGGAGCCCCCAGGGTGAAGGAGAATGGGGGTCCAGGGCACTGGTAGAAGGGGAAGCATCTGAACCTCTCCTCCACAGCTGGGTGATTTGGGGCTCACCACCCACCTGCTCTTAACCTTGGTTTCCTCATTTCAACCTGACATTAAGAATATTGTAACTGCTTTATAAGGTCACACAAGCAAAATGCCTGGCCCTTAGGAAGTATTTAATAAATGATAGCTGTGATTATTATTAAGAAGAAGAAGCACTGAGGAGACTTAGATTCTCATCCTGTTATCCACCTTTGTGGCTTTGGGCAACTTTACTTCTCTGGGCCTCAGTTTTCCCAGGTATTAAATGGACTTTAATAGATAGCAGTCTTTTTTCTTACCATGGGATTAAGTGTGAATGTATGCAAATATATTCTACACCCTCCTCTAAATCGTCTCACCCCAGCCCCTGTGGAGTGTATGAGAAGTGCTGTGTGGCTGCCTGCCAGGGACCCTTCTGGTCCTTTGTACTCCAGGTAGGAAGCACGCATTTATCAGAAATGGCCCTGCGGCCTGCTGCCCAGATGGGTCATTCACTCCTTCTCCAGACTTTCCTGAGACCTGGCAGGTTCCAAGTGAGGAACCTAAAGCACGTTACAAGGATGCAGCTTCGACCCTCTCGGGGGTGACGAGGCAGAAGTGAGCAAATGAAGGAAGGTGTTGGGGGCTCGAGGCATGTGCCTTTGGAGCTCAGAGCAGGTGCATCTTATGCAAATCTATAGATGCTTCCTGGAGGCAGTGGTGCCCTAGAACCCTGGAGGGGAGGAGTCAGCCTTTGGGGAATGGACTTCTGGGCATGGGCGCAGGAGCCAGGGATACCTGCTGCCCCCTGGGGGCTGTGAGGGGAGCTGCAGTCCTGATGGGACAGGCCTCCCGGGTTTGCTAAGGCAAGCCCAGAGCTGGGGGCAGTGGGGGTCCAGGGATTCCTGGGGTTCAGACACTCACTCTGGCTGCAGTGAGAGTGGTGGGCCGGGGGTGGTGGTGAGGGGTGACTGATGAAGGCATCACCCACGGCAGGGACTCAGGGACGTGGGTGAGAGAAGTAGGGGGCAGTGTGGGCTGTTCAGGGGGCATTGTGGTGAATAACAGCCTCATGGGGACCACTTTCTGTGCCAGGTGTGGTTCTGAGACTTTCACCTCAGTATTAACTGATCATAAGAATCTTATGAGGTGGGAAGTAGAGGGATCCACATTTTACAGATGAGAAAACAGGCTCAGAGAGGTTAATCGCCCAGATTCACACCCTAGTAAGTGGTTGCTGCTCCGTACTGGACAGGCTTTGATGGTGGATTGAGGGTGGGGGCCCAGGGAAGGTCCAGAATGGTCCCTTGGCTCTGGCCAGAGCAGGAGGGTGGCGAGCAGGGCCATTTCTGGAGGGGGACATTGGGAGAAGAGCAGGTTTGGCAGAGGGAGAGGCACTCAGGGCTGGCAGTGCTGGGTAGCAGTTGCCTGAGGGCGTCTGTGGTCGGGAGGTCGGAGGTCAGTGTGAAGCTAGAGGCAGTGCCGTCAGCAGGGGGAGCTGCAGAGTGACTGGCTGTGCCCACTGCCCCACCTGACAGCTCGGGTGCGGAGGGTGGGCCAGGGCTCTGGGGTCACCATGGTCTGCTCATGACTCAGGTGCGGTGTGGACCTTGGCCGGTCCGAGGGGCCTGACACATCCGAGACTGGTGGGTCCCAGGTCCCCGGGCTGCCGCACCACTCTCCCAGTGCTCTGTTATTGGTGTACTCGGCTCACAATGCCTCTGGCAAAGCCTGGTCTCCGTGAATCACTTTCCTGGGGATCGATGGTGGCTGGGGGCCTCCCAAAGAGCCCTGGTGTTAAGTCAAGGCTCGTGAGGAGGGTCCCATCCCCTCGGGAGGGCATGCATGCCTCTCTGTGGAAGATTGGTTCCCTCAGCACCATCTGAGCCACCAATAGCCCTGGGGCCATAGCAAGAGCGCTCCCCTCCCCTACACGGCTCTGTGTTACGCATCACTGCAGCCGATAGCAGGGCACCTGGGCGCGGATTACATGAGCCAGCCTACCATAGATGACCGCCAGCTGCTCACCCATTCCTCCAGCCAGCCCTGCCCGCAGCTCCACCATCAAGGGTCCTTCACATTCTGCTTCTTCAGCCAGAAGTCCCTTCCTGCTCTGCTCGGCCTGACCCGCTTCTGCTGACCCTGCCAGTGCAGCTTGAGTCCTCTTCCTCCAGGAAGTACTCCAGACTCTGAGACAGCTTGGGGCGAGGGGGGCGGTGGGTGATCTAGCTTGTCTGTTCCAGGGCCTTCCTGAGGGCAGAGCTGGTCTCATCCCTGGACCCAGCCTCTGGTCAGGACCAACAGAGCTATTCCTCATGAGGAGTGAAATGAATGACCCAGTGGTCAGTGTATGTTTCAGGCTGGACACTCTCCTCTCCCAGGCAGCATCCCTGATAAAGGCATCCACTCCCCGCGGGGGCAGACGGCCACCTCGTGGAACAGCCCAGCTCTGCTCCTAGCCTGTGCGGGACCCTGCCCTGGGCTGGCCTGTCGTTTCCAAGTCATCCAGCGTTGGTAGAGCGACTGCCCCTCCTTGCGGCTGGGGCCGTCATCCAGCCTCCATTTCCAGGCCTCCTTTTTTTCTGGGCCTGCCTTGGGCTTTACAGGGTGGGAAAGGGCTGAGGCACCTTGCTTGTGGCAGTTACGGGTCTTGACTGTTTCTTGGGGAGCCTTGGCTGGGCTGGTGGCTCCATGAAAATCTCCCTTTGGTGGTCTGCGTGGCAGTCCCTCTCAGTTCCCGACCCAGGCTGGGAGCATAAATCACCCTGGCTGGCTCGCCTCTCCATATCCCACTCCAGACCCGCCTGCCCCCGCCCTCAGGCCCACTCAGGCCCCCTTCCCAGCAGGCCCAGCCCAGGAGTCCGGCCCGGGCCCCCCTTCACCCTCCGAACATGCCCCTCCGCCGCGCTCCAGCGAGCTGGGGATGAAGGCCGCCCCTCTCCTGGCCTGGGGCAGCCCCATCCGAGGCACCCTCGGGGCAGTAAATATTATATTACCACAGGGTGTGCAGTACGTGACCTGAGACAGGCCCCAGGGCTTAAGTTTCCTGAGATGGAGTTTGCGTACTGCTCCCCCCACCCTAAAAATTCAATTAAAAAAAATAACAGGAAAAATGTAGTGCGCCGAGGGCCTGCCAGAGTGGTGTATCTGGCGGCGGCGGTGCCGCTGCGCTCGGCGGTAATTGGTTCTGCATAGCTCGGGGAAATTGGCAGAAAAATAAATCAGCCGGGAGCCGGGAGTCGAGACACCGCGGGGAGGGAACGTGAGGTGGGGGGTGGCTGTGAGTGGTGGGAGCAGATCTGGTGAGCGAGCGGGCTTGACTGATGTCCTGTTTGCGAGTCAAGGGCTTAGCGGGGGTGGGCTGGCCCGGACCCTGGAGCAGAGGTAATCTGGAGGAGTCCTGCCCGGTGAGAAGAGCACGGAGGCCGTCACCCACCCCTTCCGTCCTCTGTGACCCCTGTGTGTGTCCTGCCTGACCCTGGGCCTTGGTGTGGCCCAGAGGAGCCAGCAAAGGGGCGCCTAGGCCGGGAGTCCAGCCTTTGGATGGGGGTGGTCAGAGTTCTACGCCTCCAAATAGGGTTGAGCTTAAACCCAACCCCCCTACTGGAGGCTTGGGGCCGTGTTTCTGGGACTACGTGTACCCCCACCTCCTCTCCAAAGGCTTCCCAAGGCAGAGGGTTCTGGGAGGGATGCTGTGGGGCCGCCCTGGGTCGACCCATCTGTGCTGCTGGCTGCTGGCCTCCCCACAGCGTCTGCAGTGGCTTGTCAGGGGTCCATAAATTTCCTTCTTGAAGAAAGTGTGCGTACACCAGAATGGATTCGTTTCAGCCAAAGGCAACTCAGTGCTCAGGCCTCTGCTCTAGGAGGGTGCAGGGGGGCAGGAGGGACCCACCGGGCCTCTGGGGGCTTGCGGTCAGTTGGGCAGAGGGGATGCACAGGCGAAAGAGGTCACATAACTGGAGGCTGAGAGGGTAGGTTCCAGACAGGCAGACTCAGAACAGAGGGCTACTTCAGAGCAGGAGGCACGCTGGCCAGTGTGGTTGGGGCAGGCTTCCTGGAGGAGGTGGCTGGAGGAGGCACCCAGGGCAGGTGGAGCAGCCAGCAGGAGGCTGAGGGTCTGAGGCCTGTGCACACATGTATACACACGTGTGTGTGTGCCCGGGCCCGGGTGAGTGCTGGGCTCTGGCTCATCAGGCAAATCCCGTCTCTGTCCGTCTTAGCCAACCCCTGGGTGATGTCCAGGAGATGCCCTCTGCCACCCACCTGGACCAGTACCTGTACCAGCTGCGTACCCGGCACTTGAGCCAGATCACCGAGGCAGCCCAGGCCCTGAAGCTCGGCCACAGTGAGCTCCCCGCCGCCCTGGAGCAGGCTGAGGACTGGCTCCTGCGACTCCGTGCCCTGGCTGATGAGGTAGCTGACCCTGCCAGGTGCCTTCCTTCCTGCCTGGGATGTCAGTGCTGGGAGGGGCAGGGGGAATGTCTGGTCCAAACTGGCTCTATTGCTGGGTAGCCTTGGGCAGGTGACTTAATCTCTCTGAGCCTCCATGTCTGTGTTCATAGAAGGGATACCGGGTGTGGTGGGGCCCAGCCCAGAATCTGGCATGTAGTAGGTGCTTGATAAACGCCCCCAAAGAAAGAAAGTGAAGTCGCTCAGTCATGTCCGACTCTTTGCGACCCCATGGACTGTAGCCTACCATGCTCCTCCATCCATGGGATTTTCCAGGCAAGAGTACTAGAGTGGGTTGCCATTGCCTTCTCCAGAGCATCCTTCTGACCCAGGGATCGAACCTGGGTCTCCCACATTGTAGGCAGATGCTTTACCATCTGAGTCACCAGGGAAGTCCAAAATGCCCCCAAGTATGCTCAATAAATGTGCTTAATAAATGCTGCCAAGGGCTTCTCAGGTGCCTCAGTGGTAAAGAATCTGCCTCTAGTGCAGGAGTAGCAGGAGATATGGGTTTGGTCCCTGGGTCAGGAAGATCCCCTGGAGGAGGGCATGGCAACCCGCTCAAGTATTCTTGCCAGGAAAATCTCATGGACAAAGGAGCCTGGTGGACTTCAGGCCACAGGGTCACAAAAAGTCAGACATGACTGAAGTGACTTAGCACAAATGGTGCCAAAGTATGTCAGAGACAGAGCTGGGACCAGAATCCGGGGCGCCTGGCTCTAGGTCCAGTGCCAGGGCCCCCTTCCCCAGGGACCCAGCCCCACCTCCCCACCAACCTGTCTGCCTCAAGCCTGCCTCTCACAGGACCCTGTGTCTCCTGCCTGCCCGGATGCCCCTGAGCCCCAGGCTTGAGGAGGCCGCACCTGTAGTAATGTTGCGTCCACACCCTGAACCCTCTGCCCCCAAGGGTCAGATGCCCCCACCAGGTCTCCAGGGAAACAGGCCGGCCACAGATTTGTCTAGAATGAGGAGAAAGGTCTGCCCATGTGTCATGGGTGGACACAGGTGCTGCCTGCCCTGCCAGAGCCATGTGGGACCCCCAGGGAGGGAGATGGTGAGGAATGATCTCTGCAGAAGGGGTGTGCAGAGAAGGCCAGGGCCTGAGTGGGGAGAAGAGAGCCCAGGAGGTGGAAGGGGTGCTCCCGAGGGGAAGCGGCCTGAAGGGTCAGTGTTGTCTTTTCCCCAAGTGGGGCCTCTGGCATATGACTGGTTACCTGGGTATCACTGTGCTGCTCAAGCCCAGGATGACCCCTGGAAGTGGCTGTGGACCATCCCCTGGGGTGGGTCACAGACTGCCTTTCACATCTTGGCCCAGACTCTGGAACCCTCAGCGCAGACTGTGTCATGGTTGGGAGTGGTTAAGGTGATCCCCCAAAGAGCTTGTCAGCACAGGGTCCAAGCCCCACCTGATCTCGCATGTCTGGGGTGGGGCCTGAGCATCTGTGTTTCCGGCAAGTTTCCAGGTGGCGCTGCGGGACCACACCTGGTGTTGTGGTTAGGGACATATATTTAGAATCAGAAAAGCCTGGCTCCTCACTTCTTTGAGCCTGAATTTCCTCACCTGGGCTGCCTCCCGGCTGCAGGGGTGAAGTGACACACAGGGAGGTGTGCCCGCCGGCAGCCCGTCCCACAGAGCACAGGCCTTGGGAGCAGACGGATTTAGCCCACCGACCACCTCTCCTGAGGGTGGCATCTGGGGGCAGTTCTCCCTAGAGGCATGGAAGCGCTCCAGGGCCCTCCGTTTTCAGAGCCGTGTGTCAGCGGGCCCAGAAAAGGGCCAGATGCCCGAGTCCGTGCTGTTAGAGGGAGGAGGGCCCCAGTGTCCTCTGGGAAGGTGCTCACCTTCTGTGGATTCACTGGTGCTCTCAGGAGTGGGGAAGGGGGTGGATCTTAAGTGTAATGTCATATCTAGGGTCAAGTCAGCATTTCTCTACCCCCCAGTGGAGGGGTCTAAGAACTTGGGGCTCCAGGCAGGAGTGTCTCTTCCCAGAAAATGTGAATGCAGATCAGTGAATTCCTGGTGGGCTACTCCTGCGAGCTGGGGGCTATCTGGTGTCCTCTCCTTGAGGGCTCAGAGCTGCTGAAGATAGAGGTGCCCAGCCAGCCCTGGGGGGTCAGGGGACACCCAAGGGTAGGAGCTGGGAGGAGAGGCCTGCAGAGGCTGGCTCGTCCATGGTGGGCTGAGGGCGTGGGCTGGGAGGTACCGTCATCCCTACCCTGACTGCCACCCTCTCTCCAGCCCCAGAACAGCCTGCCCGACATCGTCATCTGGATGCTGCAGGGTGACAAGCGGGTGGCGTACCAGCGGGTACCTGCCCACGAGGTCCTCTTCTCCCGTCGGGGCACCAGCTACTGTGGCAAGAACTGTGGAAAACTGCAGACGATATTTCTGAAAGTGGGTTGTTTTCCCTCAAGTCGTGGTCATACTCTCTTACCCCCAGGGTGGTCCACTTCCCTTCGGTTTCCTGTTCTCTGTCAGGCTCAGAATTTCGAGGCTCTGCTCTCTGAAGGGACCGAGGGCTTCCATAAAAAGACTTCCCTTCTCCCCTCCTCCCACAAAGTCCCTAGACCCCAGGCACTTGGTCTGGAAAGCAAGTAGGTGAGAATCAGGGGGTGCTGGGAATGAATGGGGGGCTGACCCCGGAGGCTGTGCTCCTCTCCAGCCAGCTCCCTGGTGGGGGCGGCCTCAGCCCCCGTGGCCAACCTTTAGGAGTCCTGGCACAGACCTGCCTCCACCCTCTCGAGGGTTTGGCTCCAGGTAGAGTCACGCTCGGGTTCAAGTTCCTCCCCGTGTTAAGGCTGGTGTGTGGACACTGGCTGTGCCCGTGGCTCTGTTCATCGGAGACCTGGGACCAGGTAACCCTGTCCCTTCCGTCCTTCGGCCCCCACCTCCCCTGCCCTTTCTCCTCCCACCCATCCTTGCTCCCCCACCATCTTATCTCAGCCTTGGGAGTGGGTGACAGGGAAATGAGCAGGTGCCTGAAGATGCCTGCTTTCTTCTTGGGGTTCTTGTGGGGATACATGAACCTTGGTCAGGGTGCTGTGGCTGGCTGGTCAGGACACAGTTCAGGGATACCCCTCTCTGAGCTGTGGCTGCTGCAGCCCAGGGGAGGGTCCATGTGTGGAGAGCCATCACTGAGGCTGCTCTGCTTGAAGAGGAGGCGGCCCGGGAAGTAAGCGTGCGCTCACCATATGGGGCTCACTCCAAACGGCTTTGCTGGCATCATAAGCTGCCTGGCCTTCAACCTTCTTTCTCCTCTCTCTTCCCATCCACACCAGAGCCTCCTTCCATCCCACCTCTTCCAGGAAGTCACTGTGGGCTAACCTTAGCCTCTAACCTCTGAGTGGCTATTGGCTGATCCATTCATACACTGGCCAGTCGTCCTCGCTGCCTTCTGAGGTGGGCAGAGGAGACAGCTTTCAAAAGCATGTGGACAGGTTGCAGGTTGGCTGAAATACTGTGTGGCCTTGGGTAGGTTGCCCAGTCTCTCTGAATGCTGTTTTCTTACCTATAGAATAAAGATCAGACTGCCCTGATTACAGTATTGAGGATGGAATTAGGTAGCACAAGTCAAGGGTCTTACTGGAACTAGGTGATCAATGAATACAATTTTTTTTCTCCTCTTCTCCCCTTTTCCTTTCTGGGGAGGTCTTTTGCCCCCTGGGGAGAGGAGGCTCCACCAGCACCATGGCTGGAAGCCATCACAAAGCCAGGGATGATCAGAAGTCTACATGTGGGTCATTGGTGCTTCAGAGGAGAGCCGGCTTTGCCTAGAAAGAGGGCAGGGGTGTGAGGCAGTGGGCTGCCCCTCCCACCTGGGACATTTTCCTCGTGAGATCCTAACCTCCTAGCATCCTGCTTTCCTCTCTCCCAAGCCAGCTCCTTGCCTGGTCAGGCAGATGGGAAAGGAAGTCCTGGAGCAGCCACATCTGAACAGGGTTAACCAGAGAGGGCTGTCAGGCTGCAGTGGAGGTGAGGCCGCAGGAGCGGGCCTGGTGGACGCCTGTGAACGGAATGGGCATCAGGCTCTGACCTCTTGGCCCTGCAGCCTCAGGGAAATGCAAACTGAAAAATTTTTCTGATCCCAAGCAAGGAAAAAAAAATGATATAAGATTGTTTCTCGAAGTCTTCCCCACTGAGTTTATGAGCCCCGCCAGTAGCTCCTGAGCAAGCTCTACAAAAATGTTGGCAGCAAGCAGAGACCAAGAAAACATTGGTGTTTCTTAACTTAAACCAAAGTTGGAAAAAATGAGCACCAGCAGAGAGGGAGAGGAGCCCCAAACTAGACGTTTCTTTATTTGCTGTTGCTATTTTGGGTCCAGTAGGCTGGCCTTGTCTGGGGGAGGGCAGGGGAGAGACTGGGGGCGGATGGGGGAAGGCGGGGGTCAGGCATTCCTGCCATCTCCCTGGGGCTGGTGGTTTGGAGGGGAAAAGGCTACTAACCACCCCAGGGGAGAGGACACCGAAGCAAACAGTCACAGGGAGGTTTCCGAGGGGTGACACTTGGGGTCAGGGGCTCCTCCAGGCTTCACTGAGGATGAACCAAGACAGAGAGGCTGGGTGAAGGGTGGGATTGCTGACGCCTTGGCATGACCACGCCTTTCTGGTCCTCTTACCTGGCCTGGGCTCCCACTCCGGGGATCCAGGCCTCTTCTACTGGTTGGAGAACCCTTAGCTCAGCCTCCCTTTCCTCCTCTAAACCCACCAAAATGACTTTCTCATCTCATTCAGCTCCCTGTCCCAGCGGAGACACTCCTCCAAGCTCAGGCACATGAAGCCTGGATACTTAATGTGTTACTTCCTCTAAGGGACTGTGTGTTATTCTAAAAGTGAGGCACTTCTGTTCCTTAGGCCATTTCTGACCCTTGATTTCAATCAAATGGTGAAACAGTTGTGGAGAATAAATGTTTTATGTTGGGTTGTTGTGGTTATTCTGTTTTGGCAGAGCTTCTGAAAGTTTCAGGATAAAAAGCAGTTGAAGACCAGTGAATAGCGGTTAACATGCTGATAAGCACTTGAAAGGGTGGGGATATCAGATGATACACTAACATCCAGCCAAAAACCCCCGAAAAAAAAAAAAAAAACCAAAAACTGAAAATGAAGAGAGAGGCTTTAACCTCTCCCCCTTTCAGACCTTTCTTTCTCTTATAGAGACATGTTCTAGAACTGCACTGTCCAATATGCTAGCCATATGTGGTTATTTAAATCTAAATGAAATAAAACTAAAAATTTAGTTTCTCAGTCACACCAGCTACATTTTAACTGCTCAGTTGCCACATGGAGCTAGTGCATTGAACCCTGCAAATGTAAAAAACCATTTCCACTGTAACAGAAAGTTCCACAGGACCATGCTATTCTAGGAGAGAACAGAAATGAGGATGTGGTGGGAGAGCAGAGACTGGGGTTCCTGGGCTCGACATGGCCCGTCTCTGCAGAGAGCTCCTGAGTGGGGAGAATGCAGTCTTCTCTTTTGATGAGAAGGAGTCTTGGTGTGGTTTCTCAGTCCATGAACTTCTGAGAAGTCCTCCAATAGGGCCCACACTGATGAGGTGTCAGGCTGGTATGCCCAGGCCTGGAGGCCCTGCAAACTGAGACACCCTGACTCTGAAGGGGACTGTGGGTCTCTTTCCTTCTCTGGTACCCAGTATCCGATGGAAGGGGTGCCCGGAGCCCGGATGCCAGTGCAGATTCGGGTCAGGCTCTGGTTTGGACTCTCTGTGGATGAAAAGGAGTTCAACCAGTTCGCTGAGGGCAAGCTCTCCGTCTTCGCTGAAACTGTGAGTGCCTGCCCGCCTGCCCACCCTACCCCCAGCCCCTGAGCTACTGCAGGCCTGCTGACTTCTCCGTTGCTCACTCTCCAGTATGAGAACCAGACCAAGCTGGCCCTGGTTGGCAACTGGGGCACAACGGGCCTCACGTACCCCAAGTTTTCTGACATCACGGGCAGGATCAAGCTACCCAAGGACAGCTTCCGCCCCTCGGCCGGCTGGGCCTGGGCTGGAGACTGGTTCGTGTGTCCAGAGAAGACGTGAGTCGTGGGTGGGGAGGGCTTGGAGACCCTGTCTGCCCCAGCCGTTTCTCTGAAAGGGTCTCTGCCTACTCCCACTGCCCCTGCGCTGGTCAGAGTGACTCCCTTGAACTCTCCTGGGCTCACGAGGCAGCATTCTGTTCTCAAAGGGCTCTAATGATCAGAAAGTCCTTTCTGATTAAACCTTAACTGACATCCAGTAGACTTTGCGTCCATTGGTTAGAGCCCTTTGCTCCAAGATACCAGAGAAAGCCTTCTCTCTCCCCTGCATGTTAATCCCTCTCCCCTGCATGTTAATCCCTCTTCCGTCTCAGGACCCCTTTCCCGTCTCAGACCCCCTCTCCCTTAGTGCCTCTCAGGACAGCCTTATCCTTCTCCAACTGCGTTGCCATCTCCACCTCTTTCTCCTTTTTCCATTTCGGTTGATATTCAACAATTTTTTTTTTTTTTACTCTTTAAAAATTGAAGAGTAACACCTATCGTAGTCACGTACTCAAATCTTAAGTATGTAGCTTGATAATATTTTACATTTCTATAACTATCTATCGAGCTTCAAACACCCACAGGGTTTTTGGAGTCTTCAGTCGGTTTCCCTGTTTCTTTCTTTATCTTGGTGGTGACGTTCTCTTCCGTCCCCTTGACTCGCTGCCCTTCCTGTCTCTTCCCCTCATCTCTCCTGTTGTTGGTTGGAAGTGAGGCTGACACGGACAGGTTGGCCCAGGCCCTGGAGTGCTCTGCTGGAGGGTGTGGGTGGGTGGGGGTATTGGCAGAGACTCTGACTCACCCCGGTCCGCAGACTGCTCCACGACACTGATGCTGGCCACCTGAGCTTCGTGGAGGAGGTATTTGAGAACCAGACCCGGCTCCCCGGAGGCCAGTGGATCTACATGAGCGACAATTACACGGATGTGGTAAGGGGGTGCTCTGGGGGCAAGGGGGCTCTGCTTTGCCAGAGTCCTGGACATTTAGGCCCCGGAAGGACCTGGGACTGAGAGAAGCGTGTTCTCCCCTGCTCCCACTCCCCAGCATCCATGCTCAGGCTTTCACAGGGCCAGTGAGAGGTCTGGCAAGGGTGGGACACTGACCCCAAGTCACACCTGGGGCTTTGAGGATGTGCAGCGTCAGGCTGCATCCTCTCATCTCCACGTCCGTGTCTTCTCACGCTTGCCTGACCTGTGTCACTCTAGAACGGGGAGAAGGTGCTTCCCAAGGATGACATCGAGTGCCCGCTGGGCTGGAAGTGGGAAGATGAAGAGTGGTCCACGGACCTCAACCGGGCCGTTGATGAACAAGGTGGGCGGCGTGTGGAGCCCCGTGAGCACCCAGCAGTCTTGTGAGGCATGTCGGTGGGGACAACTAAAGGCAGCGCCCTTGGACTTGGGGTACTGGCCTTCACTGGGCTACTTCATCTGGGGGACCTCCTGGGGAGTCCTTACTTCAAACTGCAAATCGGGAATTGGTGGCCACTTGAAAGTCTGTGAACGTCCTCCAAATGCTGAGTGGGAGATGGCCAGGCAGTGGGTGACGGGCGCCCCTCCCGCAGGCTGGGAGTACAGCATCACCATCCCGCCGGACCGGAAGCCGAGGCACTGGGTCCCTGCTGAGAAGATGTACTACACACATCGGCGGCGGCGCTGGGTCCGTCTGCGCAGGAGGGACCTCAGCCAGATGGAGGCGTTGAAGCGGGTAAGCCTGGGGGTGGAGGTGGGCCGAGGTGAGGCCCTGGGAAGCAGAGACGGTTTTGACTTGAACTGTGGCTCGGAAAGGGGCTCAACCTGGAGCACGACAGAGCTCTCCTCGCCTGGAGGCAAGGGGCCTGGGGTTTGTACCACCTTAGCCATCAGTCATTGGCTGTGGTTGCTGGGGTGGGCTGGCTGCATACCCTCCCCAGGAAGCCTGTTCCCTCCAGCATGGCCAATTCTGCGGAGAAGGGGGCTGCTGGGGATGAGGGTGCTGCTGGTCAAAGAGCCTGGGTGGGCTCAGTTGGCATTTACCAGAGGGCATATTCACAGTGTGAGTGCCCCTGCCCACGGCCATGCCCAGATACCCCTGGGGTGCAGACAGGTGCAGAGTGAGCTCGTATGAGCACACAGGCCTGCACCTGCTCCCGGGGTCACACAGAGGCTCGTGTTCCGCACGGCCTCAGGGCCGGCCGCCCCAGAGCCCTCTTGGCCTGTGTCCTTCCTTTCCAGGCACACGTTGGAATTTTGGCTCAAGAACTAGGCCTCCCCTAGTCCACGAATAGCCTTTGGCGTGACCCAAGTCCCTTCCTCTCTCTTTGGTCACAGAGAATCTAGAGAGGAAGGTCTCTGGGTCGCAGGAGAGGCCAGGCTTTTGGGCAGCTGGCTGTTCCTGGTGTCATGAACCAGACAAGCTCCACTCTGCCTCTGAGGGCACCCAGGGGACAGAGGCGAAGGCTTGCCAGGCGGTGTGCCTCACCCGCTCCCTCTCCACTAGCATAGCCAGCCTTGGGACTGGCACTGAACTCATGGGCCTGAGGATCATCTCAGGTCACGAGATGGTGGGAAGGGGCTTCTGGGACTCCCTCCCAGATGGGAAAGGGCCCCCTTGGGGGAAGTTTGGGGGGGTCTCTCCACACTGTTGTAGGTCTAGCCTCGTGGAGAAACAACCTATGATTGGGAAATGAGCTATTCATTTTGCCTCCGAATCGCAGACCTGTTTCCATTTTTGTAAGTCAGGATAGGAAGAAGAAAAAGGAAATTACAAGAAAACCTTGGATTCATGAAATCTACCTAGAATCCAAATAAACAAACAAACCAAAAGCCCAGTGTTTTCATCACTGCTCAGTCTACCTTCCTTTCTTGGCTCCTTGGGTCTCCCTACAGCCCAGGGAGCCTCTTCTCCTCCTGATTTCCTGACCTGGGACTCTTGTCACTGCAGAAACCACTCAGAACCCCTCCTTCAGGGGGCCCTCCCAGGTTTTCCCACCTGCAGGGTGATGATGTGGGGTGTGCGTGTGGGGAGTCCTGGAGGGCAAGGAGGGCACAGCTGGAGCCCAACCTGGGACTCCCCGCCAACCTGCCAAGCGGCCTCTGAGTCTGCCCTGTTCTTCCATGCAGCACAGGCAGGCGGAGGCGGAGGGCGAGGGCTGGGAGTACGCCTCGCTCTTTGGCTGGAAGTTCCATCTGGAGTACCGCAAGACGGATGCCTTTCGCCGCCGCCGCTGGCGCCGCCGCATGGAGCCCCTGGAGAAGACGGGGCCTGCGGCTGTGTTTGCCCTTGAGGGGGCCCTGGTATGTGGCCATGCCTTTCTTGGGTTGATGGGGTGCAGCATGTTTTCCCAGGCTGTTTAGGGCTGATGCAGGGGAGGTGCAGGGGGCCCCGGGATGGGACTGTGAATTCGGTCCTCTGGGGTTGCATGTGGGGACGTGGATACCACTCTGGGTATTCTCCTGAAACAGAATAGCTCACTTCTTGGTAAGACCCGCTACTACTTTGGCGATTGAGATGGGAGCTGGGAGAGGGCCCGGACTTCTGGTGCTCTGACCTGTGACTGAGGCTAAGGGACCTGGCTCCTCTGAAGAGGCTGGCCGGCCTGGGGATGGGCCTGGGAGGCTTTGGCCTGGCCCAGGGGAGTAGCCAGAGGGGTTCAGAGACCCTGAATGTCCTCGGGTGGACTTAGATCCTCCTGAGGCAGAGGCCAGCTTGTGGGCATCCCGGGAATCTGGGGAGAGAGGTGCCTTAGAGACCACTTCCCAGAGCTAGTGGAGTGAGGGTCAGGTCAAAGTTATCCAGGGTCTGGATGATGTGTTCCACTAAAAAGATGTGCTCACACTTCCTGGACAGACCAAGTGGGATGTCTGGGACCAGGGGATAGCCTGTCCCCCACTCTGCTGGTCTGGCCATTTCCAGAGTTGGGGGTGAGATGCCCAGGAGGAGATGTCATCTCTGAAATCCAGTTAGGACAGCCCGCCTCCTGGATGGGGGAGAGGGCTTTGCGCTGTGACCCACGGGAGTAGGTCTCACCAGCTTTACTGGCTAATGGAATCTGAGTGTGTCTTTGTGAGCCCGCTGTGTGTGTATTGCGAGTACATAGAAGTGCTTGGTCTGGGTGAGGAGCAGTGGGTTTTAGCCCTCAGCCAGGGAGTACAGTGGGGAGGGCCCCCCCGACCTGATGGGATGGCTACAGGGAAAGGAGTTGAAGCTGGCAGTGGCCCTGAGGGGGCCTGGGCAGGGCCTGGAAGCTCCATCACTCCCAGGACCTATTGGGGGGGCCAGGTCCAGGGGTGACAGTGTGGGAGATAGAACCCTCTTGGGGCCAGGTGATGTCAGAGGCTCTGGAGGGAGCCCCTCCCGGGTCTGGAGGCCAAGTGGTAGGTAGGCTGAAGGAGAGGGCAGAGCTCTGGGCTCTCTGGGCCCCTGAGCTGGTGTGCAGGCTGGGGCGGAGCTGGGGGGCGGGGGCTGGAGCAGCCACCCAGGCTGGAGCAGCCGCAGCCAGGCATCTCTGTCCTGTCGGAAGGGGCCTGGCTCGGGCCCAGGGCAGCGCGGCGGGGAGTGGGGGGTAGCTTGTGTGGCTCCCACCAGGGGCGGGGAATAAAGACCTTGGCGGACCTCAGAGGCAGGGCCAGGCCTGAGGGTGCTGCCCCCAAGGGGCCAGGGCTTGTTTTCATCAGATAGAAATGCGACCGAAATGGGCTGAAGAGAGGAAAAGAGCTTAGGGCTCAGATGGCCGGGAATCTGATTCACCACGAGGTGAATCAGGCCTCAGGCCTGGCGGGAGCCGGGGGCTCATACGGCGTCCCTGGGACTCTGCGTCTCTTACTCGCTCCGCGCTCTTGGCCCCATTCTCACACTGGCTCATTCCATGTGGTGGCAGAGATGGTGCCCGTGACGGAGGCTGCCACCGTCTTTACAGCCAGCAGAGCCCAGCCGGCCTTCTCTCTGTCCTCGCAGCGGGAGACCCCAGAGGGGAGCGCGCGCTTTCTCAGGGAGGCCAGTGCCGTCTTGGTGCGCAGCTGACCAGCTCTGCTGGGCCCTGTGCCCACACCGGTGCCTGAGCCTCAGGGCGAGGAACGGAATGTTCTGATTGACTGTCTTGGGTCATGCCCCCCTTTTCTCTGTGGTCGACAGCCCCACCAGGTTGGGGAGAAGAGCATCTGAAAAGGAAACGAGGCCGAACGGTGCTGGGCGCAGCGTGCAGATGACCACGGCACGCTTGAATGAGCAGTGGGGGCCAGTGTGGGCTGCGGAGTGGAGGAGGGGTGCTCTGGTCAGAGCTGGGTTTTAGGGCCCTCATCGGGTAGCCGTGGAGGACGGCTGGGGAGGGAGAGCCTTCCATCACGAGACGCCCCCACCCCCCCCCAGGAGGCGTGGTTAGAGATCTGGGAGGGGGTGACCATCTGGGGTGGGAGCCAAGAGACTGGAATGGATGGAGGTGGAGTGGCAGGGCTTGGGGAGGCAGGGGTCAAACGGGTGTCAGAGGCTCCGCTGGATGGACGGTAGGGCCACTCCCCTCGCCAGGCTGTGGGTGGGGTGGGCCTGGGGCTGCGATGAGTTCACGGTTGGCCCTGGCGGGTGTGACACACACGGTGAAGTGCTGGGTGAGGAAGATGGATCTGGCGGCTGCCTGCCAGGCGGCCCCAGGGCAGGGAGACTGGGGGCGTGGGGGGTGAGCGTCAGCCGCAAGGGGAGGGAGGGGGCTGGGAGGAGAGAGGGCGCCAGGCCAGAGGTGGCCCGGAGACACGCGGAGGGAAGCGTGGACGGCTCCGGGGCTGGCGGGGATCAAGGGGAAGAAGGCGAGCGAGGCTGGGGGACCCACTGCCAAGCTTTCATGGCTCGGTGACTGGGAGAGTGAAGGCGGGCATTTCCCAGAACTGAGAAACCAATCCGTGTACTCTTTACGTGGGAGAAAATGTTGTGAGGGAGCCCTGCAATCAAATGTCAAGTCAAGTGGGAAGGTGACTGGTAGTGGTGCAGATGTAAGCCGCCTGTGAGCTGTGGAAGAAACCAGGGCGGTGAAGCCTGGAGTCCTGGGGGAGCTTTGCCGATATAGGGAGCCAGAGGTGGACAGTGGTCCGAGTGGCTGGATCCACGAAGACTGGAGAACGCAGTCTTTAGGTGTGACTGACATTTGGACAGGGCCACCGGCCCACTGGGTAGGAACTGTCTAGATCATTCTACTTGAGCCAATGACCACCCTCATCAGCGTGAGAGCACACACGCACAGACGCACACACGCACACACACACACACACATACATGCGCTGTCCTTCCATGGTCATGTTAACATGCCTCCGGCCAGGACCAAGGACAGCCTGGGTTCCCATTCCTGAGTCTGCTGTCCTTCATCCCAGGGAGAACTGATGCTCTAGCATCAGGGCAGACGGTTGGGTTTTCTGGACATCAGGACCAATCTAATTGTTCTAGGTACTGGCGTTTGCCCACTGGTCACTGATGCCTGCTGATTTCCTTGGCAGGAGTGTGGAAGTAGGTGGGTGAGGCTTCTGAATGGCACCGGTTTGGTTTGAGTTCTCCTTCCTCTGCTTCCACTATGGATAGGTTACTTGTCTCTTTAGCGACTCTGTTACCTTACTTATGAAAATCACTACATCCGTGGGTCCCTGTAAGCAATGAAGACATAACCCATGTAATGAAGTGTTTCTCAGTTTTAATGAACTTAGGACCCATCTAGGGTTCTTGTTAAAATGCACACTTTTGATTTGATGTCTGGGTAGATCTCAGGACCATCTTTGAGTAGCCAGGATGTCAGCTGCATAGAACATCCTGAACATGAGGGAGGCAGTGACATTGGCCCCCTACTTGAATGAATGCCCCTCTGGGGGAGGGGGGCCATCTCTTTCTGGCTGAAGGTGTGTGGCCAGGGTCCTGGAGAGGGAGGCAGGGAATGGTGACATGTCCTCTCTGCTCCTTTGTGGGAGAAGTTGATCTTTTCTTCTAGTGATCCGTCTGATGGACCTGGCTCTTGGGAAACCCCAGTCTGATTAGGAAGAGGGACATTCACATCTGAATGTAAATAAACCCAACAGAATCTGCATCTTTGAAGGGCGGACTGAGAGTCATTCCAGAGTGACAGCTTCAAATGAGGGGAACTTCTTGGAGGAGGCCCTGGGGAGGAAGAGCTTGGAGGAATCCAGGACTGTGGGTGGTGGCCAGGTGGCCTTGCTGGTAATCTGACATTTCTGGATGTCTGGGCCCAAGGGCCAGGCCTGTGGCGCCCCCTTGCCTCCTACCGCCCGTCCCCTGGCCCATGAGTCCACCAGCAGGCCGGGCCTCACTTGCCAGCTCCCCTCCTGAAGACGTCTCGCTGGAAGGCAGGCCCTGTCTGCTCATTAGCACGGGCAGCCTTTCCCTGAAACCTTCTGCCGGGGCCAAGCCTGGCTCCCTCTGCGGAGCGGGAGGCCCTGGCTCTGTCTGCTAATCGTCTGCTGTCTCCATCGCGAGCATTATTTTATTTTCGTATTATTCTTTTTCCAGCTAATATCCTGGCATTCCCAAAGACACCGGGTTTCATAATCTTCCTGGCGTTCCCGGGGAGCTGGGAAGCAGAGTACAAAGCTGCTATTATAGCGTGTTCCATCCAGCCTCCCTCTCCTCGCCCCACACCCCTCGCTGCCGCCGCCACCGCCACCGCCGGCTCCGACCCAGTCACCCCCTCCCGACGCCACCGGCCTCTCTGAGAACCTTGGTGACGGCTGCTGGGGATGAGCTCACAGAATCCGTCCTGTGGCCCTTGCCCTGGGCCTGCCCTCCTTGCGCGAGGATTTTTCCAGAGCCCTGTCTCTGTGCTCGGCCTGCAGTCTGGAAGGGTTTTCTGAGATGCCTGAGCCTGGGCAGGGAGAGGAGGAGATGCAGATTCAGCCAGTGCGCTCCTCACCCGGGAGATTTTTAGAGCTGGAAGGAACTTTCATGTTCGGAAGCACTCTCCATCTGGCTGCTTGACACTGGGTGCCGGGCTGTGAGTGTGCATGTGTGATCTGTGTGCACGTGTGTCCGACGTGTAAGCCCGCGTGTGATGTGTATGGATGTATATGGTGTGTGCAGTGTGTGTTTCTGTTTTGGGGTGAGGCCTATAATTTTCTCCAGTTCTCAAGAAAATCTAGGATCTCAAAGAGAGTAGGGATTACTAAAATCTATTTTGCCTTGTGCCAAAGACCAGGTCGAGAGCTACATGTTCATTGTCTCATTTCATCCTCACAGTGACCCGAGAAGGCTGGATTTTATGACTATACCCATTTTATAGTTGGGGAGATGGAGGTTCCGGAACTACACTAATAGCCAGGTGTGGCTATTTAAATTTACATTTAAAGTGATTAAAATAAGACAGTTCAGCTCGCCAGTCACACTGGCCACATTTCAAGAACTCAGCTGCCACGCCTGGCTAGTGGCTATCATTGGGCAGTATAGAACAATTCCGTCTTTATAGAAAGTTCTGTTGGATAGCACGGCTCTAGAACTCTGAGCCCTAATGTGACCCCAGAAGAAACTGGAGCCTGAGAAGGCATTTGCCCTGCAGCTCGGCATGGGTCAGTTCTAGAACCAAGGCCAGAACAGCAGGCTCCCCAGGTTCATCTCCCCACTGCTGTTAGGGCATGAAGTCCTCCCTGCTGGAGGAGGGGTCCCAGAGGGCTTTCTGTGTGGCTGGAGCCCTGGGCAGGGTGCAGCCCCCTCCTCACCTTGTAGCCAGGCAGTGTGCCCTCCCTGGGGCAGTTGGCACCACTGACTCCAGCCATGAAGCCTGCAATTGGTTGGCAGGGCCCTGTCTCTATGGGTCCTGACCTAAAGTGTGGAGGACCCATAGAGACAGGAATCCCCAGCCCCAGTCAGGGGCAGAGAAGGGCAGGTGGGGAGTTGGAAATGCTAGGAAGGGGATCAGGGAGAGGTTGGTGCCAGAGAGGAGTAATTTGGGGTTTGAACTGGCTAAAAAAGAGGTCAGATGTGGGTGGGGAGGGCAAGGCCCATGCCTGGACCTGGATGAAATCCGGCATTGTGTGCAGGGCACCTTGGCATACTTCCTAGAGTGGGTACTTTGAGCAAGGGCAGCTCCCGGGAGGTGAGAGGCCTTGGCCTTATTAAGTGGCCAAGTTCCCTGGCTGGGTGTGTAGGCCATTGGAAGGCGGCTCTATGTCTCCTGAATGTCCTCGTGGAGCACTTGTCACACCTGGTATTGTGCGGTGGGGCGAGTTGAGGGCTGCTGACTCCCTCCTCTGATCCTCCTCCTCCCTGCATAGCAGGACCACCTGAGTGAATCTTCTAAATACGCGGTCTTTGGGTCTACCTCGCTCAAGAGCTGGGTGAAGCCTGCGTGTGTCTGTTGAAACGTGTGTGTCCATGGACCTGAGACAGAATGTCAGCACAGAGGCAAGCTTGGACTGGGTGTTACAGTGGGGTGAATGTGACAGGTGTCCCCAGGTGTGTCATTATACGTGCATGAAGGTCTGCATCCACAGTTGCTAGGGTGACCTTATAATTCATCATCTGGTCTGCATGCATGCTAAGTCGCTGCAATAGTGTCCGACTCTTTGCAACCCTGTGGACTGTAGCCCGCCAGGCTCCTCTGTCCATGGGGATTCTTCAGGCAAGAATACTGGAGTGGGTTGCCATGCCCTCCTCTAGGGGATCTGACCCAGGGATGGAAGCTGCATCTCTTACATCTCCTCTATTGGCAAGAGGGTTCTTTACCACTAGTGCCACCTGGGAAGCCCATTGTCTGGTCTAGAGACTTAAAATTCATGCTGGAAAACAGGCCTAAGTTCGAACCATTCCAGGCCTACCAGGATGTACAGTTGTCCTGACTACGGAGGTACTCTGGCATGGCCTAAAACCCACCTGGGTGTGCTCTGCAGACTTCAGAGACCTGGAAGCCTGGCGGGACACACACGTACACACAAGCACAGACACTCGCGCCAGCCCACACGTGGCACTGTGGATTCTCCAGGTTTCCTAATTCCACTCTCAAGTTCCCGGGGGGCCGGCCAGTGGCTTTGTAAGGAGTTTCACAGCTGCTTTCAAGTCCTGGCTCCAGCTGTAAATTAAATGGGGTTGCACACTCGCCTGCTATTCCACTTAAGGTTGCAATCAGCCCTGATTGGGAAGGGAGGGCCGTGTGTTCCAGAGTTTCCTCTTTTACAGGGTTCTCCTCCTCTGGCCTGGCCTGCGGGCCTGTGTGGGGTTTCCCTGGAAGCTGGGGCTGGGCAGCCAGGGCAGGGACATGGGTGTGGACTCCCCAGGGCCTGACTTGGCACTTAGTCCCATCCTACCCCAGACCTCTGCTCAGGTGCTGAGTTCTGATAGGGAAGCAGGAGCTGGGAAGGGCCCTGAGGGGTTCCCGGGAGATCCTGGGCTCTGCCAGCAAATTTCCCAGGCGACCTGGGGGAACACATGAATCTCCAGGCCTCAGTTTTCTCACTTAACTTATGGAGGTGATAACAACACAGGAAAAATAATCACCTCCCCTACAGAGCAGGTGCTGGCAAACGGCGGCCCGCTGGCCAAGTGCGGCTCTCTGCCTGTGGGTGTAGACAAGGCCGTGTTAGCACAACCACGCTTGTCTTTGGGCACATGGTCTGTGGCTGCTGTCCTGCCACTGCGGCCACTGAGTGGCTGCAGCAGGGCCTCCGTGCCTGGCAAAGGCGAAGGTATTTACTCTCGGGCCCTGTATGCACAAAGTTCACCAGCTGTTCTAGAGCGCGTGCTGTGTGCCAGGCGGTGCCCTCTGCCCTGTTCCTGTGTTATCTCGTTTAGGCCTTCTGACCATCCTAAGAGGTGGGTTTTTATCGGTGCTTCCATTTTACAGAGTAGCAAACTGAGGCACAGGGAAAACAAGTAATGATTCTTGCAGTGGTATTTCCTCGAGTAGTCACTCCTTATCACACCTGAATATTGTGAAAAATCTTACAGATAATGGTGGGGTTGCACAGGGCTTAGAGCACTCTTCTCTATATCACCATTTGTTGTTTGCGCGTCCCAGCGGAGCCTAAGGTGAAGAAGAGATCCTGGCGGTCACCTGAGGCCTGTCTGTTTTACAACTGGCTCTCTGGAAAAAACATTCAGAGAACAAATGCAGCTCTATTTGCAGCATTTGCTGATATGGTGTAACTATCTGTGCCGTGGCCAATTTCAGGCTATCAATGTGAAATCACAGAACGTGGGTATGGGCGGAGACGGGCACAGCACACCATCACACAGCGTTTATACAGAGTTTCCATCTCACAGACACTCTAGAGGGAAAACAGTCAGGAGCGGGTTCACAAAGGTCGTGGGGGTAATTTGGAAGTGATGAGTTTGAGGATTTATTACCTTTCTTTTAAAAATAATTTCTGAAGTTACACGTTCATATGATTTAATTTTTACAAATGGCTGTGTTTAACAAATGGCTTGCAAATGGCTGGAGATTTAATGATCTCTCCTGAGTCAGGCCAGCCGGCTCCAGCGCCTGCTGCTCTTGAGGGCTTCCTGATTCTACTCAAAGAAAGAGATGGTGGCTGCCCATCACAGCACCCTTCCTGTTGGCTCTGTCACCTGAACTCTTTGGATCCATCCCACAAAGGAATTGAGTCCTTCCCATAAAGTAGGGGTGGGGTGCGGCTGGCCCCTGAAGCCCATATGCTTGACTCTGCTGGAGCCGGGTTTCCCCGGGGGCCCCTGGAGCCAGCTCGGAGATGCCACCATTTCTTGACTGCCATGAGCACGGCTTCTGTGGTTCTGTCCCCCACTTAGTGAGCCCTGCGGAGTCCTGCTGCTCAGCTTGTGCCTTTTTGCTGCATCCACCTTGACTCCAGCCCCTTCTGCTCCTCCCTACCTCCACTTTATAGATCCTGAACCAGACCTCTGGGCCCTGTGTGGGGGTGTGAGTGTTGTCAGAGGAAGGAGGCATGTGTATGACGGCCCATGTGCAGAAAGACTTTCAGAAACACCAGCGGTCTGGTGCTTGGTCTTGGATCCCCTTTAGGTGGGTCAAGGAGTCCCCTTCGTAGGCTGCTTGTTTCCAGAGAACCTCCCCACCTCCTCCCGGTGTGGTGGCCGGGGTCCCGGGACGTCCGTCTTCAGCAGAAGAGGTGGGCGTGGCCGCTGGCTTGGGGGCTAGCCTGGAGGAGCCGAGTATACCTGGGAGGGAGAGTTCCTCACCCTCCTGAGCTCAGGCACCTCCAGGGAGCCGTGGCCGCCAGCGGGGCAGCCGCGAGTTGGAGGCCGCCCAGTCCCTGGGTGAGCGGCAGGCTCCCTCCCACAGCTAGCCCCGAGACCGAGTGCGTGGCCACAGACCGTGTGGCTGCCAGCGCCAGCCTGGGAGTCACATCGGCATGAGCTATGGAGGCAGGAATGTGACTGTGGGAAACCCAATGCCCCGGGCCTGGCCTGGGGAAGAGTGTCAGTGTGGAGTGGGGGTGAAGGTGGGTGGGTGGAAACCAGACCGTCAGCCGCCCCTGCAGCCTGGCTGTGCTCAGGGTTCCGTCCGAGTGAGAGCTCAAGGAAGCCAGCCCTGCTTCTCCCAGCTTTGCCCTGCCCTGGCCTCGCGCCTGTAGCCAAGTCTCCCCTGATCTTGGGGGTGGGGGGTCAGGCCTCAGCGTGCTTCTGTTCCCCCTGTTCGGCACCCTGCTTTTTTCTCCCCCTCCTCCAAGCCTTCTTGAAACAGGTCCTCCCGAGGGCCCACTCTGTTCCATTTCGCCCTACAAATGACCCCTCCTGGGGGGTAAGTGAGCCGATATCCTGCTGTTTCTCGGGTGGCATTTGACTCTGAGCGCCATGAGAGTGTGAGGTGCTGTCTGATGCGGTTTCCTTCCCTTTTCCTGGGACCGTAGACCTGAGCGCTGGGCACATACCTTAGGGTGGGGATGCTGGTGATTCATGTGACAAATCTTCTCTGGATGTTTACGAAGTGCCAGATGCTGGGTTGGGTGCTGGGGGACGAAGAAATGTGCATGCCTTACTTACACACATGGACAGATGGATGCAGCAGAGATGTCTGGAGAATCTGAGCAGGGGCTGCTGATGAAGGCAGGGCAGTAGTCAAGGAAGTGTCCGGGCCTCTGATGACTGAGCTGAGGAAAGAACTCGAGTTAGCTTGTCTGGAGGGCATTCCAGGTGGTGAGAACAGCTGGTGCAAAGGTCCTATGGCAGGGGGATGGTGGTGGATTCCAGACTTAAAGTCAGAGGATGGGGATTAAGGGGGGAAAGGTATTGCTTAGCCTGAGACTGGTGAGATGAAAGAGTTAAACTGGCAGCACTGAATCTGATTATGTGCCAGGTACTTGTCCAGGGCCGTGGGTACATTTCATTTTATTTCCACCAGTGTCTCTCAGCTGAGGACAATTTATATCCCACACCTACCGCCAGGGGACATTTGACAGTGTCTGGAGATATTTTTGGTGGTTACAGCGGGCGGCTGGGGACAGCTGTGGGCATCATATGTGTAGCTGCCAGGGATGCTGCTAAACATCCAATGCGCAGGACAGCCCCCGTAACAGTTATGCAGCCCCAAATGTCAGTACTGCCAAGACTGGAAACCCCTGCATTTGCCTCAGTAGCCCATCGAGGGGAGTGTTACCACAATGGCCACTTCACGGTAAGGAATCAGAGTTTTAGGAACTGGACTTTCCGGTGGCATCTCCAGCTGCCTCCTCCAACCCACATGGTGAGCTCCAGGCACCTTCCCCACAACTTCCCAGTACATGACGTGGAGCTCGATGCCCAGGGGCTGACAGGCTGATGTTCTCTGTGTCGGAGCTTCAGGGTCTATAAAATGAATGAGTTGCCCTGATGGCCTACTCTACGCACGTGCACCGCAGTGTCAGGGAACTGCAGGTTGCTTTTCTGCCCCATGGTGGTTACCTGTGTGTGCCAGAGTTTGCCTGTATTGAGAACAGACAATCCCTGTTGTGAGGTGGTAAGGTGTTGGCAGGATTCCAAGGCGAGGACGGATGCTGAGGGTGGCAACTTGGGTCATCTCTGCTGAACTTCCACTGATCTTTGCTTCTCCTCTCTGCCGACACCATTGCTATCTCAGGGTATCCATCCCTCAAATCAGTCTCCACCCAGAAATTTTCTTTAGCCCCAAATAATTCTCTCCAGAAGACGGGTGAGTATGAGATAGGAGAGGCACTCATAGAGTGCCTGGATTTTATTCCTTGATCAGTAAATGTTTGCCGAGGGCTTCTCTGTGCCGGGCGTTGTAGCAGGCCCTGGGGGCACAGCAGTGCCCTTGTGGAGCCTGCATTCTACAGCCCGGAGAGACAAGAAACAAAAGTGTTCATATAGCAAGCATGCAGCGTAGTAAGTGCTGTGAGACAAGGAAAGCTGAAGAAGAAAGAAGAGGGCTGGTTTGTGGGATTGGGGTGTGTGGGTGGGTGTGCGATGGTGTGGATGTGAGTGTGGTTTTTGACATTTGGACGGGGATGGCCTCTCTGGGGAGGTGACATTTGATGTCTCCACAAGCAGCAGTACCTCTTTTCCAACTTGAATGTGGGAAAGACCTGGCACAAAGTACGTGTTTAATAAACACAAGCGGAATGTCAGAGGGGAGGGCAGGCGGGAGGGAGATGCTTCCCAGAAGTTCCCAAAACAGCTTTTCATGAGGCTTCATGGTCTGCTTTGAGAGAGATTCCCTGAACGTGACCTGTGCACATCCATACGTGAAAGCCGAAAGTATTCTTCCAAGTGGAAAAAGTGTGGTGCTGGATTATTTGTGTTAATGCACAGGTTGAGCCCCTGACCTGGGCGATGGGCTGGCCTTCATCATCAGCTCTCCCAAGAAAGGTGTGTGTTCAATCATTCATTCATTCACTCTTCCTCCAGTTTCTCCTTGAGCACTGCTGTGGGTGAGGGTTCTGCTGGATGCTGGGTGCATGGTGGGAACTGCCCAGAGCTCTCTGTGGAAGGGGCAGAGAAAGAAATAGAGTGAAACAGATCACCAGCCCAGGCTGGATGCATGAGACAAGTGCTTGGGCCTGGTGCACTGGGAAGACCCAGAGGAATTGGGTGGGGAGGGAGGTTGGAGGGGGGATCGGGATGGGGAATACATGTAAATCCATGGCTGATTCATGTCAGTGTGTGACAAAAACCACTTGAATATTGTAAAGTAATTAGCCCCCAACTAATAAAAATAAATGAAAAAAAAAAGAAATAGAAAAAAAAATAGAGATTTACAGTGGAAGGTGGTATATGTAGTAAGGAGAAAATGTGGGGTTCTGTGGGAGCACCTGGGAGGTGCCCAACTCCTAGCAAGGTGACCTTGAAGGTGAGACTGGACATCTGAGGAAAAAGGCAGGGAAAGAGTAGGGCAGAGGGAACACTGTGCAAGAGGCCTGGGGTGAGAAAAGGGACCCTGGGGTTGGTTTGAGTGTGGAGGCAGCAGGGCTCTGGGCCTTTGGGAGTGAGTGTCCTGACCGCTGCAGACTCAATGCAGAGGCCGCAGCTGGGCTGGGAGGAGGGCTGGCCCCCACTCTGCTCCCAGGGTCTGAAGGGGAACCATGAAGAGCCCAGGTGCCCCTGAGAGAGTTGTTGGGCTGGAGTATGTAAAGACACTGGCTGCTTGTGGCTAGAATTCTGCCCAGTGTGGAAACCAGGCTGACTTCGGGACTGGAGCTCCTCGGGGGGCGCTGGGCTTAGTGGGGGCCTCTCAGCCCGGCTCTAGGTGAGTCTGTCGCCCTGGTTCTCCCAGCTTCTTCCCACCCTTGGGCAGCAGATGGGGGTGGGGGTGGACTGAGGCCCTGTGGACCAGGGTGGACGGCTGCGGGCCCCTCCTGGAGGCTGGGCAGGTGGAGGAGCCTCGGCAGCGTGAGGGCCATTCCTGGAGGAGCGCAGTTCTCCCTCTGAAGGGTGTCGCTGTTGGTGCTGGGCCTGCCGTGGGCCAGGACTGAGCTGCTTCTGAGGCCCCAGCCTTCGTGGAAACCCCAGGGAGGAGGACGCTTTTTCATCACAGGCAGGCGGCTGTGCCTTAGGACGGAGACCCAGAAAGTGCTGCCAAAGCCCCAGGCACAGGCCATTCAGTGGGGCATGGACGGCCCTTGCAGATCCCCGGTTTGGCGGGGGAGAGGAATCATGGGGCCTGTGGCCGCCAGAGGTGGCTTCCCTCCTGATACTCAGCTCAGTGCCCTACTTGTGAGTGGAGTGCATGTGTGTGTGTGGCTGGCTGAGATGAGGGGCTCCAGAGTCCCTGCAAACTCCCCCCTCCCCACCCCAAGGTGTATGAGCTGCTGGGGGCGCTGAGCCTTGTGGCCCTGGGGGTGGCCATACCCTGTTTATAGCTTCCTGACCTGCTCTCCTTGGTGTCCCTGCAGCTGATGGGCCCCGAGTCTGGCCCTGCCTGTGGCCTTGTGGACCCTGCGGCCAGACCCATTAGCTGTTGGACTTGGCAAGGGTGGTGGCGGGGCCGGTGCTGCAAGGCCGGGCTCACGCCTGCCGAGAGCGAGGATTCTAAGTGTGGTGGCTTTTGGGTTCTCATCTGTCTGCTGTGTGACACCCTTCCCTGCTGTCCTGTGTGTGCGTGCATGTGTGTGTGTGTGTATGTGCGTGCGTGCATGTGTGTGTGTCTGTGTGTGTGTGCGTGTGTGCATGTGTGTGTGTGTGTGCGTGTGCGCGCATGTGTGTGTGTGTGTCTGTGTGTGTAGAGAGAGACTGACTGCTTGACTCACTGATTTTGATTTCTGCCCAGGACTGTGGCTTTGTGCTGAAATGTCCACTTTTCCAGCTCCTGGAGTAATTTTGAACAAATACAGGATATATGAATACCACCCCTGAGCACAATTACTGACTTCATAGTTTATGACCTCTCCCCTCACCCCACCCCATGCTTTATTTCTCTCATAAGATCATTAATAGCAAATATTTATTGATTTATTATGTGCCAAGTTGTGTGCCAACACAGCATATAATTTATCTTCTTAACAATCAGGCAGCCCTGTGAGACAGATACTGTAGAACTCTCCCACACTTGCAGATACTTAGGGCTTCCCTGGTGGCTTAGATGGTAAAGAATCTGGCTGCAGTGTAGAAGACCCAGGTTTGATCCCTGGGTCAAGTCAGGAAGATCCCCTGGAGAAGGAAATGGCAACCCACTCCAGTATTCTTGCCTGGAGAATTCCATGGACAGAGGAGCCTGGTGGGCTACAGTCCATGGGGTCACAAAGAGTAGGACATGATTGAAGGGGACAGGTATCCAGGGAGGCGTCTTGGACCAGGGGCCTGGGGCTAGGCCCTGAGGGTGGACATGGTTTGGAGAGGAGGCGCTCGTCAGTGTCCGCGCCTCTTGTGTTTGGAAGTGCGGGTGGGGGGTGGGGGTGTAGCTGTAGGGCCTGGAGAGCAGTGGAGATTCCTGGGAACTGGCTGCTGCCAGGTAGAGGGCAGTGTGGCCCAGCGGAAAGGCCTTGGGGAGTGGCTAATCTGGGTGGGCCTGGGTGGGGTGAAAAGGCCATGGGAAGGGAGGCTGGGTTTTCTTTCAAGGGTGGGCATGCTTGGGTGTTGGGAAGAGGGACTGGGGCAGATGACAGTGTGGGGAGAGGGGAAGGGCCGTGCAGAGGGAGTGGATGGCAGAGGAAGGCTGTCCAGCTCTCCCTGGCCCTTCTGCTGGGCTCCTACCTCGAGAGGCTGGTGGAACTGATGTCCTAGAAGGCCAGGTCTGGAAGGGCGGGCTGCCATGTGAGTGGCACATTTCCTGTTTTTGCGGGAGCCTTGACTCCTCTGGGGCTCATCCTTGATGAGGGGCTGCCATGCGGCAGAGGCGGTGGTGGAGGGATGCCGGGCACCGTGCCATGTGGTCCAGGGAAGGCCCAGTGAGTCCAGCGCCAACGAGGACAGGGGACTGAGCATCTAGCTTGATGCAGAGCTTATGAGCCTGAATGTAAACAACGCCCCCGCCTCAACCATGCCCTTGTCCCCAGGCTCAGGTGCCTCTGACCCTCAGCACAGTGGGAGCTGGTAAGAGATGGGAGAGGACACAGTGCAGCTTCTCTCCAGAGCTGGGCACCCAGCTGAGTGCCTGTGTGTCCCCACACCAGCCCTGTGTCCAGTCGGGGGGACAGAGATGCTGTTTGAGGCCCTCCAAACTTGGGCTCCCCATGACCCCTTGCCCTGGGCAGATCCCCAGTGGATTCCACCCCACTCCCACCCCGGAGAGCCCCTTGAGTCCTTCCTTCTATCAAACGCTAGCCTCTTGGGCTGGAACAACTCAAAACCCCCTTCTGGCTTGTCTGGTCTCCGCTAGAAAGGGAGAGGCTTTTCCCTGTGGACTCGACATTGGGGTCTGGAGTGCAATTAGAGCTTCAGGCAGTGAGGAGCCTTGTCTAAAGGAGCGTGGAGACCTGACGATCTGAGCCAGGCTCCCTGCCACCTCCAGCCTTCGGGGTCAGAATCTGCTGTGACCAGCTCTGTGTCTCCAGGGTGGCGTGGTGGATGACAGGAGTGAAGATTCCGTGTCCGTCTCCACCTTGAGTTTTGGTGTGAACAGACCCACGATCTCCTGCATCTTTGACTGTAAGTGATGTGTGGAGGTATCTACAGGGGTGACACGGGTGGGTCACCCTTACGTGCCTGGCCGTGTGGGTTACGGGATCAGGTGTGTGTGGGGGTGCTGTGGAGGACTGAGTCTGTATGCTTTGTTTGTGGGTCAGTGTTGTGTGTGGGTCTGTGTGTGGTGTGTGTGTCAACGCCGAGCCTGAAGTCCAGCATTCAAGGCACTGTGCCTTCTGACTGTCCCTGCGGTTCATTTGACCCCTTCCCCCTTCCCTGCCCCCTCCCCAGTGCTCACCAGGGCCCAGGACACATTGCTTTGTGGCTCTGCCTTTGGGCTGTGGTCTGCTCTCCTGATCCTGAGAGTGTGGCACAGGTGGTCTCTATCATCCAGCCCCTCTGTCCACTGCTTTCCTAGAGACACACTCCATCCTCCAGCCCCCCAGATCCTGTCACCCCCAGCCCCTCACTTGGCATCTATTTCTTCTCTGATGCAGATGGGAACCGCTACCATCTACGCTGCTACATGTACCAGGCCCGGGATCTGCCTGCAATGGACAAGGACTCTTTTTCCGGTAGGCAGGGGGAGTGGGGAGAGCTGGGGCCAGGGGCTGAGAGCTGGGAACAGTCGTAGGGCCTTCGGCCCGCAGGGAACGTGGCCTGGGCGTCCCTGTATCGAGGGTGGCGGCGCTGTGAGGGTGGTGGTCTGCTGTGTTTGTGGAGGTGGGGGCCGCTGTCAGCTCACTGTGTCTCCTGGTTGCAGGGGCCTCCTTGACCCCTCTGTGGGGTTTGGCTTTACTGATCATTGCCCCCTGAAAGCCCCTCTTGCCTTGGCCCTGGGACACCCCTCCTTCTTGGTCTCCTGCAGCTTCCTGCTTCACCTGTTCCTGCTCAACCACTTCACTGCCCCCTGAGCCTGATGCCCCCAGGGAGTTCCGTGTGTGTTCTCTTCTTTGGACACTGGGGTCCCCCTACCAAACCCAGGAACCGCTCGTGTCAGGGAAACTTCCAGGTCTTCAGTTTCTAGAAGCCCCTTATACCCAGCCATAGTTTCAGTGTCTCCCCTGGAAGACTCAGCATCACCGCAGTTCGTCTTATCCAAAACGAACTGCTTGGGCCCCCTTCCCCCAGATCCAGGCCCCTCTTTACTTCCTACCTCAGTCCTGGCATCACGTCCATGTGCCTGTACTACCCACCAGGCTGGAAACACACAGGTGCCCAGTCCTGTTGATTCTGGCTCCCGAGTCTCTCTCAGAGACTGTTCCCTCCGGTTCAGCCTCGCGGCTGCTGTCTCGCACTAGCCATGCCCCTTTTATCGGAGCCCTTTGGTCGTTTCCTGGCCTCCCTGTGACCTTCCACACCACCCCAGACAGCTCTGGTCATGTCACCACCCTGGTTTCAAACACATACTAACTAACATACAGATACTAACACATAAATGGGCTTCTTCCCCTGGTGGCTCAGATGGTAAAGAATCTGCCTGCAATGTGGGAGACCTGGGTGCGATCCCCAAGTTAGAAAGATCCCCTGGAGGAGGGCATGGCAACCCACTCCAGGCAAGAATTTGCCTGGAGAATTCCGTGGACAGAGGAGCCTGGCAGGCTATAGTCCATAGGGTCGCAAAGAGTCAGACAGGATGGAGTGGCTAACATTTTCACTTTCACAACACATGAGTCCAGAGCTCTTTAGCCTGGTGGGCAGCTCCGTTGTGATCTGGCCCCTGTGGACCTCACCAGTTTCATCTTTTCCTAGCTCTCTCTCCACTAAGCTCCGGCTGCACCGACTTTTGTCACGTTGTCTAGTTCTTCATGTTTCTGGCCGTCGTACTCAGTGCCTGGAATGCAGTCCCTCGCTATTCTTAATCCAGTGAACTCCTACTTATCTTTCAGGAACCAGCCCAGATGCCCTCTGACTCTTCCCCAAGCCAAGCTGGCTGTTCCTTCCTCAGTACTTGGTCAGGACCTTGCCAACACCTCTCTCAGAGCCCTTACTCTCTGCATAGATCAGCTGCCATGATATTCTGTCATATTCTTCCCACCGTGACTCTGAGCTCCTCAAGGAAGAGACCTTGACTTACCTTGAGCCTGTAGCACTTAAAAGCTAAAGAAATAACACAGTGCTTACTATGAGCCCAGGCACTTTACTGATGTTATTTCATATGACCCTTACAACTCTTCTATGAAGTAGGCATTTAACATCCCCATTTTACTGACGAAGAAACTGCGACTCAGCTAGGTTAACTAAATTGCTTGAGCTGAAATAGCTGACAAGTGATGTACCCCCTTCCAAACGCTTGGTGCTTAGTTGGGTAGAACTGAGTTCCTCTGGGGGAGTGACCTTCTGTTCATAGGCTGGCACTCAGCTCACACCACCCATCCATGCCCCTTTCCAGGCCCCGCTCCTCCCCGGCCTGGGGAGCTACCCTGGTTCCTCCGCAGCAGCTGTACCTCCTCACCTTCCTCTCCTCTCAGTGACCTTTCCTCTAGCTGCGTGCAGCCGGACGTGGGGTGGGTGGAGCCATTTCTTTTCTGTGCTTTGGGTTCGGGGTGCCGAGAGAGTGTGCAAGCCCAGTGCAGGGGCTTTGGCAGGTGAGAGGCCGATCTCTGCCACTGCAGTTTCCCGGGAACTGTGGCCAGGATGCTTTCTGACACTCAGCACCTACCCCGAGGAAGAGAAGTGGCCTAATTCCCAGTCTTGCTTCCTCTTCCTTCAGGGGAGAGTGTGAGAGGTGGGGGTGCAGGTGGGGGAGGAGTGAAGTGGGGTGCAGGTGGAGGACCCCTTCTCTGTGGGCCGTACTGCAGCAGACCTGTAGGAGGGGAGCTCCCCTGAGGGACCCGCACCTCTGGGGACCACAGGCAGGGTCAGCCTGGTCCCGCCCGCAGAAGACGTCACAATTTCCATCCTAGCTCCACCCCCGCCCCCAAATAAACATCCCTTGAGCTTTGAGGGCACTGCCCAGGGCTTCCTCGGAGGCCACTGGCTTCTGAATGAAAGGCCTGATTGAGCAGCTGCTGGAAAGGAAAACAGCAGCCAACACGGGTGAATCTATAAAACCCAGAGTGTTTATTTTCACTCCCAAACCCTAAACCAAAGCAGTTTCTCCCCTGGAACTGACCCTGGGGTGGCTGGCGGCTGGAGGCTATGCATGGCCACCGGCTGGCATTTCTCAGAGGAAACTCCTGTGTGTACCAGGCATGTCTGGGGCCAGGGGAGGGTCCAGTGCGGCACAGAGTCTAGCACTGGTCCCATCTGCCAGCCGGTCTGCTGGTGTCTGCGGCCATGAGGGCCCTCCTTGGGAAGCCCTCTGGCTTTTCTCCCAGTGGGGGCTCCTGTGGCCCTGGGCTGTGACCTCTGCTTGTCCCTTGTGGGGTGGCCTTGGGACTGCCCCAAGGTTGGTGCTGTGTTTGTTCCCCTCTTCTTGGCCAAAGGTGTGGGGGACATACAGGAATTGCCCAGGAAACACTTGTTGAGTGACACTGAACTCAGGTGGGGAGGGAGGCTTGTGGCGATATTGCCGTGCAGGGAGCCTGAGGATTTTGCCTCAGTGGGGTTTGCCTGGAGGGCCAGCACCAATCCTCTGGACCCCTGGAAGGGTGTGTGTGGCCTGTGTTTGTGTGGTTATAAGTGTGTGTGGCCAAGGTAGTGATTAGGTATAAAAAATGTGAACTGATGCTTACTTCAAATGACTTACACTGGGATAGGGTTGCCACTGCTGGGTGAGCATCTGGACTATGAACTGAATCTACTTAGAATGGAAAAGATAGGACTCCAGACTTAGAAACCACACATCCTCAGTGCCATGCGTCATGGGTGGCAGTGTGGCCCTCACCAGTGCACAGAGCTGCTCATCACTGTGGACGGATATTTCTCAAAGAGGCTTGGGAGGACGTCCTCTCCTTTGCCCAGCTATACTCCAGGGGGTTCTTCTCTGCTTTCTCCCCCAGCCCGGAACCGCCCATGTGGTTTGAGGGAGCCACAAGCTCTGCTTTCAGAATGGCCACCATGATGAGGACCCCTGGGCAGCTCACAGTCCAGGGCACCGCCCTTAATTTGAGGCCCTGGAAATTCCTCCTTGCAAGGGTCATGGGTCAGTGGGCTCAGGGACTGGGCTTGATTAATGAAGAAAACGAGAGGCTTGTGGATCAAATGCCAAGTTATTAATTTATGGGGGTGGGGTGTCTGCCAAGAAAGTAGAGAGTCCAGTGCCCTCTTTGCTGGTCTCATGGTTCCTGGGCGGTCAGAGCTATGTGCTGGTTGGGTGGTCCTGAGGGGCGTTGATGCCAGGCCAGGCCACAGTGAGGTCTGCTGAACTGCAGTTGCCCCCTGGCTGAGGTCACCTCTGTGGGCCCCCAGGCCCAGACTCTGTCCTGAGTGGGGCTGGGGAGTCCTTGCTGTGGGCTTCCTCTGTCTGGACTCCAGTCACAGCCCACCCCCTCTTCTGAAGCACAGCTTTCTGTTAAGTTTGGCTCTGCGCGGGGAATTCTCCCGATGAGCTTAAGAAGCTATTTTCCAAGGTGCACTGGAGGCTTGTGAAACGCTCCACTTAAAAAGGGTTCCTGAGTGAGAGAGACTGGGAAGCACTGCACACTTAGCAATTTACAATGCACAGTGGCGCGGAAGGCTCTGGGGTGGCTGCAGGAAGGGAGCCTGCTGAACTTGTTTACGCGTTCCTTCGTTCCCCTGAGAGCTCGCCTTCCTTAGAACCTAGTTTGGGAAACAGTGATCGACAGGATTTAATCCAACTAGCTCGGTGTGAATCCGGGACCGTTTGTGGTCTGCCCACCTGCCTTCTCCCTCGTCCTCTATTCCCGTGGCCCGGGGTGCTCCCTTCCTCGCTGCAGACAGGCTTGCTGTCCCCCTAGTGCTCTTTGGTGCCTTTGCCCATGCTGTCCTGGGTGCCTGGATACCCCCTTCTCCTTGGTCTGTCTTGGTTACCTCCTTATTCTTGACACTTGGGGAGGCCTCCTTTGGAAGTACTGACTTGAGGCCACCAGGCTCCACAGCCTACCCCAACCCCTAGTGCCCTGAACACTTTGCTAGGCAGCTGCACATCACTTGTGTTATAATTGATGTTTAGTTACCAATTCTAAGCAGCAGTCATGATCTTAAGAGTCTGGACCGTCTCATGCGCCTTCATATTCAAAGCACTGTGCTTACCTACCACATGCTGGTCAGTCAGTAACTGTATATTGAATGAGTGATGGATCGCAAATAATGCTGGAGTGAACATCTTGGTTCATATAGCTTTTTGGTTAATTTGGATGATTCCCAGGAATATGGGAAACAGGGTGTAAACAGTTTTATGTTGTTCAGGGCATACAGCCCAATTGCTTTCCTAAAGGGTTGTTGAATTGCTTCCAGCAATAAAGGAGAATACCTATTTCATCAGCTATTCACCAGCACTGGGTTTTATAAATCTAAACAAATTTTTCTTAATTTTATATGAAAAATACTGCTGTATTGTAGCTTTTCTTTGCATTGCCTTGCTTACTAGCAATCTACTCCACCCGTCTTAAGGGGCCTTTTACCCTGATCGTGACAGGAAGAAGGAGCATTGACTAGGAGCCGGGGAGTCTGGTCCCAGGCACGTGTGAGCCGGCACTGGAGACTTATCTTTCTGAGGCAAAGCCCCCTCTTCTAACAAGGGGTGCAACGCCGCCTGTCCTGTCCCTCACCCTGGTGGTCTGAGCTGTTGGAGGGAGTGTATGGTCCTTCTTGGCGCTCCGGGAATGCCTCAGAGATTGGGCACAGGGCTGCAGGTCCAGCGGTCACCTGTCTGGGGCCTCCCACAGTGTTGAAGTCCTGTAGAACCCTTGTGTGTTCTTGGCTGGAGCTCCCCAGACAGCCTGTGGTCCCCCAGCGCTCCAATCCAGCTTCCGCCTCAGGGGCATCTCCGTGCGGCTTGGCAGGTGAGGCTGGCCTTCACCTACCGGCGTGGCCCTGGGAAGAGCCGGCCTCTCCCCTCCCCTCCCCCTCTTCTTGAGACCTGCCTCTCCCTCCTCCTGGCTTTCCTGGAAGAGGCTTGTGTCTGTGCGTCTGTCTGGCTTCCCTTCATCTGACCACCTTGCTTCAGCAACACCCCAGCCCCCGCCCGCCCCATTGTTGAGGGGCTGGGCCTTGTGCGGGGGAGAGGCCAGGCCCCGGCACACAGTAGCCCAGTGTCTGAGGCCCCAGGCCTCCAGGCCTGCTCCTTACAATGCCTTTGTTGTGTGTTTTTTCCTCCCCTGGGCGGGCGGGGCGCGCGTGTGGGTCTGGGTGATTTTTGTTTGAAAGCCGCCCCCTCCCTTCCCCCGTGCTGAGCTCATTGCCTGCGCTGATGGGGCTGCTGGAAGGAGTCGCCTGCTCGGGGGCCAGCGTGGGGGGTGCTGCCAACACCAATACAGCGTGCACGGCCGCCACAATGTGCAATTGTGATCTCTGTGTAAACGCGGTCGGTCTGGGGCCCCGTGCTTATAAAAATAAAGCGTTGGGAAGCACAGGGGGCGGGAACAAAAGGGGCTTTTTCGCTGGCTCTCTAATATGGTTTTATTTATCGGAACGCGCCCTCTTTCCCTTACTGGAACCGGGGAGAGGTTCTCTGCCGAGCTTGGAGCTGATGGTATCACAGCCAGACGGTTTCATTAAACGCACAGACGCCGCTGGGCCCTGCCAGGGGCAGGAAGGGAACGGCTCGGGCAGCCTTGCCAGGCTGGTGCATGGGGAGGGAGCCCCGTGCCAGGGAGGCCTCCACCAGGTGGAGGTGGTGAGAGGTGGACACGTCTCTCCTGGCCCCTCTTCTGCCAAGGTCGTCCTGATGGCCTCTTCTACCGCCAGGGTCAGCTTCAAAACTGATTTCCTACAGGAAGCCCTCCAGGATTGACCCCACTGTGCTTTTGTGCCTGAAGGCTGCGAACTGGTCTTAGCCAGGTGGCTGCCTCCCATTAGCCAAACCCAGCCTTGTTTGGCCAGTGAGTGCCTGTAGCTTCTGCCTTCTAACTCAGATCTGCCCTCTCCCCCCACCCTTAAGACTAGCGCCTTGGGCAATAGCCACAATCCTGTACCTGTCCCTTGATGGGAGTCCTCCTATTGCTCACTCCAACTTCTCCACCTCCTCGATGGTCACCGTCTGCCGCCTCCTGTATAGTGGCTGTGGCATGCCGCCTGGTCTTATGGACAGGGATCCTGGCTTGCCCTGCCCTGCCCACTCCGCCCCGCCGCCAACTGTGGGGAAAAGCTGTCTCCCCATCTCAGCCCCAGAACCAGCTGGACATCTGGGCACTAGATGTCTGGTGTTGAGGCCGTCTGAGGTCACACAGGGGCCGTCTTGTGGGGTGCAAGGTGCTGCGGGATGGAGAAGGTGCCAAGTGTAAAGGGTATGTGACAGGGTCTTTGGGCTCAGCCCTGCCAGGCATTGAGCATCCAGCCTCCTGCATCCTCACACTTCTCTGTCCACCTGGCTTCAGCATCTGGCACATTGAATCTTACAGAATGGCAGCCACTGGACCTTGCCCCCTAGTGAGAGCCCCTCCTCCCAGCCTTTCTCTCCTGTCCCAGATTATATGCACTCAGTCCCATGGGCCCTTCTCCTGCCTTGGTTCCCAAGTGTAGCCCTGAAAGGCAGCCTCGGCACCACCTGGGAACTTGTGAGGAATGTCAGTTCTCAGGCCCCACCCCAGGCCTGGTGAAGGAGTCTCTGAGGGTAGGGCCGGCCTTCCAGGTGATATCTCTGCATCCTCACACTGGAGAACCACTGCCCTAGAAACTTCTCTCGTGACGCCTTGGGACCAGACAGAGGGATGATCCTGGTGGGTCCCAGGCCAGCATGACTGGGGCTGGCAGGTTAGAAAGGAGTTTGGGGGTGGCAGGGAGCTGCTGGGATCTTGAGGTTCTCCTCTCCACCCCCCAGCTCCCAACAGCCCTCAAATCCCTTTGTTTCTCTTTAACTCCCCCACCCATCTATGCTACCACCCTCTCTGCCTGAACCCTGGGAGTAGTTTCATAACTGGTCTCCCTGCACCCACTTCTGCCCCCTCAAGTCTGTTCTCCAATGACAGCCAGCCTAAGCTTGCTGAAATGCAGACCTAGGCATGCCAGTCTAATGGAACCTCCCTCTCCACTCTACTCTGCCTCTCGAGAAAGCTAGATTCCTCTCTTACACACCACTCTACTGATCAAAATTGCAATTTTATATATTTTTTTTGTATAGATTTTTGTATTGCTCCAAATGTGTTCTCAGTCTTTATCACCTAGCCCCTAGCTTGGCCTGCAGATAGCTCTCAGTAAATGCTTGCAGGATGAATGTCAATAATTCCAAACCATCTTGAAGATGTGTGTGTGTGTGTGTGTGTGTGTGCATGCTAAGTTGCTTCAGTTGTGTCCCACTCTTTGTGACTCTATGAACTGTAGCCTGCCGGGCTCCTCTGTTCATGGGATTCTCCAGGCAGGAATACTGAAGTGGGTTGCCATGCCCTCCTTCAGGGGATCTTCCTAACTCAGGGATCGAGCCTGCATCTTGTATGTCTCCTGCATTGGCAGACGATTCTTTACCACTAGCGCCACCTGGGAAGCCCTGGATGAATGAATGAATGAATAAATGAATGCACCATCCAGGTTCTCACCTCCTTCAACTAGACTTTTGCCCCCAGCAACCAGTTCAGAAAGGATCCCCGAGGGGAAACTCTCTGGATTCCTGGGCCTGCTCCCCTGGACCTTGGCCCCATCTCCCTGCGGTCATCACCAGCAGGGGTGGGGGGGGAGCCCCGCTGGGACACGTCTCCAGCCTGGACATTGCTGCTCCAGAGCGGCAGCCACAGCCCTGCTTCAGCCTTGTGGCCTCATGACTCCTGACGGTCTCTGCTGTGTCCTGTCTCCCTTCCCCGTGCCCGGCCCACACAGATCCCTATGCAGTCGTCTCCTTCCTGCACCAGAGCCAGAAGACGGTGGTGGCGAAGAACACCCTGAACCCCACCTGGGACCAGACGCTCATCTTCTACGAGATCGAGATCTTTGGCGAGCCGAGCAGCATCGCTGAGCAGCCGCCCAGCATCGTGGTGGAGCTGTATGACCATGACACCTACGTGAGTCTGCCCGCCTCCCTCCCCCAGCCCTCGCTGGCCGCCCTCTCCAGGGCCCAGCGCCCAGGGGGAGATGCTGCTGTGTGGGATGGGTGCCCTGCCAGACGGGCGCTTCCCGAGGCTGGGGCTGGTGGCCTCTCCCCGACCCCACAGGCTGCAGAGTGGTGAAAATTTTAGAGTGAATTGTTGGCCCATGAGAGAGAAAGGGGACAGATCTGGCCAGGGTGCTTCGCTGGGGGTTGGGAGCCTGGGTCTTCTCTGTCTCTAGCTTGCTTATAAGATCCCAGGTGGGTTCCCCCTCCTCGTCGGAGAGCTGCGTTGACTCCGCACGTTGCACTGGGCTGAGTGGCCCCTCACGTGGGGTTCCCGGTCCAGGTGAGAGCCAGGGACCACACGGCAGGGACTCCTCCAGGGAACCGGCTCGTGACACCGGCCGGGTCCGCTCTGGGCGTGGGGCGGGGGTGGTGCTGTCCCCCAGAACCTGCTGCGCTGGAGGGAAGCCTCTGTGGTCGTGCTGCCCAAATGAGGGCCACTTGCGGTGTGTGCTGCTGAGCAGTTGAAATGTGCCTAGTCCAACAGAGAAGATGGATTTTCCTTGCTTTTCAGTTTAATCCACTAAATGTAAATTTAACTATTGGATGCTGTATTGGACAGGAAAAGTTCAGTGGTGGGCTGGAATGTGACAGGCTCTGGGGAATGTGAGATTGAGGTGTTGGGATGAGGCAGAGGGTATTAGCACAGAACGAGGGAGGGCCAGGGCGGGGAAGGAAGAGCAAGGAGTAGAGGTCAGGGGATTGGAGGCGTAGCAGGGTCAGGGAAACACTTTATAAAGGAGGGTTGGGATGCTATTGGGAGAGAGAGACGAGGTTGGCCAAGGTGTATGTGGCCAAGAGGCCCTGCCCGGATTGTGGGTAGCAGTGGATGAAAGGGAAGGGGGCCGAGTTTCAAAGATGTTTCCAGAAAGGGTTGCCATGACTGGGTAGGATGGTGTGATGACCAGAAGGTGGCTGAAGGTGATGCCAGTGAGGGCGCCCCCACCAGGTGACAGTGGGCAACGCGGGCCTGGACTGGGGAGGCCGGCCTGCCGGCTCTGCCCTTGGAAGGAAAAGCTGGCTCCATGGGGGCTGAGCGGCTGGAGGAAGGGTCTTTTGGGGAAGAGCTCAGAGCCTGGAACCTTGGGGGCAGGAATGAGCGGGAGGCGGAAGGACTAGAGGGTTCTGGGCCAGGGGACATCACAGAAGTAGGTGCAAGTGCTGGCATGGGGCAGGCGGGAGGCCACATGACTTGGTCTCTCTCTCCCCATAGCACCTTACCTCCACTTTCACCAATGTCACGCAAATGTCACTCTCTCCCCTTCACGCCAATGCCTGAGAGGGACCCCAGTGGTAGAGCACCATGGCCTCTTCTGGGTGGGTGGGCCCCGGGGTCCTGCTCATTGTTAACATAGTCAGATGAAGCTGTACCTGTTGGCAAATATCCGTTGCCCTGGGCTCCTGCGGTCCTGGCTGCCCAGGCTGTGCAAGGATGCCCTCCCCCAGCCTCTCCATGACCCAGTGACTAATGGGCAGCACTGGGCCCAGAGGAGCCTCCGGGGCCCTTCCCACCACCGTGGCTGGTGCCCACTCTGAGGGTCTGTGCTGGCTTGTCACTCACGGAGGGGGGCATCTAGCTGGTGACCACTCCAGATGGCTCTGGACGATGTCTCCAGCAGTGAGGTGACCACAGGTGGGGATGCCTCCCAGCCCTGGCCGGGGTTCCACTGGATGAGTGCCTCAGGCAAGCTACCAGGGCTTGTGACGGCTACGGCGCCATCTGGCTGAGACCCAGTTTCTGTCTGTGGCCCCCGTCCTGGGGAAGCTAACCACAAGGCTGGAGTTCACAGGTCAGCAAGGTCCTGGGGGTCCACATCAAAGGGCTGAACTTGGGCAGAGCTGTGGGTGATGGCTGAGAAGAGCAGAGTGCAGCAGGGTAGTGGAATGGCCAGCATAAAGGCTGGGGTGAGGCCAGCTGAGGGCAACAGCTGGGGTCAAAGACGTGTGGGAAGGGATGAGACAGGGGCGTGAGCGGGCTCCAGTGAGCGGCCCTTCCATGCCAGGAGGGGTTCAGACTGCATCCTCTAGGTCCTGCGGGAACATGGAAGGCACAAGAACAAAGGAATGAGAAGATGCAAACATCATTTTAACAAGATGCATTTAATTTGATGAGCTTGATCACAGTCTCCCCATGGAAATTGGAGGAGGGGGGTCTGAAGGTGAAATGAATAGGAGATACAAAAGTCCTGGGAAATGTCAAGTACTTGTATTGCTGAGGACATTCAAGAAATGCTAGGTGGCTATCACTTTTAACTGTAATGGGCTTAGAGCTTGGTTAAATTGAAGCAAGGTGAATGCTAGTTGGACAAACAGAGGGACTTGCAGACCGTGATGGGAATCAGCTCTAGCAACAGTGGCAGGAGGCTACTCACGTGTTTTCCTCACATCCTTCTAAGGGAGGCAGAACTTACCATTTTGCACCAGGGGCTGCCCTGACTTCTGAGGCCCTTTCCAGTTCAGGTGGCCAGGTGTGGGTCTGGTGACAACTCAGGCCACCAGACCCAGGGCTGGGGGACGCTGACTCTGCTTTCTCCACGCTTGGTCTAGGGTGTAGATGAGTTCATGGGACGCTGCATCTGTCAGCCGAGTCTGGAACGGATGCCCCGGCTGGCCTGGTTCCCGCTGACGAGGGGCAGCCAGCCGGCCGGTGAGCTGCTGGCCTCTTTTGAGCTCATCCAGAGAGAGAAGGTGAGGCTGGTCCATGTCTGGATTCAGGAAGCCCAGGTCGGGAGCGCCTGGCCGGGGAGGGTGGGGGGCCCAGAGAAGGGATGGTCTGATGGAGGGGAGAGGCCTCGGATATGTTCTTTTTCCCTCACCAAGGGCCTGCGTTTAGCAGAGAGCACTGAAGGGCCACCTCTGGATGTTAGGCCTCCTGCCGGAACCAGTTTTGTCCATCTTTTCTGAGCCCCAAATCAAGACACGACCTACACTGGGGCAGAAAGTTGAAATCTGAATTGTGTTCAAATGTCTGAGTCCTCTGGTCATTGCATGTGTTTTTCCTGACGCGGTTTCTGGGAGAAAGACCTCTGTCATCTGGTTAGGGGTTCTAATTGTCCTGGGGAAGGGGACTCCAGGGACAGGGCAGGACAGGATATCTGTTCTCATGCTGGCTCACGGCCTGGCTGTGTGACCCTGGCTCGCCACTTCCCTGCTATAAAATAGGGGCTTTGGGTTAGAGCTGCGTCTTCAAATTTGCTCTTAGTGTGACGTGAACCTCTAAAATGTAAGCCGGCCAGAAGTGAGGCTACTGTGGTGGAAGGCAGACACAGCATACTGCTAACCTGGCTTCCCCTGCGCCTGCCTGCCAGGCACTTCCCAGGAATCCCTAGGCTTCCCAGGAATAGTCTGCAGATCCTGGGACTGTCCAATCACAGACATATTCCACGAGTGTCAACTTGTGGTTGGGAATGTGTTTGCCTGGCCAGGGCAGAAAGGACGCTGGTGGGGCCTTGGGTGACAGGCACCTAACCAGAGCTCTTTTTTTTTATCCTAGCCGGCCATCCACCATATTCCTGGTTTTGAGGTAAGGCTCACTCTTAACTTTGTTTTTTCAGGCTTGCCCCCTCCCCGTGTTTGCAGCCCCCTCCCAGGCTAGGAAGGGCAGTAGGCACACATCACCACCATCCTGCCTTCAAGCCGAGGAAGATGTGGGTGAGGCCTTAGAGGCAGGGTGAGTGGGGGTTGGGGCCCCTGCGTAGCTCAGGCATCCCTGCCTTTTTTCCCTGAGAAGTCCAGGGATCACAGATGACTCAGATGGAAGGGACCACGCTGGCCATCTGGCCCAGTGGCTCTCCTCTGGGCTGCGTGTTGGAATCCTTTGGATAGCGTTAATAATCACTGGTGCTCAGTCCCAGCACAGACCAAATGCAGTGTGATCTTTTGGGGTGTGGCTCAGGCACTGGTGTCTTTCAAAGCTCCCCGGGAGATGGGACTGTGCAGCCAGAGCTGAGAACTGTTGACTCAGGCCAGTGGTTCTCAGCATCGCATCACCGAGGTAGGTACTGTTAGAAACGCCAAACTTCGGTCCCTCTTTGGACCTACTGAAGCCAACTCTGGTATTTTCGAGCCCTCCAGGGGATTCCTTTTCAGAATCACTCACCTTTCAGAAACTCTGATCAATCGACTCTAGTTCCCAGCTCAGTGTTCCACCGAGATCCAGTTTTCTTTCCTCTGCTAGTGATGGGGACTTGGTTCCCTGAGGGTCATGAAAAGTGTACACCTTTTTCTGGTACCCAGGCTGACTTGATTTGGGAATCCTATACTTGGCCAAGGGTTGCACAGCTGCACCTTTGAGAGCCCAGGCAGTTGGGCTCTGTCTAGATGCCTCCCTGCTTATGAGGCAGGGAAGTGAAAATGTTTAGTTGCTCAGTCGTGTCTCTTTGTGACTCCATGGACTGTAGCCCACCAGGCTCCTCTGTCCATGGGATTCTCAAGCCAAGAATACTGGAGTGGGTAGCCATTCCCTTTCCCAGGGGATCTTCTTGACCCAGGGATCGAACCCAGATCTCCTGTATTCCACGTAGATTCTTTACTGTCTGAGCCAGCAGGGAAACCCTATGAGGCAGGGAGCCCAGACAAGTTTGCAGATAGTTCTTCCGTATAAGACCTCCTCCCATCCCTGTTCGTCTCACTCCCTCTCCTGCTCCCTGTCCAGTCCAAGCGTCTGCTCTCAGGTCTGCCAGCCCTGAGCATCTAGGATGCTTCTCCTTGGTTCTCCAAGTCCATAGCTCCAGCAGCTCCAGGAATCAGGCCTGACTGCCTCCTGGGACTCATGCACAGGGCCTGGGATCCTCCACCACCTGTCAGTCAGTCAGTCAGTCTCCTTTCTTCTGTTACTTTCAGAGATGCCTGGGCTCTAGGTTCATGCTTTGGCCTCTCCTGGCAGTTTCTCCACATTAGCGTCTGTTGTACCTTCTTTCTTCATTGCAGGGGCCAGGCAGAGAGTGTGTCTGGGAAGCACACCCCCCCTCACCCTAGATGGGAAGGGTTTTCTGTTGGTTCCTTTAGGGGGATATCTGGCATGTTGATCTCTGCCCCAGCCTACTGCTCCTTGTCACTAATGGTGATCTTCTATCCTCTTGCTCCCCTCCCTCCACCGTCTCCTGGATGTGGACTGTCCCATGGTGGGGTCCAGGTACAGGACACAACAGGGATCCTGGAAGAGGTGAGCTGGACCCTCACAGCTGTGGCCTGTGGCTGGGTGGGTGGGCAGAGACAGAGGGAAGAGGAAGGCCATGCCCGGGAGCCTTCCTGGTTCTGGTGCTCCAGTGTGTGTCTGTCACATGGATTCCTGTGTGGATTTCATTTCTCGCTCTTTGCATGGATCCAGGGTTGCCTGGGGTGTGTCCTGATGTGATTCTGGCCTTAGGTGGATTGCTGCTATGTTGGAAGCCACATTTCCCCAGACCCCAGGGACAGCAGTACAGAGCTGCTTCATCTGGCTGAGTACCAGGTGGAATGTTTTCAAGAATAAAGATGTTCATAAGGGGACAGAATAGTCAAAGAAGCCTTGTTGGTGGAGGTGGCATTAGGCAGACATTGCTGCAGTGCTTAGGAAGAAGGTGGGGAACATGCCCTTGACCCAACGGAGCAAGTGCCAGTTTGGGGTCTGGCCGGTTTAGGGGATAGGGTGGGTTGGGGATTTCTAGGTTCTGGGAGAAGCCTGGGGTTTGCATCCAAAAGGAGCAAGGCTATGCCCTTTGATATGGTGGATGAGGAGCACCTTTCCTTACGGCCTCCTGCGTACATGTGAGTGGGCGCTCCTGACTGAGCTGGGGCAGAGGCCTGGGCAGAGAGACGGGAAGGGGAGCCCTGGTCAGATGGGGGTTGGGAAAAGGACAGCCACTTCCTGCCGTCAGGGAATCCCCAGACTGGGAGCGGACACCATTTGACATTTTCAGTGCAATTTGGACTTGAAGTGCAGGGTCAGGATGTGGGATCTGCAGCCCGGCGCCCCTTACCTCACTTCCTTCAGCTCCCAGACCGAGGTGGGGTCCGCCAAGTGAGCTGGCTGTAATTGCGCCTGACAGGCAGCCTCCTGCTTCTGGCTGCAGTTGCGAAAGACTGCCGATTTGGAAAGGGGACCAGAGTCCTGTCCAGGGAAGCAGCACGGAGCCCTCTTCTTGATTGAGAGCATTCTGTGGCCAAAACCCACAGCCTGCTCTGAAGAAGACCCAGCCCAGGGATGAGTTATTAAAAAAAGTTAAAATCCTTAATAACTGGATTTGTAATATATAACAGTGGAGGCTCAGATTCCAAGAGCAGGATCTGGCTGTGGTCTTGTCAAGAAGCAAATCAAAATCTGCATCTTTGGGGCCAGAGCCCGACAAGGGCCAAGTGTCCCGCTGCAGGGCCGGCCTGCTACAGGCCGAGGCAGGTATGGGTCAGCAGCACCAGAGGAGAGCAAGTCCTGGGGGTTTGCTGGGCACAAGGCTGGGCCAGCACCTTCCAAGCGTCCTAGTCCCAGGAGGGTGGATGGAATATCAGCTGCTCTACAGAACCATCCCAGAAGGTGATCCATGACCCCTTCATTTGAAGGCTAAGGCTCAGGCTGAGGTCCTGAGTCCTTTCTGGTTTTAAGAATCCTCGGAGACGGGGTGGAGGCAGGTTAGTCTTGCTGCTGCCTCTGGTCCTGCAGGAAGCCTGACGCCTTAGCAGGAGTTTTCTGTCTTCTTTGCTGCAGCCAGGCTCCTGCTTGGTATCCCTTGTTCAGCCCCCTCCAGGCTCCCAGCTTGATCCCTGTGAAGAGCACTCCAGCCGTGACCTGCGAAAGCCATGCCGGGGTCTTAGATTCTGGGCCACGGGCCGTGGGAGCCCTCGAAAGTCTGGGAGCAGAGATGGGTGTGTTAGGAAGCTGTCTGGCTGCAGAGAGGTGTGGGTTGGGGAGCGAGGGGCAGGAGAGACCAGCTAGGAGGCTTTTGAGACAGAGTGACGGGGGCCTAGGCCAGAGAGAGGAATGGAGAGGGGCAGTGACTCTGGAGGATGGTTTAAGGATGGCCTCTCCCAGTGGGGATGGCCTTCGGGACAGCAGGCGTGGGTGGGAGGCGTGAATGAGGTGAGAGGCCTCTCCCCAGGCTGAGAACTTCTACAGCTGGAGGACAGTGGGTATGGCTTCCTGGAAGAGATGACTCTGCGCTCCCTTTGGGGGTCCAGTGCCTTGGGCTAGGGGCATGTCACCGCACGGGGCCAGGGTGGTGGGCAATGAGATTTCCCCTGTGCCAGGCATCTGGCCCGCCTGGAGTGCCCCTCTCTGAGTGCCCTCAGAGGGGAAAGGAGACTGTTGCATTGTAACTTTGAGGTTTTGCTGTGGGGGAGACCCGGGTCCTCGTGGAGGGAGGGGAGAGCTGCTTCCCATTCAGCCCCCAGCCTTCCTGTCTGTCCCTCGCTGTTTTCTCCTCTTCCGGAGCCTCGCTCTTCCCCTTGTCCCCCTCTCCTACTGCATTTCCCTCTTTCTCTGCTCCTTGGCCCGGACCGTCTCTCTCCCTCCTTCTCCCCGCCTCTTCTGAGCCCTCTGTCTCGTTTCTTTTCCTTTTTGTCTGGAGAACAAAGGCGGTCTGCGCTGCCAAGGGGAAGGAGTTCAAAGAAACTGCAATTTTAGATTTCCTGAGAAATGGAGAGCACACAGGCACGTGTGAGTGTGTGCAAATGTGTACACTCATGAGAGCATGTATCCACGCATGCACACACACACACACACACACACACACACACACTGCAGAAGAGGTGATGGCAGATTCCTTAATAACTGAGGGCCCCTGAGCCAGTGCAGAGGAAGGCCCTTTCTGGGGACCCTTCAGGCGGGATCAGGGCTTGTAGTCCTGAGTACCTCAGGGGGTGTAGTTCGGAATACCGCCCTTCGTTCTGCTACCACTGTCTTGCCCCGTGGATGGATGTCCTGGAAGAAGGGAAAGCGGACTCATGGATTTTTTTGCTGTGACTTGGGGGCCAACCAGATGTCACTCCATCCCCCTCCTAATCCAGACAACAAGCTATGGCTTTTAGTCTGAGATATCCAGGAGATGTACCCTCCTGCACCCCCAAATCCTCCATAGGAAAAACTTGGTGTTTTGCAATCAGGAAAATAAGCCCAGTGGTCCCCCCCTGCCACAATCTCCTATCCCTCCCCCAAGGCTTTAATTTAAAACACTGTTTTTCCTGGGAAGTGTAATTAGAGCAGCATGTTGTTCCTAACGAGCTGGGTGGGGCAGGCAGACAGTGGAGCCCTCCCAGCCCGCCTGCCGGGAGCTCCCCGAGGAGCCAGGGTCTGAGTGTTCAGAGGGTCCCCTGACTGTGACCCGCAGGGTGGAGTGGGTGTCTATGGGCCACTGGTGATGTCACTGCCCTCCGTGGCTGGAGGGGCTGCCTGCACTTGCCCCTCCACTGGGGATGAACACCAGGCTGTCTAGCGTGGTGGCCTCTAGGACTGGGAGAGGAAACAACCCTCATGGCCCATGGCCTCGGTTGCCTGCACTGAACTGGCCAATGGGGTGGATGGATGAAAGTGGGTAGAGGGTGGATTCTGCTCAGGTGGGGGACAGAGCCTCATCTGTCCTTGAGACCATGTCCTCTTGGCCTGCACTATCTTGGTGAGCACCCTGCTCACCTGCAGAGCCCCATCCGTGCAGCAGCGCTGGGTCTGCCCTCCATCCAGGCAGGGTGGGGAGGGTCAGCATGGAAATGGTGGACCCCACCATGGAACGGCTCAACTAATTAGCCTCCTGTTGTGTGGCTGCCCCTGAGGTCTGTGGTCCTCGGAGTCCCGAGTCACACTTAGGACGGTGAATCAGGACGCCCCCGCGGTGCTTTCAGCCTGCATCCACCCCCTCCCTGGCTGGCTGTGCTGACAGGGGTCATAGCAGCCCATCCTACTGAGAATCGCTGCCCAGGAATGAGGTATTGTGCCTCTCAGATGGGCTCGACTGGATGGAGAAACTTGGGCACAGGAGTGGCCGTTTGGCTGGTACTGCAGGACTCTCAAGTGTGAGATGTTGGAGACCAGTCAGGACCTTGGGAAACCGGAGCCCAGGGTCACTTAGAGGGAAAAGAAGTCAGAGAGAGGGTAGTAAGGAGTTTCTGGAGTGGTTGGGGAGATTTTCTGGAGGATGTAGAGTTTGAACTAGGCCCTAAAAGATGTGGTTGATCCTGGAAGATGGCAAAAGAAGCCCATGCAAACAGAGGGAGCCCTGAGCAGGCCCAGGGGAAGGAGTGTTGGTGAGGATGCAAGGCTGTTGCAGACAAGAGTGTTGGGAAAGATGGAGAGTGTATTGGAGTAAGTTCTTTCTCCCCTGCCATCCCTCTCTCCCTTCAATTGTCTGATCCTAAGCCTCTATTTATTGGACAGGAGGTTCAGCTGGGGTCCCTGCGTGCAGAATTGCTAGTTTAACGAGTCAGTTGTGGTGGTTTAGTCGTTAAGTCGTGTCCAACTCTTGCCACCCCATGGGTTGTAGCCCTTCAGGCTCCTCTGTCCATGGGATTTCCCAGGCAAGAATACTGGAGTGGGTTGCCATTTCCTTCCCCAGGGGGTCTTCCCAACCCAGGGACTGAACCCATGTCTCCTGCACTGCAGGCAGATTCTTTACCACTGAGCCACCTGGGAAGCCCATTGGTTTAACAAGGGACACAGACAAATAAACGCATAGAAATGACACAGGGTGATGGGACAAGTTGCTCTGGAAACTGTGGGGTGCTTAACTTAAACTTGGGGCTCCAGGGAAGACTTAAATGGACCCAGAGTCTGAGTCGGAGGTAGCCAGATGAAGTGGATGGAAGAGTCCTTCGGACAGGAGGGCCGGTGAGCTCCAAACTCACAGAGAATCTGGTGCCTCCTGCAGCCTGCTGGCATTCAGAAGGGTGGGTGTTGAGTGTGTCTGGGAAGGTGGCTGGTCACTGCTTGGGGTCCTGCGGTGGAAAGTTAGTGGTGAGACGTGAGACCAGAGAGGTCAGCAGAACTAGAAGATGAGGGGTCTTGGAGCCCGCGTCAAGGAGTTTGGGCTTCATCCTGAGTGGGTGGGGAAACTTTGAAGGGTTTTAAACAGAGTGACATTCTTAGAAATTGCCTCCTGGTTGCAGAATACAGTTCTCATTCATTGTTGGAATGAGATGCCAGATATCAGATGCCAGATGCCAGATATCACTTGTGGTGGTGTTGGTGTTTAGTTGCTAAGTTGGTCTGACTCATTTGCAACCCCATGGACTACAGCCTGCCCAGCTCCTCTGTCCGTGGGATCTCCCAGGCAAGAATACTGGAGTGGGTTGCCACTTCCTTCTCCAGAGGATCTTCCTAACCCAGGGATTGAACCTGCGTCTCCTGCATCGAAGGTGGATTCTATACTACTGAGCCATCAGGGAAGCCCAAGATGTCACTTAGGAGGAGGCAAAAGAGGGCGGTGAACCAAACCCAGGAAAGAAGATGGGTGGGTGGGCATGGGAGAGCTGTAGGAGACAGGTCTCTAAGGCTTGGGGTCCAAGAGGGGGAAGGAGAGCCAAGGGTGGCATGGGCCTCTGTGGCTTGGCTGTCCGGGTGGATGGTGGGGCTGGTTTCTGAGATGATATCTGAAGAGAGCAGGTTTGGGGGGAACTTAGAGAATCCAGTTTGGGACAAGTTCAGTGTGAGAGGCTGGAAGGACGCATGGATGAAATAGCAGTAAGGTGGGAAATGTAAGTCTGGGGCTTAGGAGAGATGTGTGGGAGAAGAAAGTCTAGGAGAGGGCTGGGCTGAGGAGCAGGAGGAGGCTGCCTGGAGACACAGCCCACAGCAGGTAGAGAGGGCAGAGAGGCCAGCAATGAGGAACCAGAGGGACCCTTTTAGGAAGGAGGCCGAGGTCAGCTGGCCAGATGCTGCTGAGGGAGGGAGAGAGATAGGAGCCTGTGAGCTGCGTTTGAGCTACCAGCAGGTTGTTGTTAATTTTGGAGAGAGGAATTTCCAGGGAGGGGGTGCAGAGGGCAGAGCAAGTGCGTGGGGCAGTGAGGGAGGGGCGGGGGATGGAGGCAGCCCTTTTCAGGGAGCGAGAGGAGAGTAGGCCCAGAGAGAAGGTGTGGACAGACCTGAGAGGCGATCTTGAGACCATCTGTAGATGGGGAAGGAACACATGCACAGATAGCGTGGAGAAGTGGGGAGGGCTGGGTGAGACCGGTCAGGGAGCAGGGCGTGGGGAGGCATAGATGCCCCGGGACAGTGAGAGGCACCTGCATGCAGTGCGGTGTGCACAGTGGAGAGGGGACGGAGGACCGCGTGGCTCCCGGCAGGAGGAGGGAGCCCCCGCAGAGGTGGGGACTCTGGGGAGTGGCAGCAAAGGGCAGGGAGCAAGGATGTGCTGGGACTCCGGAGGGTGGCATGGTGGATGGAGGTGGCCTTGGGATGAGAATGCGGGGCTTGTGCCTGGTAAGCTGCCCCGTGGACACACCCCTAACTGCTGTTTCTGCTTGTCTCTCCTTCCTGCCGGCCGGGCCTGGCCTCCACAGCTGTGTGCACCTGCCTTCTTCCTCCAGGGCCTCCTGCCAACGGTACTGGAGCCCAGTCTTCCTCAGGTTCTTGTTCCCTGCCCTCCTCCGTGACCAGGTTCCTGCCATGGGGAGCCTGGGCCACTGCGCAGAGAAACGAGTGTCCTCACGAGGAGCTCGAGGGAGCCCAGGGGGCGGTGGGGCATGGAAAGTGAGGGACAAGCAACCAAAGGGACGCTGCCCAGAGTTTGGGGGCCTGGAGAGAAGTGTTCTGGGGGGAAATGTACTCCTGAGTTTTCCCGGTGATTTCAGGAGAACATTGCAACCGTGTGAGGAAAGTTTGGTCTTCCTGCCTCCCCACCCAGGATCCTGGGGCTGTTCCCTTCCTGACCTCTTCTACTTGTCCGTTTTATCATGGACTTTTGGCCCTGGGCCCATGGTTGGCTGGGCATCAGCCTCGAGCAGGCCACTAGCAGGCTTCCAGGCATAACCTTTTTAAAAATGAGGTGCCCCCTGCTACACAGTTGTCTCAGCAGGTGGCCTTGGAGTGCCACGGGTGGACACCAAGCCAGGCATGTCCTCAGTGGCCAGGCCTCTGCGGGCTCTGCCCCCACCCTCCGGGGCACCAGTCATGTGGACTGACGTGCACAGCGGCCCCTGGGTGTGCCCAGGGCCGGCCTGCTCATCACTCTTCCTTCTGATGGCATCTGTTGCTCAGTCTGAAAATGTGGGTGCTTCCTGCATCTTGTCACCTGCCTTGTGGGTATGGAGGAAAATGATGAATTCCTTCACGTTGTGCTTTGGTGACGTTGGGATAGCTATGAAGCTGGTGCTATTCTGAGAGGTGCCTGATGGCTCAGCTCTGCTCAGTCAGTGGGGTGGGGGGGGCGGTCAACAGCAACGCTAGTGATGAAAACAGTGGCACTACCAACAATACACTGATCGCTACAGTCCCTGCTCTTTATTAAGCACCTCCCGTGTGCCAGAAACACTTCATATTTGTTCTCTTGTTAAATTCTCAGAGCAATTTTGTAAGGGTGTCATCCTGGATCTTCACATGAGAGTACTGGACCACAGAGTTTGAATAATTTGCCCAAGGTCAAACAGCTCAGAAGCCGCAAGGTTAGGACTAGGACCAAGGTCTGGTTTGATTTTAGAAATCACCACCACCGCAGGTCATGAGGCCATGGGCAGGAGTGACAGCCGGGGTTGGCTGTGAAGGGACGAGGTGGGACGAAGCTGCTCCCACCATGACGTCAGAGCATCTGCAGATGGATGAAACATCCTTTGGGAAGGAACCCAGAGCAAGTCTGCCTGGAGAATGAATCCAATGACTTCATTGTTTCTTAATGTGATTATGTGAGGCAAGCTCTGTAAAGCACACAGCACAGCCCTTCGATTTATAGTTAACATTTCCTGAGTGTCAGGGCCTCCGTAGATGGAGTTCAGGTTGTGCACTGCATGAGAGCGCTGTGTCTACCTACGGGACTGCGACTTCCAGCGCAGACATCCTATATTTTTATTTATTATAGCAGTTTCCAGTAGGTGGCAGTAAAGTGTCTTGTTCGAATAAACCAGTAAACTAGGATGATTTTCTGACATGGAAGTGAAGAGCTTTAAGAAAGGGACATCTTTTTCTAATTGTCACAAAGTTGCCATGTGGACTCCTATTGAGAGTTTACATGAACCAGGACCTCTTTTAAATGTTATCAGCTTCTTCAAGCCTCATATTAAGCTTCAGAGGTTGATAATTTTTAATAACCATTTTGTAGATGAAAACCCTTGAGCCATAGAGAAGTGAAATAACTTACTTAACTCAGTAAGTGGTGGAGGTGGGATTCCTTCACACCCAGAGCCCGTGTTCATAACCACTGTCGGACGTGGTAGTCTTCTAATCCACAGTGATACCTGCTTGTAGTGCTTCACCTGCTTCCCTGTGTATTAATGGTTCTTCAGGGTTCTTGCCCAAGTCTTTTTGGCAGACCCATAGCAGGCAGAACTGACACCCTCACCTCTTGCCCACGGTGTGAAGGAGCCTCCCCAGGAGGCCCTTTGGTGCCTGGAGTGGCAGGCTCTCCTGGCCACTCCTGTTTGGAAGCACCTCTTCTGGCCCACAGTGCAAGCATTCTGTTCAGCTGTGTCACACCTCAGGACAGGTGTGAGAGGCGGGAGTTGGGGGCTGGCCGGGGTCTGTGGGCGCAGCTCTGTGGGGCTGGAGACGGACCACAGGGCGGGTGATGGGTGGGAGGGTCTGAGCTGGACGCAGGAGAGGGTAGCAGGCGGGCACATGGTCCTCTCGGGATCGAGACAGGCTGAAGTGGGTGTGTCGGGTTGGACCGGACAGTGCACGTGTGTGCATGTGTGTGCGCATGTGTGTGTGTGACAGGGATGGGACCCCCGAGTAGCTCGTTGGTGGGAGGAGAGGGGGCCCGGGGCTTGTCTGAAACAGACTCGCCTGATCCCTGGGCCAAGGTGCTGGTGGTGTGACCCTGGAGAAGAGGGTGCCTGGGAAACTGACTGAGCTCTCCTGTTCCTGTGTGCCCGGCTGCCCCCTTCTGTGTCCCCGCCGTTCTATTTCTGCGTCTCTTCACACATGCACTTTCTTTCCATCCCATCTGTCCTCCTTTCTTGTCTTTCTGTCTTGGTCTTCCTCCTGCCTTTGCCTCCCTTCTACCTCGTGCTCTGCAGTCGGAGGACACGGACCTGCCCTACCCGCCACCCCAGAGGGAGACCAACATCTACATGGTCCCCCAGAACATCAAGCCGGTTCTCCAGCGAACCGCCATTGAGGTGAGCCTGCGCCCATCACGGGGGTGGGGGTTGGGGGCCTCCCCTTTCCTGGCCCAGCCTTTCCTGGGGCCTGGGGCCTTTCCAGCTGCTCTCCTCACTCCACACCCCCAGATCCTGGCGTGGGGTCTTCGGAACATGAAGAGCTACCAGCTGGCCAGCGTGTCCTCCCCGAGCCTGGTGGTGGAGTGCGGGGGCCAGTCTGTGCAATCCTGTGTCATCAAGAACCTCCGGAAGAACCCCAACTTCGACATCTGCACCCTCTTCATGGAAGTGGTGAGCTTGACCTCCCCGCGGTTTGCTACCTACTGGGGTCCTGGTGCTTAGAATTTCCTCGCAGCCCCAGGCAGCCTGGGGTCCAACTCCCTGCAGGTCTTGCCCCCACCTCCTTTGAGAACGGGAGGAAATGCTTACTGGCTGCTTCCTAGAGGAGTCGCAGCCTGCAGGCAGCACAGAGGGCACCAACTTGGTTCCATCTCCCCAGATCCCGAGTCCACGGGAGTCCCAAGGACCCACCCGTGGCTGTTTCCTCTCTCAGGGCAGGCCTCACTCACCAGGGGCCGTCTGCCAGGGCTCTGACCTTCGGGGATTCCTCCAAATCTTCCTGGACCTAGTCCTGCCCCACCCCGGGCCCTTGCAGATGGGCTCACCCCCATGGCCCTTGGCCCCAGCCCCCTGAGCAGCCTGGTTTGCCTGGGCTTAGTGACCAGAGTAAGGCAAGTCTGAGGGAAGGAAAATGGTTTGCAAGATGAAAGTGCTGTAGAAATTCCAGGCCCAATGGCTGTCAACAGGAGCCTCCTCTTGGCTGGGCCAAAGCCGCCACCGAAGGAGAGAATATAAATTATTTCAAGTTGTGTTCAAAGTGCTTTTAGGGTTGGGGGAGAAGAATCTGGGCCTGGAAGCCAACTCTTGAGTATCCACTTTGGGGGGGTCTGTCTGCAAGAACTGTTGTGTCCCGGGCCAGCTTCTCCCTTCTCCCCTTCCCTGGCCAGTGAGGCTTCAGGGAAAGGAGACTTGTTTTAACTTTGGGCTGAGTTGGATGTGTTTGGGGGTTAAAGCTTGAGGGGAAAGTCAGCCTCTGCATGCAGCATTCAGGAGGCAGACAGAGAGGTGGGCGGCTTCTGCCCCATGGGCCCGCTCCTGGGCTCAGCCGATCACCGCTTTGGATTGATGGCCCTTGGGGGTTAGGTGTAGGTTGAGAGTCATTTTCTGCTCCTTGGACTTGTCCTGGGAAGAAGGGCTCCCCTCCCTCTGAGACCTCCCAGAGATGAGGTCAGGCTGCTGCCCAGAGCTTCCCTCTTCCTCCACCCAGATGCTGCCCAGGGAGGAGCTGTACTGTCCCCCCATCGTGGTCAAGGTCATTGATAACCGCCAGTTTGGCCGCCGGCCCGTGGTGGGACAGTGTACCATCCGCTCCCTGGAGAGCTTCCTGTGTGACCCGTACTCAGAGGACAGTCCGTCCCCGCAGGGCGGCCCAGGTAGGGGAGGGGCCCTTGGTTGGTGGGCGGCGGGCAGGGGGCTTTCCAGCTGAGACATGTCCTGAAGGCCTCCTCTTACCTGAGTGAGAAGTGAATCTTGCCCAGCTGATGGGAGGGAAGGGCGGGAATCTTGTCTTCCTCAGGGCCTCGTCTGGCCCCAGGCTGGGGAGTGGGGGTCGATGCTGTGGTGAGAGGTCATGTGGAAAAGGCCACAGGAGAGGGAGATGCAGGGATCACAGGGATGAGGAGAGAGGGGCCTGGGGAGACGGGGACCGTGAGGGGGGAGGAAGAGGAAGACACGGAGTGAGAAGTGTGACGAGACCCGAGGCCGAGTCTCACGGCTCGGGAGTGGGGAGGCCCCGGGGGAGCCCCTCTCAGGCCTGGACTCGGCTCTCCCTCCAGATGACGTGAGCTTACTCAGTCCTGGGGAAGATGTGCTGATCGACATCGATGACAAGGAGCCCCTCATCCCCATCCAGGTAGGAAGGGTCCCTGAGGACAGACACTGGCTCCCGTCGAGAGCTGCCTTGTTTTCCCTCTCCCCTCGCCTTCCTCCCCCTCCCTCATCACACAGCCTCCATAAGACTCTCCCCCTGTAGCCTGGTGGCTGGCCACCTGACAGATGGAGGGACCCAGTTAGGAGCTTCCAGCAGGGATGCGAGCAGGGTGGCGGCTTGCGGGAAACTCTGTGGGTCTACTGAGCAAGACCCAAAGCCTCTGAGAAAAATGGCCCTGCCACCTTGAAGGCCATGTGGAGGGCTTGCCCCTGGCGATCACCCAGGAAATCAGGGTGGGAGGAGCAAGAAAGAGAGAAGGAAGACAGGGTGAGGAGTGACTGGCAGTCTCTGGGGTGCCCAGCCCCGTGGCTAGGACCTTCCTTGGGGAGAGATTCACCTATGGGCTCGTGCTTGCTGGCACCCTGGAGGCAGCTTGAAGGCGGGGTCTGTGTTCACCAGTAGTCCCTCACGCCCCATCCCCTCCACCTGCGCGAGGGAGGAGGGGCAGGAGGAGGGCCTTACTGCCAGGGTGTCTGACCCTGCCGGCAGGTAAGAGGCAGCCCTTTGCTCTGTGCTCAGCCTGGTGAAGTGAAACTCGCTCTTTGCGACTCTTTGTGACCCCATGGACTATACAGTCCATGGAATTCTCCAGGCCAGAATACTGCAGTGGATAGTCTTTGCCTTCTCCAGGGGATCTTCCCAACCCAGGGGTCGAACCCAGGTCTCCCACATTGTAGGCGGATTCTTTACTAGCTGAGCCACAAGGGAAGCCCCTTCCACCTGGTGACCCAGGCGCCAACGCCGAACAGCATGGCAGGCGGCCTGTGGCATCTCTTACTGAGGGGGGATCACTCTTCCCATCTTGGGCTCAGGGTGGCTGTGGGTCCTGTACAGCTGAGACCCCCCAGCCTTATCACAGTGGAGATGGACACGGACCTCACTGTGAGCACCAGCCTTGAACAGCTCTGTTCCTCTGCTCCATGTTGTCACCCTCCTCTTGGCTTTGCTTGACTCTGGCTGCCCCATGACACCTGGGGCTCCCAGAGCTTCTGGGCTGCCCGGAGCAGAGCCTCCCAGCTTACGTTGACAGCACATGTGTCCTCAGGCCCACAGTCTATTTATTCACCAGGGAAAGGATGGCATTTTGGAAGGGTTCACGTTTTTTAAACAATCAATCAAATATTAGCTTTGAGAGCAAGAGGACAACTTTGGGTGCTGGGTAGGTCTTGGGGTCCTCAAAGCTATCCCTGAGATGTGCTTACAGGGGCTTCTGTCTGACATTTAGGGTGAATTTCTGCTTCTTTCCATGCACTCATCTCTTTCACCGTTTTGCTGCTTCCAAGGGGACATTGCTGGTGTTCAGTCCTGGGCCACACTGCTGCTGACACAAGAGCTTTATAGTTGCTCTCAAGTGTCACTGGAGCTAAGCATCCTCACAAGGTCCCAGCTGCCCACTTATCCCACCTCTCTGGCTCTCCAGGGCCCCACCCCACCACCCTTTCTGCTGGGTACACCTCTGGCCAGCACTGGTCACTCAAGACTCAGCCTAGGTGAGGTCATCTCCTTCCAGGATTCTGCCCTGGCTCCTCCACTTCTTCTGAAAGTCCTGTCTCTCTCTGGGTCACTGCATTTGCCTTAAGTCATGCTGCCACTGTAAATGTTAGCATGTTTCCTAGACTAGGCTCAGGGCAGTGAATGGGACCCACTCCTTTTTGTGTCCTCAAGGGCCTGGCTTAGAGGAGGCATTCAAAGAAGGTCTGCCTTCCCAGACGGACAGATGGATGAGTGGATGGATGAGTGGATGGATGCATAAGTAGATGGGTGGGTGGGTGGATAAATGGGTGGGTGGATCCTGCCTACTCTCTGTAGGAGCTAAGGAGGAGCTTCTCTTGCCTGGGGACACCCAAATGGAAATTGCAAATACATGGAATTCAGCTGCATTCAAGGCCTGGGTGGGTGTTTGTAGCTGAATGAGGCAGATAATTAGCCCCAAGCTTGGTGCCCAGCGCTGGCTCCCACCCCTCAGCTGGCCGTCTGAGTCTGTGTGGGGTAGCGTAGAGCTGGCCCCGTAGGATTTCCATTCTGTGTGTGCCGCCCTCAAAATGTCTACAGACTCAGATCGGGAGGCACTGTTTCGGGTCCTGCTGGCTACAAGCACAGCCAGAGGCAGACAGTGAGTAGGCCCAGGCTGGACGTCCTCCCGGCGTTGACATGAGTGAACTGGGACCGGGGTAGGAGCCAGAGCAGGGTCGGCAGTCTTTGTGGGAGGACACGGCCCGAGCTGCTAGCCAGGCAGAGGGTGGGGCGGGGGTGAGGCTTGTCCACATGGGAGGGGCTGGCTCACAGGGCCTCAGGGGTCCACAGGGAGAGGGGGAAGTGAGCTCTGCCTGCTCTGGTGGAGGAGGTTTGGATCCTGCCCTCATCCAGCTCCCTGTCTGATGGCGGAGGAGACATAACCTCATTGTCAAGGAGCCCCAGGCCGGCAGGGAGACCCGTCCCAGTCTCTAGGGAGCCCTGTCTTGATGGGGTCTGATGGCAGCTTCAGGAAAAAGCAATTCCATGTTGTGCTTTTCTCTGAGATCATTGATCTGATTTGGCTGGTCCAGGAAATCTTTCACTGACTCCGTCCTTGCATATCCCCCGAGCAGGACTTGGGAGGACCGGGGCTGACTCAGGAGACCGTGGGTTCCAGACCTGGTGGTTTTCCAGATAGTTCTGGCTGGGCTCTTGTCCCCTGTCCCCTTCCCCAGTGCAGGTAGGATGGAGGACCCTGGTCTCTGGGGACTGGAGGAACAGGAAGTCTAGCAGAATTGGGACTTTTCTGGCTCCTGTTTGTCTAACCTGTGTCTCCAGGCCAACTTAGCATTCCCACTGTGATGCAGCCCCACCGCTGTGCTTACTAGCTGGGGCTGTGGATCCAGCAGAAGGCTCCTCTCCAGCTCCAAATGCTCTCTTACCACATCTGGCTTCTGTCTTGGTCCCTCCTGTCTCCTTGCTCTGTCGCATCTTCTTGGCCAAAGAACCTTCTCCCCATCCTTGCCCAGTTCCTGGGATGAGCTGCACATGCTAGAAAAAGTCACCAATGACCTGATGCTGAGGTCATTGGGTTGACCACCACGGCCGAGCGTTTCTTAGGTTTCTAGAAATCTTTTGGTCCGTCAAGAGTGGCCAGTTCCAGAGATGATCTGAGATGGATGTATGAGACAGAACTGTCTACTTGGCCTTCCAGGGTTCGAAAGTGGACACCCACCTCTGGGGGTGAGGAGGGTCATGGCTTCCTGGACTCTTCTCTGTAGGGGACTGGGACTCAGATAGTAACCCCGCAGTGTATTCTTGGTCAGTGCGGCTGTCCTTTGTGTAGATTTCAGAACCACAGCCTGGGGATAGGGGTGGTGTGAGTGTGTGTGCGTGGGCAAGTGTGCATGAGAGGTGGGAGGCTGGGAACAGATGTATGTGCAAGCTCAGTGCTGCTGCTGTAAGCATTGTGGCCTTGATGCCTGACTTTCTGAGGGCAGGCCAGGGGTGTCCTCAGAGAGGGGCTCAGAGGTGTTTCATTCCGTGTAGTACTGTCCTCGAAAAAAAGGATATATTCATTTTTCTCTGATTATAAATGTATGTCTATTATCTACAGTTGGGAAAATATAGAAAAATAATGAACAGACAGACAATGCCTCCAACCAGGAAGACAATGTGAATGAACTGCTCCCAGCATTTCCCCTGTCCTGTCCTTCTCCCCACACCGACTCCCCCACTCCAGGCTGCTCTCCCTGTCTCTCATTCTGCCTCTGAGTCTGAATCAGGCTCTACTTTTACTTTCAAACAAACCTGGGGTGCCTCCTCATCTACTAGTTCTTGTATTCTGATGATGACAAGCAGTGCAGGAACACATCTGGAGCTGGCTCCCCGCCATTCCCCGAGGACCTTGAGGCCCACATAAGGGTGATGCCCCTTGTCTATCCCACACGTCACCCACCTCCAGGCATGGGAGCCGCCAGTCGAGGTCACCCTTTCCTGTTGCTCTGAGAGACCACCATGGCTAGGGGTATGCTCTTGAAGTCTCCAGGGACTGGGGTGGGGGGATGTGTGTGGACTGAGTAGGGCTAAAGAGGAAGAGAGAGCTCTTGGGAAGTCTCCCCTCTGGTGGGCAGAGACAGGAGGTCTGTGTTGTGGATCCATATGAGATGATGAGAGTGATGGCAAAGACATGAATGCTTGCTTAGCAGGGACACCAAGATCTGGGACTCTGGGCCTGCAGGGTCAGCGTGGACTGGGTCATTAGGGAAGCTTCTCTGAGGGTTCTGGTGAGAGGGGTTAGAACAGCAGCGGGGAGAGGAGGCCTTTCCTGGTGGGCAGAGGAGTGAGGCAAAGGCTTGGTGGCGGGCGGTATGTGTATGTTGACAGTGTGTGTGTTGACTGCGTGTGTGTGATGGTGTACTGAGTGTGTGTGTACGCACACGCACGTGTGTGATGGGCCTGGGAGGCTCTGGGGGAAATGCAGGCTAGTGTGCAGGAGGAGTCAGGAGGCTTGCTCTCCACGGGTATGGGGTGGGGTGCTGGGCTGGCTGCTCCCTGGCTCCTGGCTCGGGCTAATTTTGAGCCTTCTGCTCCGGTTTTAGTCTCTGGGACGCCGTGAAGGTGGGAACGTGCTCCCAGAACCGGAGCAGCAAATTACGCCCGGATCCCAAAGGGGAACGTGTAATTTCGGAAGCTGGCCCAGACCTTTGGAGCACTATGTTTAGCTTTATTTTTTCTCCCTCTTGCACTGGTGAACTGCCGGTTTCCCTCTCACCTTTCTAAAAACGATCTGTATTAAAAATAACAATAAGGCTTCTGTGAGGTTCAGGATGAGAACCAGAGGGGCAGAGCTGCTGCCTGGCTGGGCCGTTCTCTGGGCCACTGAGGGCTTCACGTGGAGTTCATCTGGTCGATTCAAGGGTCACGCCACCCCCACCGACATGCAGCCAGCCCCCTGGAATCCTCCAGCGGCGTGGCTGCGTGCCCAGCCCTTCTGCCCTCCTGCCTGTGCTCCTGGGCCTGAACAGCCGAGGGCTGATTTAGGGGAGGCCAGGGTGCCCCTCAGTGAGGCTCCCTTCACAGATCAGGGAGGGGACTGTGAGTTCCCAGACTACCTCTTCTGCGTTTCCCTGACCCCAGGTGAGTGGGTCTCGCTGCACCTTCCTGCCGAGGAAGGAAGGACACCGGGGCTTGGCCTCTTGTGGAGACTCCCAGAGCCCCCTGCCCCAGGCTGAAAGGAGAGAGGGTCTCCCTCCTGGCAGCTCTGGGTCCCCGCTTGTCTCCTCCCCGCTCCAGTCACACCCGCTCACCTGCCTCCCTGGACTGTTTAGCCTGGCGGTGCCGCTTGATTCACACCTCTGCCCTTCACAGCTCCTGTCTCCTCTGCCCACAAGGCATCTCCTGGCCACCTCCACCTAGACAGGAATGTGTCCCCCCAGGACCCTATCACCTCCCCCAGGGCTATTTTAGTGGTCCCCCAAAATGTTACCCTGCCTGTAGCCCTGAACCCCACCAAGGCTCTCCTGGACCCCACAGCCCAAGGATTCATCCATTCAACCATACCGCGAGATTGCAAGCAAGGATCTGGTGCCAAAGGAGAAGGCAGTAGGTTTGCTGTACTAAGAGGTGGCGTGTTTATGAGGCTGGTTTGGGGCGAAGTCGTATGATGCCCTGATGTCTGCCTTTGACGACAGAAGACTCAGAAACCCGCCCTGGCTTAGGAATGGTGCCCAAGCAGGGGTTGGCGTGGCTCAGCTGTTAGGGGAAACCACCAGCGATGGTGCGGAGCTTGGTGGATGTCTGAGGTCGGGATGATTGAAAGGCTGGGAGGGCCTGTGAGAGTGCAGTCAGCGGTGCCCAGGGCCCTGAGAAAGCAGGCAGGAGACAGCAAGGACTGAGCCCTCGCAGGTGCCTCTCCTTGTCCTTGGCATGCTCAGCCTTCATCTCATCCACACCCGCTGCTGCTCTGCGACAGTTCAAGGCTTTGTGCCCATTCTCCAGATGGAGATGCTGACTCAGAGAGGTCAGGGTCACATAGAGCACTGGGGCCAGGATTTGGGGCCACACTTGTCCAACTCCAAAGCACACATTCCTCCCACAGCTTTTGTAGCCTCCCTGGAGAGAGAGCAGAGGGTGCCTACGTGGAGAGTTCTGCTTCCTTGGGACCACCCAGTCTTCCCTGTCGTGGCTTTTCTAATCCTGTTGCTAACCAGCGTGTTTAATTTGTAGTTTGCAGATGGTCTGTCGGGCTTGGCCCCCACTAACATGGCATCTTCTCCATCCAGTCTTCATGTATGTATTGTTTACCTATTTGGGGGCACCTTGATTTCCCTGGGGGGACTGGGTGGGGTTAGGGAGTTAGGAAGGGAGCAGAGGAGGTGGGGGTGGGAGGGGAAGAAAGGAGTTTTTGGAGCCCTGGCAGAAAACAGTTAACCTGCCCTGAGTGGTAATGGAGAGGTGGGGAGAAAGCGAAGGGAAGATTCTCAGAACAGATGAGTCTGAATTATCTCTTGGTGCATCCTGGGATTTACCTTAATCCAGCTTCCCTGTGTGAGGACTGGGGTCTTGGTTGGGATTGCATGGGCCAGGGGAAACGGGGAGGTCTCTGGACCCTGACTGCTGGGATGTGGGACATGAGAGGCCTCTGTGGGCAAGAAGCAAGTGATACTGCAGAACCCTGGCTGTCCCCAGCAGATGCTGAGTGCTCTGCTGGGGCCCACAGTTCACACCTGCGGTTCCCATTAGTGCTGCTTCTGTCCTCCTGAGCTGATTTCCTAGGTGTTATCTTTAAGGATCATGGGTCCTTCTGGGAAGATGGCTGTTGTGTCTAGCTTTCAATATGCACTCCTGAAGTCCCATGCTGAGGGCCAAGGGGAGCCCCAGGACTGTAGGGGGAACCTAAGATATAGGACCTCCTGAAAGTAAAATTTCATTCATGGTGTCAAGAGGTGGCATCGCTGTATTGGGTGCTTTATGGCTTCTAGGAGGAGGCAATCTATATTTTAAGTGTTTTCTGATTTATCTGTTGTAGAAAATACAGAAAATACGATAAAGTATAAGGCAGGAAAGTTAAAACCACCTGTATTCCTACCAGTTGGCGATGAACACTTAAGATTTTGATGTGCCTATATTTATAGATATCTCTTATGCACATTAATTACTTAAAAAATAAAACCTGAATCTTGTCATACTTAAAAAATCTGAATTTTCTTTTACTTAAAAGTGTATTGTAGATGTTCTTCCATATGTTTATATTCTTGACAAAATGCTTGCATGTCATTCCATTGTATGGATATCCATAAAGTTTTAACTCTTCTCCCATCACAGGACGTTGAATTTCTTTTTTAAAAAAAGGCTGAAAAATTATGTATTTCTTTCTGACTGCGTTTGGGTCTTTGTTGCTGCGTGTGGGTTCTCTCCAGTTGCAGTGAGTGGGCGCTCTTTGTCGCGGCGTACGGGCTTCTCCCTGCAATGGTGACAGTCTGCAGGGTGTGTGGGTTTTGGTGGTTGTGGTGCCTGGGCTGAGTTGCTCCGCAGCATGTGGGGTCTTCCTGGACCGGGATTGAACCCCTGTCCCCTGCATTGGCAGGTGGATTCTTAACCACTGGATCACCAGGAAAGTCCTAATTTCTTAATTTTTATAATTGTCTTATTTTATGTTCCTTAGAAGAGTTATTTTTAGTTTACTTTAAATAGGTCTAGTGCATTTCTTGTTAAGTTTATTCCTAGGCACTTTATAGCCTATTTTGCTACCCAAATGGTGTCTTTTTTTTCTTATTATTTTGTCTAGCTGGTTATTGCTAGAATATGGAAAACAACATTTTTTTGTGTATTTACTTTGAAACAGATTCTTTATTAAGTGCCTTTGTTACTTCTGACAGTGGTTAATTGATCCAGTTGAATTCTTCAAGCAGCTAAGGTTGTCTTCTTCAAACAATAATAAATATGTCACTTTCTTTGTAATAGTTTTACCTTATTCCTTTTTTCAGAATAACATTTGGTAATTGAGATGCTAGTGAGCAAACTTATTTAGTTACTGATTCTAATGAGAAATTCTCTGTCATTTTCCCATTAATTAATTATGATAATGATTGGTAGTTTCAGGTAGGTATTTTTGATTTTGTAAAGTGAAAGTCGCTTAGTTGTGTCTGACGCTTTGCTACCACATGGGCTGTACAGTCCATGGAATTCTCCAGGCCAGAATACTGGAGTGGGTAGCCTTTTCCTTCTCTAGGGGATCTTCCCAACCTAGGGATTGAACCCAGGTCTCCCACATTGCAGGCAGATTCTTTACCGGCTGAACCACAAGATTAATAGCTTAAAAATTAGATATGGGAGTTTAATATTATCCAGTGCCATTTATCAAGATGATCATTTTGTTTTCCATTGTTCTGTTCATATACATATATATTGATATATATAATTGTCCTGCATTCCTGAGGTAAACCCAAATCAGTCAAATGGTCATGGTATTATAGCTGACTACAAATGAAGTCTTCTTATGCAGTCAATCAGGATAGGTAGTTGGTTGGCTAACTGAAAAAGTTGGTTTAATAGGAACTCATTAAAATCAAATATAAGTACCATAAACATTTTCTTTTTAATCATATCCATGTATCTTCATTTGACAATCATTTGATATATGCCAAGGCCTCTTTAAATTTGAGTCTGCTATTTGAGTGTTATGTTGTCCTTCTGGTATAAAACACATCTGAAATGCATTATTTATTATTTTTCCTTTAGGTTTATTAAAGTTTTTGAGATCTTAATGGTAGGCAAAGAACCTGAATGTGGAGTTCTTTTAAGGTTTAAGATCCCCTCACACCTTTTTTTGGTCGCTTCACTCGTACTTAATTTTTACCATTAAAAAAACATCAATAGCACTAAATTAATTTTCATAGATAAAGTGCCCTTTCTTTTAAAATTAAAATTGTATGTATTTATAATGCTTATTGATCCAATTATGATATTAATACAAGTGGCATGAGCAGATTTGGGAACAAACAGTTCTTGGTGAACATTCAACTCATCTCTGGGAGCGGCAGTGGATAAATTAGATTAGCTGCAGGCTTTCATCTGCTTTGGACCTTCAATTGTTAGCAGAGAGACTGGTTAGTTTTTGTTAATCCTGGTTAACGGGAAGTATGTAAGGAGAAGTTTTGGTATGTGTTAGTTATTGAGTTAGATTTGTTATTATTTATGTAGGATTTTTGTGTATTTGTTCATATGTATTACTTTTAGGTTGTCTTTGTTAGGTTTTGTCATCAGGGTTTTAAATGAGTTTCATAAAATATTTTCTGAGGTGTACTCTCATTTTCTGTGCTCTTGAACAGTCTCTAAGAGATGAGAACGATTGTTTAAAGGTTTGAAACTACATGAGAGTGATTCTTTATGAATTTCAATCATGCAAGTTGGAAATTGCATGGTATTTTAACAGCCTTGTTTTGTGTATAAAATGTGTAATATTGTGAATCAATCTAAATTTAAAAAATGATTAATAGTCATGTAATTTAAAAGGTGATGGCCAAATGAATTGTATTTATGGTTTAGCTGGTAAACAGGATACCTATCATCTTCTCTTGAAAATGGTGGTTATAAGATGTGAGTTTTGAATTATAGAAGATCTTCCGGAATACATATTTTATACAATTGGATAAGATGTGTCTGTTCTGTACTCATTTTGTAAGACTGGGCCCAGCATCTATTTTTGGGAGGAGATTCTTTGATCACTTTCTACGTCTTCAATTTGGTGCGTTAGACATCATCAGATATTGTTTATTACATTGGTATGGATTTACACATATTACTATAATAAAAGAAAATGCTTCTGTATCTGTTCTGTTTTTTATCTGTTCATTCCTGATTTTGTAATTTATGCTATTTTATTTTTTGCTTCATTAGGCTTAATAGCATTTCATCTATTTTATGGTTATTTTTCATCCAAAGAACTGGCTCTTTAAAATTTTTGATTCTTCTGTGTACTTGTAATTTCTTTTTCTTTTTAGCTATTTGCTTTTCTTGTCTGACTATACTGACTAGGACCATAAGTTTAATACTTTGTATAACTGATAATAGAGAGTATTCTTATCTGATCTAATTTAAAATGGAATATTTATGTTTTGCCACCGACTCTGAAATTTATAAGCTGAGTGATTATTAGCAAGCTAGGAGTTTTTATCAGGAATAATGTTACATTTTATTGAATGTTCTTTATGGATCTGTTGGAGTGATCATATGTTTTTTCTCTTTTAATCTGTTAATGTGGTGAATTATATTAATAGTTTATTTTTTTTTTTAATGCTGAAACAATTTTGCAGTTCTGAAACTATTTATCCTGGTCATGTTACATTATCTTTTTTCTGCATTGCTGGGTTCAGTTTGTAAATATTTAGCTTAGGAATTTTTTTGCATCAATTTTTATGAATGATAATGGCTTGGGACTTCTTTTTCTGATACTGTTTTTCTCAGGTTTTGGTGTCTAGATAATACTAATCTTCTAAAATGACTTGAGGCATATTTGCTCTTTTTCTAGTCTCTGAATAAATGACAAAAGCCTGACATTATCTGTTGCGTGAAGGTTTTGGTAGATTCATTTGTAAAACTGTCTAGACTTAGTATTCTTCTTGGGGATATTTTAAACTGCTGATACAATTTTTAAAAATGTTTATAGGACCTTTGAGATTTTCTGTTTCTGTGTGAGTCATTTTTGGTGATTTATATTTTATAGGAATTTATCCGTTTCTTCCTAAAATTATTGACATAGGATTTTTCATAACAGCCTCTTACTTTAAAAAAATTTTCTTCACCTTCTATTTATGTTCCCTTTCATTCCTAAGGTTGTATTTTATTATGCTTGCCAGAATTTGTCAGATTTTAAAACATCTTTTCAAAGAACCAATTTTTAGCTTGCTGATTTAGCTCTAGGGTTTCCTAGTTTTCTAGCTTCTAGTTGTTTCCTTTATTATTTTCTTTGCTTCCTTGGTGGCTTAAATGGTAAAGAATATGCCTGCAATGCAGGAGACCTGGGTTCCATCCCTGGGTTGGGAAGATCCCCTGGAGAAGGGGATGGCAACCCACTCCAGTATTCTTGCCTGGAGAATTCCATGGACAGAGGAGCCTCGTGGGCTACAGTCCATGGGGTCGCAAGAGATGGATACGACTGAGTGACTAACACTTTGCTTTGATTTTTAGAGGGCTTGTTATATTTTTAACCTCTTAAGTGCGGTGTCTAGTTCATCAATTTTCAAACTTTCCTCTTTTCTAGTGTAAGCATTTAAGGCTATAAAATTTCCTCTAAGTACTGCTTTATGCATCCCACAAGTTGTGATACGTGATATTTTTGTTGTTTTCTAGTTCTGAATATTTTCTTATTACTGTCATACTTCTTTTTGACACTTGAATTGTTTAAAAGTATGTTTTAGAAATTCCTAACTTATGTTTGTTCTTCTTTGTGATCTCTGTCTACTTTTTCTTTATATATTTGATGCTGTGTTATTAGGCACAAACATTGTAGCATTCTTATATCTTCCTAGAGAATTCAATCTTTTAATGATATGTAGCAAACCACCACTCCTTGCTTTTTAAAATCTCTACTAATGAGTTTTGCCTTAAACTCTGCTTTGTTTCATATTAATACAACTAAACCATATTCTCTTGGTTAGTGTTTTCCTAATATATATTTTTCTGTCTTTTTACTTTCAATTTTTCTGTGACTTTACGTTTAGGTATCTCTCTGATGAACAGCAAATAGATGGATTCTTTTTTTATGCATTCTGACATAAACTCTTAGAGAGTTGGACAGTCTAATATATTGTGTTTTACTGATATATTTGGATTTATTTCTACCATTTTGTTCTATGTCTCTATTAGTCCTACTCTTTTCTTTTTTTCTCATTTTTTGTATTGAAAAATCCCCCCATCTTTTCATTCCTTCTTCCCTTTTCAGTTTCAAAGCTATACATTGTTTTTATTCCTTTAGTGGTTAGTATAGAAACTATAACATGTATGATCAACTTAGCAAAACCTAAATTTAAGTGGTATTTATAGCTACCTCCAAAATATTACAAGAAACTTAGGATGCTTTAATTCTAGTCACTTACCAATTATGAACTTTTGTTCAATATTTTAATTCTACCACTATAAATGACATTTTTCAAAGCAGTGTTATTTTTTTAAGTAATCTTTTTTTTCTTTTAGCTAGACCCACATTGACTGTTTTGTTTGATAGACCAGTCTTCCTCATCCTGGGATCGTCTTTCTTCCTGAAGAAGAGCCTACAGAAATTCCTATAATTAGGATCAGTTCATTATAAACATTCTCACTTCTAAATTATTTTTTGAAAGTATTTTTATTTCACCATTATTTTGGAACTACTAGTTTCACTGACACTTATATCCTGTCATCACTTTGAAGATCCTATCTCACTATCTTCTGGCTTCCTTTGTGTTGATGTCTTCCTAAATCTGAGGACTGTCATTTTGCTTTTAATTAGTTCTGGATAGTTATCTCTTCAAATATTGCATATTTGTCATTCTCTCATTTCCTTCTGGAACTGAAAATTAGATCTATGATGGACCTGCTCTTTTCTCCATGGCAGTTCAACTTTATTTCCTATTTCTTTGTGTTGCATTCTGGCTAATTTCTGAAGATATGTCTTCTAGTTCACTAAGTCTTTTAAAAAACTTCATCAGGATATAGCCGATTAACAATGTTGTGATATTTTCAGGTGAATAGTGAAGGCACTCAGCCATACATATACATGTATCCATTCTCCCCCAAACTCCCCTCCCATCCAGGTTGCCACATAACATTGAGCAAAGTTCCATGTGTTATACAGTAGATCCTTGTTCACTAAGTCTTAAGTTGCTTCTAAAGGCTAGCCCCATCTATTGAGTTTCTAGTCCCAGTATTAATATTTTTTTTTCAATTGTTTTTATTAGTTGGAGGCTAATTACTTCACAACATTGCAGTGGGTTTTGTCATACATTGACATGAATCAGCCATGGAGTTACATGTATTCCCCCTCACGATCCCCCCTCCCCAATATTAATATTTTTATTCTAAAAGTTCTCTTTTGTCCTCCAAATCTGCTTGTTGATTTTTGAAAGTCTCTTATTCCCTTGCCATATTTTTAATGCCTTTTAGTTTTTAAACAGTTTTTTTTCCTTAAAATTCTATTTCTGATAATTCTGCTTTCTATTGTCACAACGGGTCTGTCTGCAGTTGTTTCTAACTGACTTTCACTCATGGTGCCTTGTTCGTTATGTGTTTCACTATTTCTGATTGTGAACTCATGTTCCTTGGAACTTTATCTGAGAGTTCTTTGAGGCCTGGATGAAAGTCACATTCTTTCAGAGAGTACATGTGTTACTTTTACCAAATGCCTGGAAATATTACAAACCCAGATTCACTTAAAACTAAATATTTGGCTTGGGCTTTTTGGACCCCACAGTCAATTTGCATTTTGGCTCCTTATTTCTTTGGCTTTTTGCTTTTCATTTGCACCCAAGGATCTTCTTTATATTCCCATCAGTTCAGCCCTTTAAAAAGGATTTTAAACGTATATTATTTGTTAATTTAGGTGTTCCCACTTGGAGAGTTTCCCTGGTCATCCAGTTTGCCATTTTGCTGGGTCTCTGTTAGAGTTTTCAGTTTGACAGTCATGATGTCTTCATGTACGTTCTCTTTCTTTCAGGACCAATACTCTAACTTCTTGTTTGTGAGACCCTCTGGAGACTTCCTGTGACCATAAATTGATCATTTGTTTTCTTCCATTTTTATTCAACTCTTTAACACTTGCCTTAGTCCTCATATTATCCTCCTTATTTTGAACCTTAATCTTTTCTTCCTATTGTTGCAGAGGGAAGTCCTTGCTTGTCAAGTACCAGGAGTTCAGATGGCACTTCCATTACTGCAGAGGCCCCTTCTAATCTCAAACTCAGATGAAAGGAAGACAGAAACAGTCTAAAGTTGCTGTAATTTTACTTTGTCAGCTAGGAATCCAGCAAGGTGGGAGAAGTAAGAGAGAAAACAGGATCAGGGGCTTTTCTACTGGGCTGAAGTTTGTCTTCTGTGTTGGTTGTTTCGGTCAGATGTTGGCTGGCTAGGTGAGAGCCACACTTCTTATGCATGGACTCCGATATAGGAGTTTCTTAAATAAAGGAGAGCTGACTCTTTCCTAGAAGGGAAAGACCAGGCAGGTGTGTTGCTTTAGGGACGTTTCTATAGTCTTGGCTGTGTGGACCCTTGACATTGTGAGTTTAGACACTTGATGGGTCAATTTTCTTGGGACTAGATGCATATGATACAAGTTTCTAAACCAGGGTTGCCAGTTTATGATTTTACAGTGACAAATACTTCTGTCTTGAGGATGTGACCTTGGGATCTGGCCTGTGGTCTCTCTAAAGGCTCAGCAACTGGGAAGTCAAGTTGTGAATGGAGATGAGTCAAGAATCATAATGAGGAGAGAGAATTCTGGGATCTGAAATTGAGTGGCAGCAGTCCAAAATGGATTGAAACATCCATCTCCAATGGTAGGAACAGCTTTAGTCCCTGAGCTGGGGACCATCCCCCTGGTGATGCTGGTGTAAACAACTAGCAACAGTCAACTCCTCTTCTCTTCTCTTTCCAGGACTGATCAGTTCATTTTTTCCCTGACACAGTCTTTCCCTAGGTGTATTAGTACAGTCTACCCACTATGGTTCAGGCTCTGTGTAGAAGTCTCTCCTTGCTCTGAACACCCCCCCGCCACCCCCCCCGCATTGATTTCATGGTCTGATTCTCTGAGGGCAGCCCTATTTCCCTTAATTCCAAGGTTTGGGGGAATGCTTCATTGCAGCTCATGGATACTGACAAGAATTTATCCAAAGACTTTGAAGCAAAGGTTTTCTGAGCAAAGGAATCAATTACAGGGTGTGGCTCCCAAGTGAGGAAGCATTTCCAGAAGGCAGCCAAGACAGTTTGCCTCAGTGCAACGTGCTTGCATCTCTGACCTTGAGAGTTTCAGGGGGAGTATTTTAACCTTAATAACATGAAGGCTTTTTACCTGTACTTTTGTATATATCAAATGTGCTAATTGGGAAAGTACTTATCTTCTCCTTAAAGTAGGTTTCTTAAGGACATGTATTTGGCACTATTGGTTCAGCAAGAATTATTGTATGTACTTGAAAGTAACAAAACTGTACTTCTTTAAAAATATCTCTGGTTCAGATGTGTTGCCAGGGCAGCCGGCTTCCCCCCACTCCCATTAGTTCTGATTAGGGAGGTTTGATGCCTGTCACTGTGTGTAATCTGGACCTTCCTTTGTGAGTCATTCCTTCTCTCATTTTCTCAGAGCAAATACAAATCGCCCATCAAATGACAAGTGAAGGCACAGGGGAGGCGAGGGGAGGGAAATCAGAGCCGAAATCTGTTAGCTATTTGGAGTAATTGGTTATTTGCTGTGTTTGCTGGTTGGGAAGCAGAGCACATACTTTACGGTCTCTCCTGTTACGGGGGCTGGAGTCACCCGCCGATATTGGATCCTCGTTGCCGGAGCCCTTGGCTCCGGGCGCCTTTCCCCTGCTTGGCATTCCTGTGGTCTCCTCGGGGGTGCACCCCTCCTCCCTCGATGCACACTGCAGAGGGGACAGCCCAGGGTGAGACTTGTCTGGCGAACTCCAGGGCCTCATCGGGGAGGAAGAGACCCTAGCCCCCTCCCAGAAGCCCTCCCTGCCTCCCCCCACATACTTCCTTCTTCCCAAGAGGTCTTTTTCCCAGTCCACAAGGGACCTGTCTTCCTATCCAAAGGAAAAAGATTCATCTCTTCCCAGAGGGAAATTCTTGGCTTGCCTTGAAATCTACAGGACAGGAAGTTCTCTCTGAGGTCTAATTTAATGCCTTCCTACCCCTGATGGTCCTGTCATCATCCCTGCCCACCCCCGCTACTCCCCAGTCTGGGTTAAAACAGTGCTTGGAAGTTGGTTCAGTGCTCACTGCTGAGGCCAAGTGCCCCAAAGGAGCTTATCAACCTGCCCAGTGACGTGAGCACCTCTCTTACGTTCACTGAGGCATGGGAAACCAGCTTGAATTAGCAGCAAGTTCAAAATATAGAATATTTGGAAAGTAACATGACTTTGTGTATGAAAACTCACACAGTAACTAGAAAGCAGGTTGACTTTGGCACATAGTAGGCTCCCCCAAAATACTTTTAAAATTGAATTTAAGATAGCTAAGATTAGTGTCTGTAGTTTGATGAATGCTTCTGCAGCTCTGGGAAGGCCTTCAAAAATAGTTTTTCTCTTAAGTAGATGGTTGGAACTTTTGTTGAGCAAAACTGTCTACATAAGCAGAATGAAGGTAAGGCAAGCTTTTGCCCAGGCCTTGTTGGAACCATCACAGATTCTGAGTTAGTGATGTCTCATTGTTTTCTTCACAGGTTTGAAGACTCCGATTGTCTTTCATTCACCCTACTGGATAGATTCTATTTGTTAGGGTTTTCTGCATGGGTTATGGGGTGATGCTGTCCTCGGAGGACTAAGTCATGGGCCCACATACATACCTTAGGCTTCTGAATTTGGAAAGACATTTCCCACAAGTCTCCCACCTCACTTGGGCCCTCCATCTGGAACAGGCCGATAGTCAAATTGTCAGGTCGTGACACTTCTCTGCTCACCATCTGCTTGACTGCCAGATTTCAGCCACACTTACTCACTGGGCCTTTTGGAAGCAATTCAGCATTTTGGTTAAAGGTCTTCCTTTCCCTCCCACTTCTGCTGGTCCAGCTTGAAGTCACAGTAAGCAGAGTAATGATCCCTCGACAGACATGGAGGCAGAACTGCAGGGAGTGTCAACAAGAGGTTGAAGGCCAAGTGTTCCACTTGTGGAAATAATTAAGTGCTTCTTTTTGTCATGAGAGTGTAGAGTTCTGTGAAATCAACATGGTGGCTGGCTGTGGGCATGTATCTGTGTGGTTTTGAGGGGCATGAAAAGCTTAGTGTGCATGGGATGGGGTATGTTCTGAGTTGGGTGTTGCACGTCTAGGGGTTTGTCTGGTTTACATGTAGGTGTGAGAACTTGTCCATTACATCTGTGTTTGTATTAATGTGTATGTGAGCAGATGGACTCAGTTTAGTTTTTAAATCTTAGGACATTAATTAAAGAACTAGAGAATCATCTTATCATCATTCCAGTTCTGCAGATGTTGAGCTATGGGAAACAGCACTGGGGATCAAACTGGTGATGTTGACAATATCAACAAGAACATCTATCATGGTCAACTTTATAGGTCACAAAATATCTTCACAGACATCATCTCAAAGCCTACACTAATCCCAGTGTTAGGTTCTTACATTACGATCTTGATGATAATGATTTGTGCTAATACAGAAATTTTTTTCAACACCATCTAGGATGGCTACCTTCTGGTTGACATAGGCAATGAAGGCCTGTTTTCAAAAATGGACTTCTTTTTTAGAGATGGGTGTATAGTTCCCTATAGTGACCCCAAGGTTTGACATTGTAACCTTGGTGATAAAGGAATTTGACCACGGTCTCTTCTATTTGATTCAACTGGTCATCCTGGGGAGAGAACACAAGTGATATCCTCTGTCCTCCCCAACTCTGCTAACATCACAGAAAGTCAGGCTTAGAGTGATTGTTGTCAACTTTGCCATCCATATTCATGAAATGCATTAGGCTTATTGAATGAAAATGAGAGATTAAATGTTCTGACTGTGCCGTGCTGATTTGGGTCTTCAGAGGGATTAGAGTGCCCATTAGACTGGATCAAGCTTGGAGAAGCAAGTCTTTGTTACATGGCTCTGGTTGCTCAGGAACTGAATGTTGGCTATTAGCTGAAATTGGAGAGGCCGCCAGTCTGCGCCTTGATCAGACTTACTTGTTCAGCTGGCCGAAGGGTGAAGGACTCTGAACCTTGGGCACAGGGAAATAAAGCTCTGATGGCCAGACTTCTTGATGAAGCCTGAGATGACACTTTAACAATCAAGCCTTTTGCATTTGTTTCTCCTCCTTTCCATGTTCCAAGACTAGATGCTCACCTCTTGCAAAATGAGGTCAAGAGCACACTTGGAGTTAGAAAATGTATGACCATTTCCCTTTTGGAGCTTTGAATTATGGGATTCCACTAACACCGCAGGGTTGCTTGGCTTTGGTACATCTGGGATGATAAGACGTGGGAGGACTCTCCTGTTTCTGTGGGGCTCATCCTTATGTGGGGGCTAACTTCTTGGGCTTCTTGAGGAAGGGACGGAAGACATGGTCATGAAGTAACTCCATCAGAAGCCAGGTTAGTGAAATAGCAGGAATGATATTTTCAAGTCACATCCGTGAGTGTGTTGAAAATATGACTATTTTTCTGTAATTCAGCTTAATCTGTCTTTTCAGCTCACATTTTTCCTGGCAGAAAAGTCATAGTAATTCTTCAACCATTTAGGTTTAAGCTTTAGTTAGTTTTGGATGTTTCTCCCTTGTCCTCACCCCTGGGAGACAGCTAAATTCTGGGTTGGGCTTCCATAATGTCATGGCCTCCACAGGAAGGGGCCCCTGGTCACTAGTGTGTGTGCATCCTGGATCTACTGGGCACACACACCAAACAGACACGGTCTCATTATCTTGACCAGAAGACCGTTTCAGGTAACCTGGCTTCCTCTCTTTGCTCCCTTTCAAGCCTTTCTGGGGAGCATGGTGCCATGTGACAGCTTCTTTGTGACACTCTGGGGTCTTAGGATGTGATGAGGACTCCTCCAGGCTCTCTCTACCATGACACCCATGTGGCCATCTGTCAAATGCCGCAAGCCCCAATTTCTCTGGCAGTGTTTGAGTGGTTGCTACTTTTCAAATCCCCAAAGTTTAGGAGAGGTCTCTTCCATGTATACTCTGAGCTAACCTATGAGGGAAGGTGTGGGTATGCCTTATCAGAAGTTACCACAAATCTTAAAGAAGATGTGGTACACATATACAATGGAATATTATACAGCCACTAAAAAGAATGCAATAATACCATTTGTAGCAACAGGGATGGACCTAGAGAGTGTCATACTGAGTGAAATAAGTCAGACAGAGAAAGAGAAATATCATATGACATCCCTTATATACGGAATCTAAAGCTGCCAGAACTTACACAGGACTGGGAAGTAGACCCTTGGAGGCACAAACAGAAATGTGTGCACCAGGACCCAGGAGAGAGGAGCAGTGACCCCACAAGAGACTGACCCAGACTTGCCCGGGAGTGTCCAGGAGTCTCCCGCAGAGGCGTGGGTCAGTGGTGGCCTGCTGCAGGGTTGGGGGCACTGAGTGTAGCAGTACATGCATGGGGTCTTTTGAAGGAGGTCGCCCTTATCTTCATTATCTTCATAGTCTGGCCCCAGCTAAATAGCAGGAGGAAACACAGATTCACCCATCAACACAAAATTGGATTCCAGATTTACTGAGCATGGCCCTGCCCTTCAGAACAAGACCCAGTTTCCCCCTTAGTCAGTCTCTCCCATCAGAAAGCTTCCATAAGCCTCTTATCCTTCTCCATCAGAGGGCAGACAGACTGAAAACCACAATCACAGAAAACTAACCAATCTAATCACATGGACCACAGCCTTGTCTAACTCAATGAAACTATGAGCCATGCCGTGTAGGGCCACCCAAGACAGATGGGTCATGGTGGAGAATTCTGACAAAATGTGGTCCACTAGAGAAGGGAATGGAAAACCACTTCAGTATTCTTTCCTTGAGAATACCATGAATGTATGAAAAGGCAAAAAGACAAGTCACTGAAAGATGAACTCCCCAGTCAGTAGGTGCCCAATATGCTACTGGAGATCAGTAGAGAAATAACTCCAGAAAGAATGAAGAGATGGAGCCAAAACAAAAACAACACCCAGTTGTGGATGGGACTGATGATGGAAGCAAGGTCTGATGCTGTAAAGAGCAATATTGCATAGGAACCTGGAATGTTAGGTCCATGAATCAAGGCAAATTGGAAGTGGTCAAACAGGAGATGGCAAGAGTGAATGTCAACATTTTAGGAATCAGCAAACTAAAATGGACTGGAATGGGTGAATTTAACTCGGATGACCATTGTATCTACCACTGCGGGCAAGAATCCCTTAGAAGAAATGGAGTAGCCATCATAGTCAACAAAAGAGTCCGAAATGCAGTACTTGGGTGCAATCTCAAAAATGACAGAATGATATCTGTCCATTTCCAAGGCAAACCATTCAATATAACAGTAATCCAAGTCTGTGCCCTGACCAGTAGTGCTGAAAAAGCTGAAGTTGAATGGTTCTATGAAGACCTACAAGGTTTTCTAGAACTAATACCCAAAAAAGATGTCCTTCTCATTATAGGGGACTGGAATGCAAAAGTAGGAAGTCAAGAAACACTTGGAGAAACAGCCAAATTTGCCCTTGGAGTACAGAATGAAGCAGGGCAAAGGCTAATAGAGTTTTGCCAAGAGAACTCACTGGTCATAGCAAACACCCTCTTCCAACAACACAAGAGAAGACTGTACACATGGACATCACCAGATGGTCAACACTGAAATCATACTGATTATAGCCTTTGCAGCCAAAGACGGAGAAGCTCTATACAGTCAGCAAAATAAGACTGGGAGCTGATTGTGGCTCAGATCATGAACTCCTTATTGCCAAATTCAGACTTAAATTGAAGAAAGTAGGGAAAACCACTAGACCATTCAGGTATGACCTAAATCAAATCTCTTATGATTATACAGTGAATGTGAGAAATAGATTTAAGGAACTAGATCTGATAGACAGAGTGCCTGATGAGCTATGGACGGAGGTTCATGACATTGTACAGGAGACAGGGATCAAGACCATCCCCAAGGAAAAGAAATGCAAAAAAGCAAAATTGCTGTCTTAGGAGGCCTTACAAATAGCTGTGAAAAGAAGAGAAGCCAAAAGCAAAGGAGAAAAGGAAAGATATACCCATTTGAATGCAGAGTTCCAAAGAATAGCAAGGAGAGATAAGAAAGCTTTCCTCAGTGATCAGTGCAAAGAAATAGAGGAAAAGAATAGAATGGAAAAGACTAGAGATCTCTTCAAGAAAATTAGAGATATCAAGGGAACATTTCATGCAAAGATGGGCTCGATAAAGGACAGAAATGGTATGGACCTAACAGAAGCAGAAGATACTAAGAAGAGGTGGCAAGAATACACAGAAGAACTGTACAAAAAAGATCTTCACAACCCGGATAATCATGATGGTGTGATCACTCACCTCGAGCCAGACATCTTGGAAAGCAAAGTCAAGTGGGCCTTAGGAAGCATCCCTACAAACAATGCTAGTGGAGGTGATAGAATTCCAGCTGAGCTATTTCAAATCCTAAAGGATGATGCTGTGAAGGTGCTGCACTCAATATGCCAGCAAATTTGGAAAACTCATCAGTGGCCACAGGACTGGAAAAGGTCAGTTTTTGTTCCAGTCCCAAAGAAAGGCAATGCCAAAGAATGCTCAAACTACCACACAATTGCACCCATCTCATATGCTAGCAATGGAGAAGACAATGGCAACCCACTCCAGTGTTCTTACCTGGAGAATCCCAGGGACAGGGGAGCCTGGTGGGCCGCCATCCATGGGGTTGCACGGAGTCGGACATGACTGAAGTGACTTAGCAGCATATGCTAGCAAAGTAATGCTCAACATTCTACAAGCTAGGCTTTAGCAATACGTGAACCGTGAATTTGCAGATGTTCAAGGTGGTTTTAGAAAAGGCAGAGGAACCAGAGATCAAATTGCCAACATCCGCTGGATCATTGAAAAAGCAAGAGAATTGCAGAAAAACATCTATTTCTGCTTTATTGACTATGCCAAAGTCTTTGACTGTGTGGATCACAACAAACTGTGGAAAATTCTGAAAGAGGTGAGCATACCAGACCACCTGACCTGCCTCTTGAGAAATCCGTATGCAGGTCAAGAAGCAACAGTTAGAACTGGACATGGAACAACAGACTGGATCCAAATTGGGAAATGAGTATGTCAAGGCTGTATATTGTTACCTTGCTTATTTAACTTATATGCAGAGTACATCATGAGAAACACTGGGCTATCTTGCCATCTCCTGCTGGGCTAGATGAAGCACAAGCTGGAATTAAGGTTGCCGGGAGAAATGTCAATAACCTCAGATATGCAGATGACACCACCCTTATGGCAGAAAGTGAAGAAGAACTAAAGAGCCTCTTGATGAAAGTGAAAGAGGAGAGTGAAAAAATTGGCTTAAAGCTCAACATTCAGAAAACTAAGATCATGGCATCTGGTCCCATTACTTCATGGCAAATAGATGGGGAAACAGTGGCAGACTTTATTTTTTTGGGCTTCAAAATCACTGCAGATGGTGACTGCAGCCATGAAATTAAAAGATGTTTACTCCTTGGAAGGAAAGTTATGACCAACCTAGACAGCATATTAAAAAAGCAGAGACATTACTTTGCCAACAAAAGTCTGTCTAGTCAAGGCTATAGCTTTTCCAGTAGTCATGTATGGATGTGAGAGTTGGGCTATAATGGAAGCTGAGCGCCAAAGAACTGATGCTTTTGAACTGTGGTATTGGAGAAGACTCCTGAGAGTCCCTTGGACTGCAAGGAGATCCAACCAGTCCATCCTAAAGGAGATCAGTCCTGGGTGTTCATTGGAAGGACTGATGTTGAAGCTGGAACTCCAATACTTTGGCCACCTGATGTGAAGAGCTGACTCATTTGAAAAGACCCTGATGCTGGGAAAGATTGAGGGCAGGAGGAGAAGGGGACGACAGAGGATGAGATGGTTGGATGGCATCACCAACTCAATGGACGTGAGTTTGAGTAAACTCTGGGAGTTGGTGATGGACAGGGAGGCCTGGTGTGCTGCAGTTCATGGGGTTGCAAAGAGTCGGACACAACTGAGTGACTGAACTGATCTGAACTGAAAAAAATACTGATACAAATGAACTTACTTACAAACAGAGACTCACAGACTTAGTAAACGAACCTATGGTTGCTGGGGGAAAGGGATAGTTAGGGAGTTTGGGATGGTCATGTACTTACTGCAATATTTCAAATGGATAACCAACAAGGACCTATTGTATAGCACATGGAACTCTGCTCAATGTCATGTGGCAGCCTGGATGGGAGGGAAGTTTGGGCAAGAACGGATACATGTATATGGTTGAGTCCCTTCACTATTCACCTGAAAACTATAACAACATTGTTAATTGGCTATATGCTAATACAAAATAAAAAATTAAAAAAACAAAAACAAAACTGTGAGCTCTAGATATTTAAGAGATCTAATCTTAATTTTGAGCAGCTGATTCATTTAAAAAGGGGAAAGATTGAAATATATGTTAATAACAAAGCAAAAATATGAAAAAAAAAGTCATCACAAATCTCTGGTTCTTGCTTCCTCTCCCTCTTTTTACTTTCATCTCTTCTGTATGTGGTGTGAGAAGGGCTGAAAAGAACATCCTTTTAAATCTATTTTTTTCATGGCATATTATCTGCTTTAGGAAATTTAAAAGCCAAGGATCTAGCCTTCCCACCCCTGGGTGTTTAGGCATTCATATATCCATCAAATATTTACTGGGCTCCAGATACATGCCAGGTAATGTTCTAAGGATTGGGGACATAGTGTTAAAAAAGATAAAGATCTCTGCCATCATGGGACATAGTAAACAAGAACCTAAATAAAATATATGGAGTGAGTGTCTGATGGTAATAATTACTAGGGAGAAAAAGTGAGGAAGGGAGAATGAGAATTTCTGGGAGGGGGATCATGATTTAAAATAAGTTGAGTAAGGAGGGTGAAACAGATCATATTTAGTCAAGACTTGAAGGAAGTGATGAAGTGACCCATGGACCCATCTATGGGAGGAATAGAGTTCCTCATGGGAGAAGCCTGAGAGTGCTGGCAAGGTTCATGCACTGGGTGGGCCACTGGGGTGGGAGAAGCATGAGTGAGGAAGAAATGGGAGGACATGAGATGCGGGAGGTGTGAGGGGCTGATCATGAGAGACTAGCTTGTTGTTGTAAGGGCTTTGGCCTTATTCCGAGTGAGTTGGCAAATCATTGGAGGGATTTGCTGAGAGGCGACATGTTCCGATGTGTGTGGCTATTGTGTTGAGAATAGATTTGGGGGCAAGAGAGAAAGCAGAGAGGCCAGTTAGAAGCCTGGTGCGATAGTCCAGGTGATGGGGGCTGGGGCATAGTGATAAGGAAGAAGCGGTCTGATTCCAAATGTGTACTGAAGGTGGCGCCAGTAGGATTCGCTGATGGATGGAACGTGGGGCATGAGGAAGAGGCCAGAGTGACTGCGGGGGGTTTTTGGTTCAAGCATCTGGAAGGAAGGAGTTGTACTTGCTTATATGAGGAAAACTGTGGAAGGAGCAGGTGGGTAGGGGTGATTAGGAATTAGATTCTGGAGATGGCACATTCAAGAAGCTTATTAGATGTCCAGTTGGAGATGTTAAATAGGCAGCTGGAGTTCAGAGGAGTCATGCAGGTTGGAGACAATCATGTTGGGTTCCTCAGTGTCTCTGTTATTAAAGATGCCAGACTCCAGGAGAATCCCAGGGGTTGAGAGTGGATGGGGAAGAGAAGAGGTCTGAGCATGGAGCCCTGGGCCACTCAAGTGATCAGAGCTCAGGTGACAAGGAGGAATCAGCAGAAATTGAGACGGTATGGCCAGTAGGGTGGGAGGACCGTGGCTATAATGCTCTGTAAGGCAAAGGGGATATTTCGAAGACAGAGGAGTGACTGCCTACATCAGATACTACTGCTGGTTGACTAACGAGGCCTGAGTCCTCGGTGACCTTGACCATCATGTTTTGGTGGCGCAGAGAATGGAAAAACAAGAATTAGAGACATGTGTAGACAACTCTAAATGACTTTCTGTAAAAGGGGAAAGAAGATGAGAACCAAAAGTGGGATTGGAGAGTTTTCTTTTTAAATAATGGGAAACTAGTGTTATATATTGGAGAAGGCGGTGGCAACCCACTCCAGGATTCTTGCCTGGAGAATCCCATGGACGGAGGAGCCTGGTGGGCTGCGGTCCATGGGGTCATGAAGAGTCACACACGACTGAGCAACTTCACTTTCACTTTTCACTCTCATGCACTGGAGAAGGAAATGGCAACACACTCCAGTGTTCTTGCCTGGAGAATCCCAGGGACGGGGGAGCCTGGTGGGCTGCCGTCTATGGGGTCGCGTAGAGTCTGACATGACTGAAGCGACTTAGCAGCAGCAGCAGTGTTACATATAACACCAGTGGGAATGATCCAGGAGAAAAGGAAGTGTGATGATGAGAGGGTGAGGAAGATCACATCCTTGAGGGGGTCAGAAGGCATGAGTGCAGGCGTGGCCTTGAGTCAGGGTGCAAGTGGAGTCACTTCATAAGCAGGAGGGAAGACAGGTGTGATGCCAGTATTGGTGTGCTTGTGGAGGGGTGGGGTGGTCTCTGCTGATGCTTCTGTTTTAAAAGGAAGAGGAAGCAGGGTCACTGGTGCAGCGTGATGACAAGGAGGAGGTGTGAGAGGGCTGAGCAGAAAGGAGAAGGTGTGGAGAGCTGTGTGTTCAGAGGAAGGAGAGCAAAGAATCGGGGAGCTGAGATGGAGTGGATGACAGCACTGGACCCCCTTGAGGCTGTGACATGAGCTTGGAGTGAGACCAGCCTCTGGTTTGCTCTTTTTCAGCCGCATTGGATGTGATGGGAAAGAGCTGGGTTTAAACCTAGGTTGGGTTGGCCAGAAATACAATGGAGCAAGATAGGGCCCAGTGAATTTACAAGTGGGGGAGGGCAAAGGGGCAAAATATAAACTAGCTAGGATGTAAATTATGATTCTGCAACATGTATGATTTCTGTCAAGAATGAGGGCAATTGGAAGAGGATTTGCCTGTGGGATGTGGGGAAAAAAATTGTGCTTAAGGAGAACCAGCCATAGAAACCACCTGGAACTTGGAGGGAGGAGGAATTTACAGCTGAGAGTTCTTGGGGAAAGTTGAGTGTGGTAAGACAGGTCCCATTTGGTGGTCAGTTGCTAGTTCTTCAAAATTTTTTTAAACTCTTGATTTCTGCTTTTGTTATTCTTTTAGAGGTTATCTGCTTGTGTTTTATCATATGTTCTTTTTTTATTTTAACAGCTTTTTTTGAGGTAATCCACATATATACAAGCCCCTATTTAAAGTGTGCAATTTAGTGGTTTTTAGTTTATTAACAGAGTTGTGCACACATCACCCATCATCAATTTCAGAATATTTTCATTATTCCAAAAAGAAATGTACCCCAAGAGCAATTGTCTCCCATTTTCTCCCAACCATTAGTCTACTTTTTGTCTCTATGGGTTTGCTTATTCTGGACATTTCATGTAAATGAAATCATAAAATATGTGGTCTTCTGTGATTAACTTCTTTCATTTAGCATAACATTTTCAAGGTTTATCCACATTGTTGCATCTATCAGTTCTTCATTGCTTTTTATTATCAAATAATGTGCCATTATTTGGGTGCGTTACATTTTCTTTATTCATTGATAGACATTTGGATTGTTTCTACTTTGAGACTTTTATGAATAATGCTGCTATGAACATTCATGTATGACTTTTTGTGTGGACCTAAGTTTTCATTTTTCTTGGAGGAGAATTTCTGGGTCATATGGTAACTCTCTGTCTAATCTTTTGAGGGGCTGCCACCCTGTTTTTTGAAGTGACTGCAATACTTTACTTTTTTACCAGAAGTAAACGAGGGTTTTGGTTTCTCCACATCTTCATGAACACTTTTTATTATCTGACTTTGGTTATAGGCATCCTAGTGGTGTGAAATGTTCTTTCATTGTGGCTTCTATTTGCATTTCCTTGGCGGCTAAGGATGTTGAGCATCTCTTTATGTGCTTATTAGCCATTTGTATAACTTCTCTTGAGGAATGTCTATTTTAGTCCATGACTCATTTTTATTGAGTTGTTTGTCTTTTGATTTTTGGACTGTATGAGTTTTCTATATATTCTGTTTACAAATCCTTTATCAGATACACACAGGCATATATTTTCTCCTGTTCTGTGAATTATCTTTTTATTTTCTTGGTGGTGTGTTTTGAAGTATCCTGTTGTTCTTTATTTTCAAAATGTTTCAGCTTTAAAATTATGTAAGGAATACATGTATACAATGAAAAATTATAAAACTTTAAGTGAAACACAAAATAAAAGAAATAAATAAAACATTTGTAATTTTATCATTCACGGATAATTGCTGTGAGCATTTGGGGTTTGATCTTTTAACTAAAAAGAGTTCTCATTATTCAGTTTTTAACCTTTTGTAAATCTCATCAGTTGTGAATAACTTTTCATGTCAATAAACATTTTTACAACATCATTTTTTGTTGTTGTACAACATTTAATCACATGGATGTACAATTTACCCCCAAAGGTTCCTTATTGTCAGATGCTTAAATTGCTTTTCCCTGTGATAAGTGTAGTAAGTCTTTATGCGTACCTGCCTTCTTTGAATAGATTTCTAGAATTGGAGTGAGGGATCACAGTGTAGGCACATTTTAGGGTTAGAGAAGCATGCAGCCAGATTGCCTTCTGCAAAGATTGTGGCCAGCTACGCTCCTGCGGGCAGGGAGAGAGCCAGTCCTTGGCCGGAAGCTAACCTGCTCTACGTAAAACAAACAATACTATTGTTGGTAACACGACGTGCTAGGCACTCTTCTAAGCACTTTATACATATGACTCATTATTCCTCACAATAACTCTATCAAATTGGCACTAGTATTTTTCTATTTTACAGATGAGACACTTGAGGCACCGAGAAATTTTGTCCAAGGTCACACAGGAGTGACAGGATTTGAACACTGTGATAGCCAGACTCCTTTCTGGAAGAAAGCCAGCACTGTTAAGTACAATGCTGGCTGTTGCTTGAAGATAGTCTTTATAATGCAAAGAAAGTTTCCTTTTATTCTTAATTCATCAGAGTTTCATTTAGAAATAACTGAAGAATTTAACAACATCTCACATCCCCTTCTTTTTTGCCTATTATAGATCAGAGATTGGCAAACTTTGTCTTAAATGGCCAGATAGTAAATATTTTAGGTTTGGGGTCATAGGGGCTCCATCACAGCTACTCAGCTCTGCTGTTGAGTTCAGAGGCAGCTACAGGCAATATGTAAATGACAAAGCCAGGTGGCTGGCTGCTGGGCCATAGCTTGCAAATTTCTACTATAGATGATTGTATGGGTTTTCTCTCCTTGCTTATTGACACTGAGTCACTCCTGCATTCTGGAATAATCCAGCCTGACCATGCCAGATGTACCACTGCAATCTATTCATTAGTATTTTTCTCTAGGAGCTTTACCTGGTGATTCAGGAATGGGACTGATTTGTGTGTGTGTGTTTATGTGTCCTGGGCAGGCCTCACAAAATGAATGGGGGAAACTTCATCTTTTTTCTGTGCTATGCAGTGGTCATTTTTTCTTTGAAAGACTGATAGAAACTGCCTCCAAAAAAACCATCTTGGTCTGAAGTCTTGGAGGTAGTTCTCTGACATCTCTTCCACTTGCAGAAAGTTATCTCTTCATATTTCCTGTTACATTTGAATCAATTTTGGCAGTTTGTATATTTTTTAGAAAGTTATCTACTTCATCTAGATTTTCCAAGATTTTTCCACTGACTTGGGTGTAGCAAATCTCTTAATATTTTTATTCTCTCCATAATATCTTTTTATTTGATCTTATTCCTAATGTTGTACCTACTTTTTAACTTTATTTATTTATTTATTTTTGAATTAAATCAACAGCTTTATTGAAAGATAAAAGGCAAGCCCCCCACCGCCCCGCCACGGTCCTGGCGGCATTAGCCTCAGGTTCCAGGCATCCAGCTGTCCTGCAGCCGGAAAATGACTTTTTAACTTTAGATTTGATAAATAATCTAATGTTTATTTTGTTGGTCTTTTTGAAAGTTTGCTCTGGGATTTGATTATCAGTTACAATATTCTCCATAATTCTACTCATCATTTTCAAATTTTGATGTTCCTATTTTCCTTTTTCTAGCTTTTTAAATTATCAGATTATTTATTTTCATTCTTTTTGTATAAGAGCAAGAATATTTAAGACTGAATTTTCCTTTAAGTACAGACTTGGCTACTAAATTTTAAGGCATAGCTCTCTTACTCTTGGTATTTTCTAAGGACCTGTGATTTTAGTTTTGTTTTTTTGTTTGACTCAGAAAAGTTTTAAGAATACATCTTTAAATTTCTAGAAGGTTGGGATTTTTGAGTTTCTCATTCGTTTCTAGTTTTATTATTACGTTGAGATCAGAGAGTGTGACTGATAATGGATTTATTCTTTGGACTTTATTGACATTTGCTTTGTGGCTTTTAATTTTTTCAAAGTGCTCCAATGGTACTGGAAAAGAAGGTATAAGTTCCGTTTTTAGAATACATGGTGTTTGTCTATTTAAATGACACTGTTAATCATATTACTCAGATTCTCTGTTTCCATATTCTTCTTTTAAAAAATTTACTTGGTTTTTCAAGACTGAGGGAAATGTAATAACTTTCCCATAACTATTGTGTTGCTGTCATTTCTTTGTACAAAACACACTGGTTGTTGTCTGTTTATGCCTGACTCTGAGCCTGAGTCATAAAGGCAAATCTTGAAGTATCTGATCTTGGGGAGAAAAGAAAGACTTAGGAGGAAGCAACCAGCTAATGTGAATTCCATTCTAACCATTCCTACTTCTGTGTACATATTTGCCTGTGTGTTAGCGTGTGTACTTTGTGGTGTGGGGAGTATATGTGCGTTTCAGCATATATGTCTCTTGGGCATGAGTGTGTAAATATGTTCTTTCATGTGTCAGTGATTGTATGAGTTTGATATGTGTGTCTCTTTATGTTTATTCATCCATCACATCTTTTATTCAAATTGGACTTAAAACATCAGGACTGGTGTCTGCCTTGCTGGCTTTTTTGAGAGTGGTTACAACTCTGAAAGCTCTGCTATGCTGTGTCTTAACCCATCTGAACCTCTTTCCCCTCTCTGGCTGCAGAAGATCCTTCTGGTAAGTTGGTCAGACAGAGACTCTCTGTAGACTCAGCGTTGCTCTGGTGTCCACTAGTGTTGTGTGTCTGGGTACCACATTCTGGCCACACAGACGATGTTAGGGCCATACTTCCAGAGTGGGTCAAGACTCTGAGCACCTCACTTCGCCCTCTCCCCACTGACCTGTTCAGGTTCCATTGGCCTGCCTCCAGCTTGGGTCACCCTTAATAACCTAGAGCTTGATGGGCTAGGCATTGGTTTAAAGGGAGCACCAGCATTCCCCAAAACTCCTGATGGGATTCAGTTCATTTTACAGAATCAGAGCAGGCTTCTGAGAGATCCCTTAGTTGACTGCCTCATACAGGGGAGGAACGCAGGCCCCAGAATGGGCTTTCCTGACACCTTGTCCAGTGCCCTTCCCATGGAACTGGGTGAGCTTTCCCGGTACCGACAGCACAGACCCAGGGCCTGGGCCTGTGTGGGATTTTGGTGGAGGTCCAGGGAGAGTGATGATCCCACCTTCAGGGAACTTGCTGACTCCCTGAGCAACGGGACACCTGGACAGGACCCAGCCGAAGGAGCATTCTAGACACATGAGTCAAGAGGGCCTGCAGACACACCATGTGCAAGAGGAGTTAAAAAATGGGGTGACACCAGTGTGTGCCCCAACAGGCCTGCCCACCTTTCCCCACAAATATAAATATGTGAAGGGGCAGAGAATGTGTTGTCCCAAACTTCCTTTCTTCTCACCTCATTTCCCCCATCTAGCACAGCATTTTTTATATAATGGGCACTTGGCATTTGTTGAATTTCAGGGGCTCTGCCCTGATTTGACCTTGGGGGAGGCTAAGTTCTGATTTTGGAAGCTTTTAGTTTGTGCTGGAGTCTGGAGGTGGGGGGTCAGAATAGTTGTTTGGTGTCTGAGTTTTCGTGGGTCTACTGTAATTTTTTAATAAATAATATTTTATTGACATTTCCTCCCAAGGAGTTGTCCAACTTATGGTCTGAGTTTAGCCTCCGTATACTCCTGGGATGCAGGGGGGACTGTGATGATGAGCCCACTTCACAGAAAGGAAAAGGAAGGCCCCAGGAGCTTAGCAGAAGCACACGGTGAAGGTGGGGCAGAGCCAGGGCGAGAGCCTCTGCTACTCAACACCAAGCAGGTGTGAAGACCTTTTTCCTGACTGTGCAGTCGGCCCCTAAAGAGGCGGGGAATTCCAGTTCTCTGCTCCTCTGAACTCACCCAGCAGGAGAGATTTGTGGTCCAGGCCAGCCCATCAGTCTTGCTTGGTGTTCATCCAGAAGAACCTTGCTTGGCAAGTTCTGTTTCTGAAACTGTTTCTCTTTTTCTACCCACTCAGGAGGAGGAGTTCATTGATTGGTGGAGCAAATTCTTTGCCTCAACTGGGGAGAGCGAAAAGTGTGGGTCCTACCTGGAGAAGGACTTTGACACTCTGAAGGTGAGCCCTCTCCACAACGTCCTCTTCAGTCCAGTGGTCCCTGGGCATGTCTACTGGGCACCAGGAGTTGCAACCAAAAGATAATATACATCTATACATATACGTTTATGGGTGAAAAGATACCTGGGATCTGCTTAGCTTTCTTAAATGCTTAACAAAAGTAAGGATGAGTTATTTAGGTGATGTGGGTTGCCCTCTGATAGATTTTCAAAACATTAAAAATGATCAAAGTTGCAAAATATTGAAAATTATTAAAGCTTGAAGATGAGTACTCAGGGTTTGTCATACTATTTCATCTCTTTTAAAGTTATTTGAACTTTTTTTATTATAAAAATTTTCCATGAAAATGAAAAGGAAAGTCAATGTGAGAATGTACCTCTGACTCCCCCACCTCTGCAACTGGGATAGAAATTACCCAGCACATAGAAAAATATGGTAAACTCTGTTTCTGTGGAAAAAAAAACCCCAGAGCCTCAAGAACAACACAAAACCAGGAGTGAGTCAGCCAAATTCTGGTATTTTGAGGAAATTCCACAAATATGGTTATACTTTTTAAAAGCAGACTCCTTTTAAAAAAGATAACCAGAGGTGACTCAAAACTGCTCCTTGAAGAAAGTTATACAGTGTCCTGGAAGAGGTTTCCAGGTAAAATTCAGGATGCTCAGTTACATTGAATTTCAGATAGATAATGAATAATGTTTTATTCGAATCCAAAAAAAAAATTATTGAATTCGAACTTCAAATTTAAATGGGTATCCTGTATTTTCACTTACTAAACCTGGCAGTCCTTCCTAGAGAACGAGAGGGGGAAAGGTTGTCAGAAGCGTGAGAAAGCCCCGAGGAGCTCCCTAGAGGGGACTGGATGAAGGGAGCTTGAGGCTCGTTGAAGCAGTGGGCGGCCACTCTGGAAGGCCATCTCACGGGGTGCCAAGGGCTGCCCCCGGCACACTGGAGGCCCTGTGTGCTTGTGCCTGGAGACCTGGGGCAGAGATGAGCCTCAGGCACCAGCGGTCAGAAGGCTCAGGCCTCCCCAGGCAGCAAGTTCTTTGTCGACTTGGTAGGTGGGTGTATGAGGCTGGGCAGAGAGACAGAACTATTTGTGTACCAGGAAGAAGGTCCGACACATTAAGTCTGGCATGTGGTCCTGCGGCCTTGCCAAAAGAATGAGAAAAGCCAAGTAAGAATGAGGACTCCTGCCGGGGTGGCCCATGGCCCAGGCACCCTCACTGCTTCCTCAGATGCCGGATGCTCAACTGGCACCCAGCCCACCTGCTTGACCTCTCTGAGGAGATCTCTGGCAGTTTCCAAGTGAAAATGGGTTATTTAAAAACAAAAGGCATTCAACCTGTTTCTTGGGGGGGAAGGCAGACCTGGAAGAAACACTGATTCTTTTGGGGATTGTTAACCACCACCAGCAATATGGGTCTTTGAAAAATAGTGTGTAGCACTATGGAGAGAATGGAGTGCACAATGGGTAGGGGAAAAAAATCATATTTTGGAAATCACTTATCATAGAGGGGAGAAGACAACTCATGGTCTCAATAGGGGAAGACAGAAAACAAAAGCTACAGCAAGAAAGCATAGAAGAAAATAAATCATATAAAAACACAACAGAAAAAGGATAAATGTTAGTTTTCCTATAAATAAAAATGGGCTACACTCTTTGACTAAATGCTAAGGACTCTTAGACTACAGCAAAAGTAAAATTTCATTATACTACCTTTAAAGATGCTTCTAAGGCAATACAATGTAGAATAGCTAAAAAAGCAAATATTTTGGCAAGCAAAATAAAATAAGTGCAAAGAAAGGGGAAACAAATTGAAACTAAAGTCAAAAGCAAAGGAAGTAAAATGGAGTGTTTTGTATAAATAAAAGATGTACATCTCAGTGCAAAAACTCCAAATATTAATGTATGGAACATTAAAGCTTAGAAATCCTTAAAGCAAAAGTGGATAGGAATATATAAAGTAATAAATGAAAGTATGAAATTGAAAAAATTAAAGCTGCAGTGGGATTTTAATGTACCTTTATCTTAGACAGATGAAACAGGCAATAAATAAGGAAATGAAAGATATGAATAACAAGGCAAACATTTTCCAAGCTACATCAAGTAGCTTTAAAATAGAGAATAAAAATAATTAAAAATTAGAAAATACCCTTTTCCTAATGCTCAGAGAACACTTACAAAACCTGATCACATATTAGTTTGGTAATAAGTTACCCAAAACAGAAATCATACAAGACAGATTTAAATGCAATAAAATGAGAAATTAATAACAAAAGTTTAAACAAAAAGACCAACCACTTGGAAATTTAAAAAATATTTTATTGGGACTTCCAGTATGAACATGGCTGCATAAGTCAGCATTTTTCCCTTTTTCTCTTGGAAATCATTCAAACCCACAAACTTCATTTTCAGTAAAAGTTGGAAACAAATAAAACCCGCAGACTCCAAAATACGTGTAAGGGCTGTCCAAAGGCAACTGAGATTGGGTAGAAGCCACTCGGCCGTAAATGAAGAGAAGATGCACGAAAATGATGAAAGGTCATGGTGGTAGCAGACTTCAGAAAACCTCATACTCCCTAATGAAAGAATGCTGATAATTATTTAAGACAGATATTATGGATTCATGGGGACTTATTATCTATTCTCTTTACTTTTATGTGTGCTTGGAAGTTTTCATGATAGTTATAATTCCTGAAATTGAAGTTTTACTGTAAAATATAAAAATTATATTCTTTGTTCACAACAATGGACATGGGAAATTTGGAGACAGGTTCAGGCTGTTGGCAGAAGCCTCTTAGATCCGGCATGGTTCAGAGAAGTAAAGAAGGTGAAGTTACACCAGAATCATATGGATGAGCCATATTTATAGGGAACAGCCTGCCTCTGTTGTGGGAACTAAGGAAATAACTGGTCTAAAAATTAAACACATTTAGTGAAAAATTCAACACATTTAGTGACAAGTAATAAGAAAAGATGTGCTACAGAGTTAATTTAAAAATACTAAGGAAAAAAGAGAAGAAAATGTAAAACAAAACTTAACCAAAAGAAGACGATACATACCCACCAGAAAAGTTTCTCCAAGGAGCAGATGAGATGAAAGACTTTGCTATGAACTTTTTAGAAATAGGGCAGTGTGAATGCAAGCAAAAATGAAAGAACTCAAGGGATGATGAGATGAGAAGAGGTGAAATGTGAGCAAGTAGGATTCAGGAAAGAAGAAGAAGAAAACTTGAAATTGGAAGGAGCACAGGGCAAAATGGCCACATTGGAAAACACAGGAAAAGGTACAGGGGACAGAATGAAATGGAAATAAATAATTATAAAAGGATGAAGAGAAAATGACAAGTATTAGTAGTCAGGGAAATATTAGTAGTCATTTGCATAATTGGAGTCTCTGAGGAGGACAACCAAAACAATGAAATTAAGCAAATAGTTAATAGTTTAATAAAACTTCACCAGAAGTGAAAGAATACTTGAATATGCACATTAGAAGTTCTGCTATGTCAGAAAGTCAGAAAAGATTGACCCACATCGGTCAACTCTGGGACATATCCCATTGTAGTTACTGAACTTTAGAGATAGAGAAAAAAAAAAAATCCTTTGAATAGTCATATCTTCTCCCTTCACAAAAATTTAAATAATTAAAAAAAGGAAATAAGTCAAAGTGGCTTCACTTTCTCTATGACATTTAATACTCAACGACAACAAAGCTCCATGTGTAAGATCATCAGGAAAAGAAAAGGTGACCCAAAAGTTTGACATTCAGCCAAGCTGCCCTTCATGCATAGCTGCTACAGACACAGAGGTATGCATATTGAGGAGCCAGGTAGTATAGCTCCCAGGAGCCTGTTTTGAGGGACTCCTACGGGATGAATTGGAGTAAAGGATGAAAGAGGATGGGATAGAGTGTAAGGACACTGATAGTCATATTATAGATGTAAGGAGAATTGACAGATGTTATTTAAAACTGGCAGATCACAAAATGTGGGAACAACCTAAATGTCCATTGACTGATGAATGGATAAACACAATATGGTAAACACACAATGGAATATTAGTCAGCCTTAAAAAGGAAGGAAATTCTGACACATGCTCCAACACAGGTGACTCTCTAAGACATTGTGTTAAGTGAAATAAGCTAGTTGCAAAAGGACAAGCATTGTATAATTCCACTCTAGAATGCTAGAGTAATTATTTTTAAGAGTATTATTAGCCTTATTGAACCCGGTGGCTTGAAAATAGAGACACCCCTATGGCACATTTACAAAATTGACGTATATACACTACTATGTATAAAATAGATGCCTAATGAGAGCCTACCCTTATTCTGTGGTGGCCTAGATGGAAGGGAGATCTAAAAAAGAGGGATGTATGTATGACTTCACTTTGCTGCACAACAGAAACAAACACAATATTGTAAAGCAGTTATACTCCAATAAAAATGAATAAAAGCAACAAAAATTGACCATGTAATAAGCCATAAGGAAAATCTTAACAAAGTTAAAAGATGGAAGTACCACTGACAATGTTTTCTGATTATAAGGCTCTAAAATTAGAAATTAATAACAAGCTCAAAAGTCATAAAAACTTCTATCTGAAAAATTAAAAAGAAAGCAACTCTCTTTTAACAATTCTTGGTGAAAGAGAATATATAAAAAAAAATTGTGGAATATCTGGGAAGCAATGATAAAACACTATATGTTACACCTTAGTGGTTACAGTTAAAGCAGTATTCAGAGGAAGCTTATAGCCTTGAAAACGTATGTTGATTAAAACAAAAGGATGAAAACTAACTACACATCTAACTCTTAAAATGAGACTATTAACTTGGAATGCCAAGAAAAGGAAAATGAAAACATTATACATCAAAGTAAACAGGGCAATGCTAAGGCAGTAGAAAGCAGAGGCAATTTTAAGTGTTTTCCTTATTAGGAAAGAGGGATCAAAGTAATTAAAATTTCAACTGAAGAAATTAGAAGGAAAAAAAATGCTTAAAACAGTATGAAGAAGAAAATAATAAAACTAGAAGCAGAAAATAAGAAACTGGGTGTAGAATCTGCAGATATGGAGGGCCGACTATCCTGCTGTTCAGTTTCAGATATACAACTAATCTTGCATATTAAGTGGGTTAAAATCACTATTAATTAGGTACATTTTATCATCTATATTAGAAAACCACTGCTTCATTTAAATCTAAGTACTACTCTAACAAGTAAAAATCATTGGCTGTTGAGAGGAGAGAAATTTGATCCACTGCCATTTGGACATCCTGGGCAGTCAGCATTTTGCTGACTTGTGAATTTTCTAGAGTTCTGTCTTTGATGTTCAAATAAAAAGTCAGTTAACTTTTCATTTATGTGTTTGACTGTGATCTTATTCTCAAGAAATGCACCACTCATGTGCATGATGACTCTTGGGTATTTAGAATATTGGATTAATCAGAAAACCCTGTTTTTCAATGGCACTGAACAAATGTCTTCCCCTTTTATTTCCTTCTCCTGTTTTTTCCCCCCTTTCTCTTGCTCATCTCATCTCCATGACTTGCATCTTTTTCCTCTCCTTATCTGCCTCTCTTCCTGGTCTCATCTCTTACCTCCACCCACCCCCTCCAACCTGCCCTCCTCTTGGCTTTCTTCTCTAATCTGCTTCTGGTCCCCCCCCACCCCCCATTTGTCTTTCTGTCCTTTCTGTTACTTGAACTCTATCATGTTTCCTTTTTCCTTGCTGTCCCTCTTCTCTCTTTCCCTTGTCGCCCTCTCTCGTCCCCACGTGTGGCAGGTCTATGACACACCCCTGGAGAATGTGAAGGCCTTTGAGGGCCTGTCTGACTTTTGTAATACATTCAAGCTCTACCGGGGCAAGACTCAGGAGGAGACTGAAGACCCATCAGTCATTGGGGAGTTTAAGGTAAGTCCTTGAGGACATGTCTCCAGCCCAGGGGTCCCAACTATGGTGTAGCAGCAATGCGTGAAGGAGGGGCAGAAGTACTATAGTAATATCAGTAATGAATCCAGTGCTGAGATTGGTGGCTATGTAGGTGATGGAGATGGTGGTGGTGACGGTAATGCTGCCGATGCAGAATCTGATGGGGGTGATGGGATTGCCTTGGGCTTCATAATCACAGTGGTGATGACTCTGACAGACTTGAGAGTGATGGACATAGTGGTGAGTGTCTTGGTGACAATGATGATGAAAGTGAAAGCTGATGCCTCCTTCTTTTCAGGGACTCTTCAAAATTTATCCTCTCCCAGAAGATCCAGCCATCCCCTTGCCCCCGAGGCAGTTCCACCAGCTGGCTTCCCAGGGGCCCCAGGAATGCCTGGTCCGTGTCTACATTATCCGAGCGTTTGGCCTGCAGCCCAAGGATCCCAATGGGAAGGTAACATCCCTGGAGCGCTCACCTCCCCTAGAGTAAATGGCAGGCTGGGGTATTAAGAGGCTGCAGAATTTGGATATAATCTTTGCCCCAGGGAGTTCACAGTAAGTGGGAGGCCAGACAAACATGTAGAAAATTGAGATGTTACAGTGTTGGAGTTCTTTCAAGGGCAAGTGCTCCAGGAGGTCAGAAAAGGCCAGAGGTAGCACACAACTTTGGGATAATGAGGAAGACTTCCTAGAAGGAATAGAGTTCTTAAGGACTGATGAAGTTTTAATAGGCTAGGAGGGAGAAGAAAACCATATTTTAGGAGTTAAAAACATTGGGAAAGGTTTGGGAGCAAACTGCTTGCATAGGCTTAGCACAAGGATAAGTCATAAGGACAAGGGACATTGATGGTATTGTGGGAATTTCAAGGGTGGGATGGGAAGGCAAGAAGGAGGGACGGAACACGATGGGCAACTCTACTGGCCTGGCTATGGTGGAGCTTGGGGTATAAGGAAAAATAAATAATCTTGGTCCTGTCTTTATATAAAATCTTGATGTTTTGTTCATCATGGACTGTGGGTATTGATTTTAATTTTTAAAATATCACATTAAAATGTTTATCTTGATTACTAAACTTTTTTGTCCTTCCCTTAAATTTTATGCCTGAGTCGCCCTGACTTACTCTAATCCTGACTGTTGAATAAAGGAGTGGGACTGAGGGAGAGCCAGAGTCTGGAGCTGCAGGGAAGTGGGGACAGGGGCTGCGTGTGGCTGGGAAGAGAGAGAAAGAGGAAGAGATGAGGCAGAGTGAGGGGCGGTGGGGCTCAGAGGGGCGAGCTAGGGTCTTCCCTTGTCCGCTTGGACAGCTGCAGGCCTAGCCTGTGTCCTAGGTTGCGGGAGGGCCCTCGTGCCCCGTCCCTGCAGCCCTGCTCTTCAAGGTGAGAAAAGCTCCATTGCTCTGCTGGGAGATCACAGGGCGGGATGGAGCGGTCCCAGTCCAGACACCATCCACAGCCTCCGAGATGTGGTTGTGGTCAAGTTCCTACGTGCCTAGATTGACCTGAGCACTCTGGCCCTGGCTGCTTCTGAGGCTAGTTGAGGGAATGCTGCTGCTTGTAGGAGGCTGGGTTGGGCTGAAAACATCTGGCCATTTCTCTCCCTTTCTATCGGCTGAAGCAGAGGTCACAGACAGGACCCCAGCCTGGCCCAGTCACACATGTCACACAAACTGGTGTGTTTCTGAGGGTATGAGCCTGGCCCCCACCCACCCTTTCCTAAGGGGGCAGTGGACTGGGAGTGTGGAGGACTTGGGCACCCCATTTCCACTACTGGAGCAGAGGCTCGAAGCACGTGTTGGGGTGGTGTGCCTGATGGGGCTGCTGGCCTGGCAAATGGCAGCTGCTTCTTGTTTTTTGCAGGTATATTATTTTATTTATGTGATGTTAATGAACCTTTAGTCTATAGTAATAGAAATTAGTTACAAACTGGAATCAAGATAGATGGGAAAAACATTAACAACCTCAGATATGCAGATGATACCATTCTAATCACAGAAAGTGAACAGGAATTAAAGAACCTCTTGATGAGGGTGAAAGAGGAGAGTGAAAGAGCTGCCTTAAGACTAAATATTAAAAAAATGAAGACTGTGGCATCTGGCCCCAATACTGTAGAATAGGTGGAAGTGGTGACAGATTTCCTTTTCTTGGGCTCCAAAATCACTGCGGACAGTGACTGCAGCCGTGAAATCAGAAGACAGTTGCTTCTTGGCAGGAAAGCAACGACAAACCCAGACAGTGTGTTGAAAAGCAGATGTTACTCTGCTGACAATGGTCTATATGGTCACAGCTATGGTTTTCTCAGTGGTCACATATGGATTGTGAGAGCTGGACAGTAAAGAAGGCAGGATGCCAAAGAATTGATGCCTTTGAACTGTGTGGTGCTGGAGAAGACTCTTGAGAGTCGTTTGGACAGCAGGGAGGTCCAACCAGTCAATCTTAAGGGAGATAAACCCTGAATATTCAATGGAAGGACTGATGCTGAAGCTGAAGCTTCAGTATTTTGGTCATCTGATGCAAACAGACGACTCATTGGAAAAGTCCCTGATGCTGGGAAAGACTGAGGGCAGAAGCAGAGAGGGCATCAGAGGATGAGATGGCTGGATGGCGTCTCTGATGCAGTGAACATGAACTTGGGCAAACTCTGGGAGGCGGTGAGGGACAGGGAGGCCTGGCGTGCTGCAGTCCATGGGGTCACAAGGAGTTGGAAACGACTGGGTGACTGAACAGCAGCAACAAAAGAGAAACTAGAATGGTGGTTGCTTATGGGGTAAAAGGTGGTGGGTGGAGGAATGAGGAAACTTTCTGGGGTGACTGAAATGTTCTGTGTTTTGAATCATGTGTTGGTTTGTTGGTTACACAGATACATACACACACATATATATGCTCTAAATATACCATATGTATATCAACTATGAAATATTATTTCACTAATGCATATGTATGTATACTATGCATATACATAATATATATGTATATGTTACAATGTATATGTATATATACTAATGTGTATATAATATGAATATATATACTACATAAGGGCTTCCCTGGTGGCTCAGATGGTAAAGAGTACTATATATACATTAGTCAAAACTCTTCCAACTATATGTTAAGATTGACACACATTATTGATATAACTATTACTGTAATTTTAAAAACGAGGGGACAATGCTTAGGGTAAGGGCATGGACTTCGTTTCACTCTCTGGGGCTGGATGTGGTTGGCAGCTCACCGGCCGGAGCATGGAGGCTGGGCAGAGAACCAAAAGGTGAATGAGAGTGCAGCAGAGCTGGGAGTGAGGGAGGGATTTCATAGCTATCCCGAGTACAAACCTTGAGGGACAGGCAAAGCTGTTTAGGGAATTCTCTCTGTTGGAGGCAGTGAGAAGACTCTGGTCATCCCCTTCAAGAAAACTTAAAGAGCTCTGTTACTCTTGGCTTTCAGAGTAGAGTGGCGTTCTTTTGAAAGTGTCACCATACTGAGGCTAGGCATCAGAGGACTCAGATTCCTAAGGGTTTCAGGGGATTCCAACTCTCTTGTTTAACCCCCAGGTGTGGTGGGCCCCCTGACCCCTTTGAGAGCAGAGCAGTGAAGGAGCCTCAGAGACGTGTTGGGAAGTTGATTTCACTGAAGTGTCTCTTCTCTTCCTGCAGTGTGATCCTTACATCAAGATCTCCATAGGGAAGAAGTCAGTGAGTGACCAGGACAACTACATCCCTTGTACTCTCGAGCCTGTATTTGGAAAGTAAGTTGGAGTGGCTTGGGGCTTGGGGTGGAGGTGCCAGTCTGGAATAACCCACAGCCCAGTGGGAGAGATGTGGCTGCCGCTGGGAAGTCCCTGTCTCCTGGAGCAAAGCTTTGTTCTCTAAATCTTGCATGTTTGTGGGGGTGTAACCTCAGCTAGCTCTTCCTTAAATCCTTGCAGAAGCTCCTAGTTAAACAGTTACCTCAAAGATCAGAAATCTAAATGGAAAGCCAGAGCATGCATTTGCTCCTTATTTTCTTTTTCTTAGATCAACTTTTACTTTGGAATAATTTTAGATTTACAGGAAAATTGCAAAGATAGTACAGCTTTTGTATACCCATCACTCAATTTCCCTTACCATTAACATCTTACCTAACATGTATCAAAATTAAGAAATCGATATTACTGTATTACTATTAACTAAAAGATTTTGCCAATTTCCCCATGAATGTCCTTTTACTGTTTTAGGATCTAGATCAGGATTCTTATTGCATTTAGTAATTATTTTCTTTTATTGTTCCTTGTTCGTTTGTGGCAGATAGTAGAAGGACGTGAACTCAAGGGAGTGAAATACTTCCTAAAGTCTCAGAACAAGGAAGGGAGAAGCAGTGCTCATTGCAGGGACTAGCTCCCAGGCATCCTGACCTGCTTGCTGTTTGGATGTGAGCTTATTTAAGTCAAGGGGCTTCCCGGGTGGCTCAGCAGTAAAGAACCCACCTGCCAATTCAGGAGATGGGTTTGATCCCTGGGTCGGGAAGATCCCCTGGAGAAGGAAATGGCAACCTACTCCAGGATTCTTGCCTGGGAAGTCCTGGGTATAGAAGAGAGAATCTTGAGAGAGGTTGGCAGCTATTTCTCTAGCACCTGTTGGAGAAGGCATGGACTGATATTGTCAAGCAGCACACTGGATTCATGAACCAGTGTCATGCCTTTTTTGGAGGGAAACAGCCCTGGCCAATGATGAGTCACCGCCTAGCTGGAACTGGAGGGAAGGGCTTCGGGGAGGATGGCAGGTGTGAGAGAGGAACCCTGTTTGGTGTGTGTGGCTGGCATGGGGCCCCCGGCTGAGGGGACCACACCAGGCCCAGGGCAAGGCGGGAACGTGAGTGTAGAACATGCCTCTCCCTCGCCGTTTGCCATCTGCCCCCAGATCATGATCACCTGCTCTGTCTATGGTTCAAGCCTCCCCAAGTCCACAGCAGAAGCTCTGTGTTTCTATCACCCATGTGTTGACCAGCCCTAGGCATGGGACATTATCAAAGACAACTCTAATTTTGTCTACCAGTTTCCCATAAACATCTGTTCTGTGGGGTGATCTTCCTCACTCCCTGAGTAGAAACCATGGCAGACAGGCCACTTTCCTGCTCGGGTTCAGACAATCCACTTTGCTGGAAACCCACAGTCTCAAGTTGGTAACCAAAACGCACATTCGTGTGTTGTCAGAAGGGCATGAGATGGCCGGAGGGTCCCCCCTGGGCAGGGGTGTGCAGAGGGGAGGAGGGGCTTGGTCCAGTTGCCTCCCCCTCTAGCTGCCCCCGCCATTCTTGCAGGGCCAGGACTGGGGAGCATGTGGGAGAGGAGGGGCCCATCTCAAGTGCAAACTTTGCTCATCTGACGCCCTTTGGGTGGCGGATGTTTGCCTTCCTATGGGTGCTTTCCAGAGCCCTCCTGCCCCCACCAGGCCCTCCTAACACAGCTCCTGGGATGTAGCAGGTACTGTGTCCCTTTAGCTGGCATCTCCCTCTCGTCCACCCACCCATTCTCAGATGCATCGCCCCACAGCCGCTCACTGTTAGAGCCCCACATCCCATGGGGCGGGCTTCAGGGAGCCCCCTACCCTGCTGCTCTGTGCCCAGCCAGGACAGGCACACAGCTCCTCCCAAACATACCGCACCTCCTCTCTGCCACTCGCTGCTTGCCCTTCGTCAAGCACAACTTGGGTGCCAGCCTGTGTCTCCCTCCTGAAGGGAACTCATTTCAGAGGAGAAGGGACAGCACTTCCACACTTGACCTCCATGGGAGGTGGGTCTCTCAGAGCACAGCAGGGGCTCTCTCCAAAGAAATCTCTGCACAAGTCCTCTTTCCATCCCACTCTAGAAGTGGTGGAGAAGCCCCAGGAGTCCTGAAAGTGGATCCCGGGCCACGCCCTTGGTAAATTCCAGAGCTCTGGCACCTCGCTCTGGAGTTTCACATCGTGTCTCTAGGTGTCCTGGTGGAAACTTCATTAAAATTTTATTTATTTATGTGGCTGCATCATGATCTTCCTTGCATCATGCAGGATCTTTCCTTGAGGCATGCGTACTCTCTAGTTATGGTGTGTGGGCTTTAGGAGTTGGAGCACATGGGCTTAGTTGCTCCACCACATGTGGGATCTTAGTTCCCTAACCAGGGATGGAAGTCGAGTCCTCTGAATTTCAAGGTGGATTCTTAACCACTGAACACCAGTTAAGTCCCTGGAAACTTCATTTTTAACCTTGTGAATGAACCCAGTTCATTCGTGCATTCTGTGATCCATCAGGCAGGCATCTGCTGATTATTTGGGAAAACCACACACACACACACACACACACACACACTCTCTGAGACAAGCCCCGCATCGGGAGTGCTGTGGGTGGTGTGCTCTAAGAGTGGTGGACGGTCTGAGGAGGATGGACTGTAGGCCAGTCCTGCAAGACGAGGAGGCCAAGGATGGCCTTCCAGCCTGTGCTCCAGCCTGGCCACTCCCCTGAGGTCCTGCTGTGTTCGATAACCTCTGGGAGCTGGTGTTGTCATGACGACCCCCCTCCTTCCTCGCAGGATGTTCGAGCTGACCTGCACTCTGCCTCTGGAGAAGGACCTGAAGGTCACCCTCTATGACTATGACCTCCTCTCCAAGGATGAAAAGATTGGGGAGACAGTCATTGACCTGGAGAACAGGCTGCTGTCCAAGTTCGGGGCCCGCTGTGGACTCCCCCAGACCTACTGCATGTAAGTACACAGTGCTGGCTGCTTCTCTGACTGTGGGCTGAGCACTGACTGTGTGCCAGCCTGATGCTAGCCTGACACAGACACTTTCTCAGTCAGTCAGCCTGGTCTCATCCCCACTCCATAGATATGGACATTGAGGCCCAGGTTTGTAAGTGGTGGGGTTGGGATTTGAAGCTGCTTATCTGACTCTAAGAACCCAACTCTTCATCATCTCATTACAATTCTCCTGAAGGCACTGTTGAGGGCCTGGGGAGGGGGCAGAGAAGGGAGGCAAACTGTGGGATGGGTCACAGAGCCTGGCTGGGCCCTACAGTCCTCACTCACTTCCTGCCAACTTGGGTCTTGTCTGGGTCTGATTCTCTAAACCTGGAAATTGGAAACCTTTCAGTTCCAATCCCATGCATGTGTAAAGGAGTCCTTTTGTCTCTGGGCCTCAGTCTCTCTGTGTGTGAAATGGGCTCCCCAGTCATGATGAACAATCACATAGGGTGCCCATGGTCAAAGAGAAGGGCGGTTGATGCCATGTTTGTGGGCACATAGGCCACCGCACGCCCCTCTGCCCCGTCAGTGTCCTGGAGCGTCTCATCTCTGTATTTTGCTTGGGCCTCAGCTCTGGACCCAACCAGTGGAGGGATCAGCTCCGCCCCTCCCAGCTCCTCCACCTGTTCTGCCAGCAGCGCCGAGTCAAGGCCCCGGTGTACCGGACAGACCGTGTGGTGTTTCAGGATAAAGAATACACCATCGAAGAAATAGGTGAGCTCTCCCTCCAATGCCCTCTCTCTTATGGGTCCTCTCCTGTCGTAAAGGGGCTTGGACATAACCACCGCACAAGACCCACACCCGCCCAGTGTGGTCTGGGGTCTCTCCAGGGCAGCACAGATGGAGTAAACTTGCCCTTGGTGTTCCTGGGACCAGTACTTACCTGGAACACCATTGTGAAGATTAGAGGTCAAAGTTGAGGCCAGGGTTGGGGGGGGTTCATCAGAGTTCAGCCTATGGCCAGGTTGGGGCCTGTCTGAGGGGAAGATGAGGGGGTAGTCTGAAGCCAGGGTCAGGGTCATGGTTGGGATTGGGCTGCTTCTGGCTTTGGGTGGTCAGACTGGTCAGAGATTGGGTACAGCTGAGAAAACCACTGAGAAGGTTTTCTACTTGAATCACGCTAGCATGCCGATTTGACCTTGACGGTACCTTCCAAGCCCCTAGTCACAGCTCTTGCACCTGATACATCCAAAGGGTGGTGGGAAGCCCTGTAGCCCTCGTCTTGCCTGATGCTTTGGGTCTGTCTAATGCTCATGCCTAGGGTGCCGCCTTGTGCTTCCTGCATGTCTGAGATGCTCACAGGCCTGCACGGCCCACCCGGAGCAACTCAGACTCCCCAGAGGTGTTTACAGGCCCAGCTGGCCCCTCGCCTCCTGCTGCTTTCGGCGATGTTTGATGTCAGAGCTGGTGCTGAGGTTGTAAAAGGGGAATGAGGCTTTGGCTCCCCCATCCCTAACCCACCCCTCATCTGTTTCTCTGGTTCTCCGAGGTCATGGCTGAGTCAGGCTCCTTTCCATTAGGCCCTAACCCCACCCCCGTTCTCTTTTCCTGTAGAACTCGCATCTGTTTTAGGGGTGGTCTCATTTCCTTCTGCTAGTCTGTGAGCAGCTTAAGCACAGGGACCAGGGCTCATGGTCATAAATTCATAGGAAAAGAAAGCCAGAAAGCCAGAGTTCTGCCTGTTTTTGCAGATGAGGCTGTTCAGACCGAGTGGTTAACAACCTGCCCAAAGTCACCCAGCCCTTTAGAGGCGGAACCAGGTTCCTGGCCCAGTGCTCCTCCTGCAATGCTCTGCTGCTTCCTTAGTGGCACCTATTAAAGTGGGTAGGGCAGGTTTGATGGATGAACGTGTATATGTGTGTGTACGGTGTTAGAATCTGTGCCGAGTGCACACCCGAGTGCACATACCTATGTGTGTACATGTGTATAGACACATGTGGACCCTCCTACTCCCAGTCAGGTCTTTGTCATGGGAGCTCCAAGTTCATGTTGCTGGCTGATCAGCCGGACTTCTCAGGGTTAGAAACACCCCATCCCCAGTACCAGTGCGTGACCCACCCCCTGATAGGTAGAGCTACACCTGGAAGCATGCCGGGGAGGGGGAATATTCACATCCAGTTATGCACCTTTCCTAATGAGGGTGTGATCTCAGCCACCCCGCTGGCCAGTTGTGTGACTGCCTGGTGCTTCACATCTGTCACCTGTGAAATGCGACTGATAATAGCACTTACCTGTTAGGGTTACTTGGGGATCAAACCTTTAGTATCTATGAAGAGCAGTGCCTGGCTCTTGATTTAAATGTGTTCTCTGTTATTGCTATTATCTTAGCTACTGCTACTAATCAAAGAGATTGCCTGACCAGAGAATAGTACGGAGAGCACTTAGACGCTTTATCTGGCAGAAGAGCTCGTAGAGCCTCAGAGCTGAGAGCAGCCTGGAAGGGGCTTCCTGGAAGTGGTGGGCTTTGGAGGGTGGGGAGAATTTATAAGAGCTTATGGAAGATGCTTGGAAGAGGTGATGGCAATGGGGAATCTGGATTTTAAGCCCAGAGCCTATGGACAGTGAGATTCCTGTTACAGAGAGTGAGACGTGAGTGAGACGTATCTGGGCTTGGGGTGAGGCTGTGGGGTTAGTGGCTTCCCAAGGCCCCTAGGCACCCCTGCCATGTCCTGCTCACTCAGTCCTGGCGGTATTTTTCATCTTTTTCCTGGGGTAGAGGCTGGCAGGGTTCCGAACCCACACCTGGGCCCAGTGGAGGAGCGTCTGGCCTTGCACGTCCTCCAGCAGCAGGGCCTGATCCCTGAGCACGTGGAGTCCCGGCCTCTCTACAGCCCCCTGCAGCCGGACATCGAGCAGGTAGGACCTCCACCCTCAGCCCCAGAGCCCCTGACCCTCAGCTACCCCGCCCCAAGGACAGCATGGATACCCCAGAAGCACCAGTGGAGACCTCAGGATCTGGCTAACCCCTCCTTGCCATGTGTTTCTGATCTGAGTAGTTACCTCTGACCACTGTTGGCTTATGAGAGAGCCCCCTTGAACCTGGCCTTCCCGGGCTACCTGCAAGCCTTGGGGCCTGGGCAATGAGCTGCCTCCTCCACCCCCATGTAGGCTGAACCTCTGACTGCCCATGAGTCATTCTGAAGCCTTAGTGTTTCAGCCTGGCCTCAGGGTGTCCTACCCTACCATCAATCAGCGACACCCCAGAAGGCCAGCCCTGTGCTGGGCTTGTAGGGAGTTCAGACAGGTCGACCCTATGGCAGAGAGGCAGAGCAGCCATCAGGAAGGTCAGGGGAGTCCTCCCAGGCAGAGGGAGGGTGAGTGGAGGGACAGCAGACCTGGGATGGCACAGGAAGGCTTCCTGGAGGGAGTGAGCTCAAGGCTGGGGTTTGGAGGAGGAAGAGGAGGGAAGGGGTTACAGGCAGAGATGGGGTGATGCAGCCACGAAGGTGCCTTTGTGCACAGCAGAGAACATCCTCCCTGCTCTTTGGAGCCGAGTTGTCCTTCCCTTGGTGGCATGGCTACCAGCTCCCCAGAGTGGCACTGCAGGTGTTGAAATGTCAGCTCTTTCGTGCTCACGTGGACAGAAGTTAGGTCAGTCCCTTCTCCTCCTCCTGTAAGATGGGGCCAGAGGTAACAGCTGCTCGCAAAGAGGGCACGAGCTGAAGGGTGGCAGGTAGAATGGTTTCCTGTCTGGAAACCCTCTGAGCCCCTATGACCAACCCACACTCTCTGACCCTCTACAACCGTGTCCACCATCCCAAGGCTGGAGAGCCCCCTACTCTTTCCCGCCTGGCAGAGTGAGATCCAGCAAACATCACCATCCCTGGGGAGCTGCCCTGACCCTGACCCTGACCCCTGACCCCCAGGCACTCCCCAAGTCCCTGGCCAGTGGGGTGGTGGGCTCAACCCTGCTGGATGCTGAGCCTCACCATGCAGGCCTGAGTCTCCTCTGTCCGGTGCTTCAAGTATCCAGTGCAGAGCAGGCGGTTGGGAGATGTTGGTTGAGTGAAAAGGGTGGCAAGAGACCAGGGTCATGTCTCCTCTCCCAGGGGAAGCTGCAGATGTGGGTCGACCTGTTTCCAAAGGCCCTGGGGCGGCCGGGACCTCCCTTCAACATCACCCCACGGAGAGCCAGAAGGTGACTGATGCGGCCTGGGCTCAGGGCTGAGCAGGGTGGGGGCTGGTTGCTGTGGATGGGACCAGGAGGTGGTTCTTGGGACGGGCTTTTTGCCACTCTTGTGTGAGCCTGGCCAAGTGTCCAACCAGGCAAGCAGCAGTCTTGGGTGAGCAGACTTCTTGGCTTCTTGGTCAAGGACCACCCACCCTTCGTGGGAATCGTGTGGATTTGAGTCATTTTCTCTGCAGGTTTTTCCTGCGTTGTATTATCTGGAACACCAAGGATGTGATCCTGGATGACCTCAGCATCACCGGGGAGAAGATGAGCGACATTTACGTGAAAGGGTAGGAGGTCACCCTTCTTTCTACCCATCCCAGGTCCAGGGTGTCGCCTCTGCTCCCACAAGGGTGGTGATCAGTCGGGATCAGTGATCATCAGTCGGTGATCAGTTGGCGCTCTGGTGTGGGGATGGGGGAGAACAGGAAAGCAAGGACGGTCTTATGGGAGTCGTCTCTGCCTCTGGGGAGTTGACCTCCACCAGATGTCTTCTTCCATGCGAATATTTGGGATGAACTTATAAGGTTTGAGGATGCTGCTCAAGAGAGAAATTAGAATATTGTGAAATTTATGGCACATTTGGTATACTGTGGAAATTTCTCGGGGTTTATTTTTTCTCTCTCATTTACCAAGTTCAATGACCTTCTTAATTCCTTGAGTTGAGGATATCATATTGTGGTAGAAACCTTAATTAGCTACGTTCTCTCAAATGTGTATTTCTAGTTGGATGGTTGGCTTTGAAGAACACAAGCAAAAGACAGATGTACATTATCGGTCCCTGGGAGGGGAAGGCAACTTTAACTGGAGGTTCGTTTTCCCTTTTGACTACCTTCCGGCTGAGCAAGTCTGCACCGTCTCCAAGAAGGTGAGTGCCATCCCTGCCCCAGCGGCGCTGGTCCCAGGGCTGCCAGCTGTCAGCCTGATCACAGTACCCATTACAGCTGTGTTACTGTGGCGTTCTCAGCCTGTCCCACTGTTGCTGGAACCACATCTGCCGTCACGGCCTGACAACCACCGCTGTCCCATCACGGCCACCACCGTGTCCTCCATGCCCACTCCTCCTTCCTCTTCTGCCACCACTGCCATCGTTAGCATCGCTGCCACCCCACCTCCACCCCACCCTGCAAGGCCCCCACTATATGTAGTTACGTTCAAATCCTAACCATTCAAGTAGGGAAGGCCTTGGTGTCAGAGTCGGGAGGGCATTGTAGGGAAACTCAGCAAGGTCATCAGAGGGCATGGTGGGGGGTACCCCCTAGGGAGGCTGGCCCCAGAGGGCTGGGCTGGCCTGAGGTCAGCTTGTTAGCCAAGTTTCCACGGCTTCCTCCTTTCTCCCATTTCCATGCCTGGCGCCTGGGCTGCTGTCCAGGCTGGTCTCTCTCAGGCCTGGGGAGGTCCGCCCGGCGCATCAGCTGGGGTCAAGGGGCTGCTCCGGAGCTCTCAGCTCTTTGTAGGTCTGCATCTCCTAGTTTAGGCCTCATCTGGGCCATTAACTCTTTCCTCCTGAGGCAGGTGGTTCCTATGCAGGTGGTAGCCCTGAGCCAGCCCTGAGGAAGCAGCCCCCAGAGCATAATGAGGAGGATGCCACGGGCAGTGGCTACCCGGAGGTGGTGGGCATCTCCACTGGAGCCTCTAGCCATGCCTCCCACCTAGCATCTGTTTCGCCTGGAGGTGCTCGCCTGCTTGATTGACCGGGTGAATGCCCATCTGGGCTTGAGATTCTGAGGGTCCCACTTCCTTCCTGAGGTGGTGCATGGCTTCTTCTTATCAGAGGCAAACTTCTGTGACTCCTCTTTGTGTCCTGAGCGGCTGTGTGGCTTCAGGAAGGGAAATATGTAGTGTACCTCAGCTGCCGTGACCCCTTCCCAACCCAACACACAGCGCTGCACTTCAGACAAACCCGAATGTTCTGGTGAACATTCTGAAACCATCAAGCAAAAGTAATAAGGGCTAACTAAGGCTAAATGAATTCTTTCACCCGGGGATTGCTGCCTGGTGCCTACTGGAAAGCAGACAGTGGTGAGCCCTGGATGCTATACGGTCAAGGAGAGCCTAGCCTGTTTGTAGGTCTCATCTTGTTTGCCTGTGCTCAGCGTATTTGTCTATCGAAAGACGTTTTCCTAACACAGCAAATGCTGCGTCTGCTGGGGGCGAGCTCCAAGTCACACAAACAGCGCCTGCCCTTTCTGTGGACAGAGAGGATGGGGAATGGGGGCCTCCCGCGGGCCACTGCCCATGCTCACCAAGCCCTCCGCGGGGCAAGCTGTGGCTGGGGAACCGAGGCTGCGGGATGCTGATCGGCCTGCTCACATGGGAGGCCAGACCACCTCAGTTGTGACAGGTGGGGATGGGGGCAAGGAGTTGCAGGAAGCAGAGGCTTCTGCTTTTTCCGCAAAGTAGGAAAAGAGAGAATCTCCTGGTGTTGTGGCAGGTGACTGAGATGAATGAAAGAGGCTGGAAGCGGCTATTACACTGAGCGAGGGAGAGAAAGGGAAGAGAGAGACCTACTAGATGGTACCCAGCAGTTCTGAGAGCCAGTGGGGGTTGCTAATAAAGAGTTTGAGGTGGCTCCGAACCAGCAACAATGGTCTTTCATTTCTGCCCTTTAGTCACGAGCAGGGAAGGAGGGAGTCTGAGTCACGGTGGAGCTCCAGAGGAAGAGAGGGGCTGAGGGAAGGGACCGGTTGGCCCGATGCCCTGCAGGCCGGGTTGGTCTTGAGAGAATAAGGCCAAGAGGGATGCTAAGTGGGGAGGAGGAAGGGCGGTCTGGGGAGGCCCACGGCGGGTGGGGAAGGCTGAGGGACTCCCACCTGTGTGGTGCCAGGCTCTGGAGAGGGCAGCTGGAGTGAGGGGTGGCAGAGGTCAGAAGAGGAGATTGGAAACAGTCAAGGGGTTCTGCAGTCAACCAGGAGAGGGAGGGAGGAACTGGTTTGACCCGAGAGGGCCAGCGGGTCCCTCTGGGAGAAAAGACCCTGGGAGGCAGGGGGAGACATGCCCGCAGTGGGGCCCCAATTAGCTGGTCTGGGATAGGGGACTGAGTCTGCTGGGGGGTTAGTGCAGGGGCACCGCACAGCCTCTGGGTGTCCTGGTCCTGCCGCAGAGCCAGCCCTCTGCTGAGGGGTTCAGGGCCTCTGGCAGGCAGGCCCTCCAGGGACCCCATTAACCAGACGAGACTGTCATAAAGTACAAGGTCTCCTTTCATCCGGCGGCTTTGAACCACCGCTGGTTGCCCTGGCCGGCTCCCCACCTGGAGCCCAGCACACCCACCGGGGCCTGCCTGTGCGTCAGGCACCCACCCTGCAAATAAACAGCTAGTAAAAGGGCCCAGACTGGGAGCATAATGAGTGCCTGGGACCTGGGGGGCCATTCCCCAGGCTGGAGCCCCAGCCCAGCTGCTCCCACCAGGGGCCGTTTGAACCTCTGGCTCATTACTGAGCCCATAAACCGGGCCGGCCAGAGGCATGGGGGAGGCTGGCGGCCTGTGCAGGCGGGCCTGTGGAGCTGGCCATAAAAGCCCCGCCAGAGGAGGGAGGCACCTGCAGGAGGGCTGGGGCCCGGAGCGGGGGAGGCACCAGATGGGGGCCGGGGGCGAGGGGCCAGGTGGGGACCTGAGCCCCTTCCCCAACCCGCCAGCAGTCCAGGCTGCAACCGGCTGCTTCGCAAGGTGATGGTTCCTCTGGGGGCGCTGGGGCGGGAGCTCTGTGGGGTCCGTGCGATCTGGAGTGGCCACCAAGGCTAGGTATAGGGCACCCGGGCCCAGACAAACCCTGGGTGGTCAGCAGTGCTCCCCGACTCCTGTGGAGTCTGTGCCCCTGAGACTGGGTCCCGACCCCTGCTGTGACCTGGCACCCACCATCAGCAGGATGTGGTCAGAATGATTCCTCTCCTTGCTACCCACTCGGGTAAAGCTACAGAGGACAGAGAAGAGGTGTGAGCAGGAAGGCCCCAGGGACAGTCCTTTGGGTTGAGTGTAACTGGCCCAGAGATGGATCCAGGCCTCAGCGAGCCCAGGGCCCACGCTCAGCTGCTTCCCGAGGCCTCCATGGAAAGAACGCCCAGACGATGCTAGGCCAGGCTGATTGGTCTGAGGGAGGGGGAGGCGGGGGAGCAATGGGCTGGTAACCTTCCTAGCACTGAGGGCTTTTGATCTGCCCTGGGGTAAGCTCTTGGAGATGAAGGTGGGCTCCTCAGTGCCAGTTCCTTGCAACAATGTGTTGGGGGGAGCCCTCCATGTTCCCAGCCAGCCCACCCTGTTCCTAAGATCACACTGGTAGAACATGATTAAGAGGTGAGAGTGGAACCCCGGAACCTGACTGCCTGGGTTGGAATCCAGCTTACCACTCACTCCCTAACTGGGTGACTTGGATAAATTACTTGCTGTGATTTCCTCAGCTGTAAGGATAGTATCTCTCTCATAGGTCATTGAAAGGATAAATTACTTTATAGTGGAAAAGGGCTGGTGAATAAGAAAAGCAATATTAATGTTTTTATTAGCTGTCAGAGCCTAGGCAAATTCTTTACTTCTCCAAGCCTTTGTTTCGTCATCTGTAAGACAGGAATGAAACCTTGACTCATGGAATTGTGAGCATTAAAGGAACTACCTTATATCAAGTGAACACTGCCCTCTGGGGTCTCAGCAGTCTTCTTGCCAGGACCTGGCTCTGGCAAGTCTCTCAGGGATGTCCCCCTACACTGCCTCCTCCAGGCAGTCCTCCAGGCGGGAAGGGACCACTGCCCTTCTCTAATCCTGTTCCCCTGCTTCCTTCTCTGCTTCTCCTCTGGGCCAGGATGCTTTCTGGAGGCTGGACAAGACAGAGAGCAAGATCCCCGCACGAGTGGTATTCCAGATCTGGGACAATGACAAGTTCTCCTTTGATGACTTTCTGGGTGAGCACCATTTCCAGTCTACCATTCTGCCTATCAGCGTGTCCCAGAGTCCCTGCTGTGCATGTGTGTCTCGGGCCTTTCGGCAGGGCTGGCAGGAGGATCACGGAGCTCACAGTCACTGGTCCCTGGTGCTGAGTGAGGCTGGTGACACAGGGAGGCGCCACGGGGATCGGAGTGGCCAGCAGGGTGGCCTGGCAGCAGAGGTGGCATTGAACGGTGGGCTATGGTGGATGGTGGGACCCCAGGAAGGAAGAGAGGGGAGCGCCGGGTGAAGACAGTGTGGGCAGGGGCTGGCTGTCACTAGCTGTCTGGCCTCTGGAAGGTTGTGGTGCATCCGTACAATGGGATGTTATTCAGCCACGAGAGACGTGAAATCCTGACTCATGGTACACCATGTGTGAGCCTTGAAAACATACCAAGTGAAAGAAGTCAGACACAAAAGGACAAATATTGTACGACTCCTTAATAGGAAACGCCCACAATACGTAATCCACAGAGACAGAAAGTGGTCACCAGGGGCTGGGAAGAGAGGTGGGTACGATGTGTCTTTTAGGGATGATGAAAATATTCTGAAATTAGATAGTGGTCGCACAACTCTGGGAATATACTAGAAGCCACTGAGTTGTACACTTTAAAATGGTTACAATGGTGCATTTTATTATGTGAATTTCACCTCAGTAAAATAGCGAGCCTGTGAAAAAGGCCTTCTAGGAGGTCAGGAGTCCTGGGTTCCAGTTCCACTTTGCCACCTAGGAGCAGGGCAGGCTTGGATGAATCACTGGAGCCCTCCTTGAGTAGCTCGTGACTGCAGGATTAGCCGAGCTCTTGGCCCTCCCCCCACCCCACCCCCACCACAGAGGACATTCTGAGGAGCAGCCCCAGCAGGAATAGGGAAGAGGGCTTCCAGCCCGTCAGGCTGCTCTTCACCCCATGTCCCCCCACACCCAGCCTGGTTCCCTGCACCTGGAGGACTGAGAACTGCTCCATGGCATCACTGTGAAAGATTCAGGGTGTTAGCATCACAGTACCAAGTTGGACTTTTGGTCTTTTACTTATTACATAATTTCTGTAGCCACATCAGAAACTGGAGATAAGCAATGCCTCCCTTCTCTGTTTTATTATAATCTCACTACCCAGAGATAACCTCCGCTAATACTTTGGGGTATATTATTTCCTATACAAGCAAATATGTGTTATATGCATATTTTTCCAAAAATTTTTTAGAAAAATTATCTATTATTTATTTTATTTTTTGGCTGCACTGCATGGGCTTTCTCTAGTTGTGGGGAGTGGGGGCTTCTCTTTGCAGTGGCTTCTCTTGTTGCCGAGCACTCCTGTAGGATGCACGGGCTTCAATAGTTGTGACCCAGGCAGCTTACTTAGTTGCTCTGCTGCAAGTGGGGTCTACGTGGACCAGGGATCAAACCTGTGTCCTCTGCATTGGCAGGTGGATTCTTAACCTCTGGACCACCAGGGAAGCCCTATACGTGTATTTTATACATATATATACACATTTATGTATGGCATAGAGATAGCAAAATGGGTTTATGGTACACAAACTATTTTATCTTGATTTTGTGGGAAACAATACATTAAGAATGTTCTACTGTCAGGAGCTATCCATCTCCGTTTGCATCTGCATCATGGTACTTAATGTCCACCCGATGGCCCGTTGCACAGATGGACCCTCTCCTGTCTCACTAATCCCGCCTCGGTGCCCTCTCAGCTCATTTCCAAGCTTTCCTGTAGGAGTGACAGCCTAGGCTTACATCTTTGGACCATTTGTGCATATCTTCCCTAAATTTTAAGAAGCAGATTTTTAGTCTTAGAGTGGTTTCTGAAACGTTTTGTTCTATTGCCCTCTAGATAGATTTTACATTTTTATATTATCATCTGTTCTCTGTTTGCCCAAGGGCACTATTTTCCTTAAACTTTTGCTACAAGTATTATCTTTTTTTAAAAAAAATTGCCAATAGGACACCTCATTTTTATCTTTCTTTGCATTTCTTCTTTATTTGTAAGGTAGAACTTTAAAAACATTTTTACTATCTATATTGTTGCTGTTACTTTCTTTTTCATGGTTTTGGGATGTTCCTTTTTTATTATTGATTTTCAGAGCTTTTTATATAGTAAGAACACATTACAAATAATTTCACCATTTCAATTGCTTTTTAATTTTTTATAGAACCTCTTTTGCTTGCAGACTAAATTTTTCTTTAGTATCCATCTATCATTACTGCCTTTATGAGATGAGGCTTTAGAAAACCATTTTTTTCCTCATTTTATTTTTTAATTAATTTATTTATTTTAATTGGAGGCTAATTACTTTACAGTATTGTGGTGGTTTTTGCCATACATTGACATGAATCAGCTGTGGATGAACATAGAAAACCAGTTTTAATAAGACAAACAAAAACTGCATTCTATTGGATGAAAAAATGGTGTTCAATATAAAATTAAACAGGATCATTTTGTGTTTTTAAAAATAAAGCCACTAAAACTGCTACTTTTTAACTCCACAGATTTCTTTTAACTTGATGTTTGTATCTATTGTGAAAGGAGGACCACAATAAGCTGGTTATTAGTTAATTTTTTTTTCTTGTGAAGAGAAATTTTAAGACCTACTGTTTTAGCAGCTTACAACATTATTAAGACATTTCTTTTTCCCTCTTCATAATGTATTTTCTAATTACATATTTTACTTCTCTTGAATATTTATTGATTTTATTTTAAAAGTAATAGTTAAGATGTAGAAATTTTGCCATCAAGAAATAATCCTGTGTTTCCTTATAGTCTTTATATTTAACTTTATGTAGGTATACTATCTATGTGTGTATATATAGTTTACTTTATATAGATATACTATATATATATACTATACTATATATATGTTATATATATATAAACCTTATGTAGATATACTATATATGTGTATATATGCTATATATAGTATATATGTAGATATATATGATATATGTGGGCTTCCTTGGTGACTCAGATGGTAAAGAATCTGCCTGCAATGCAGGAGACCTGGGTCTGATACTTGAATCAGGAAGATCCCCTGGAGAAGGGAATGGCAACTCACTCCGGTATTCTTGCCTAGAGAATTCTATGGCCAGAGCAGCCTGGTAGGTACAGTCCATGGGGTCGCAGAGTCAGACACAAGTGAGCAACTAACACACACATATATGTAGATATATGTATAGAATATACACACTATATATAGTATATATGGTTTATGTAGCTACATGGTTTATGTAGATATCCTATATATAGTTTAATATATATAATATATTAATATAATTTATATATAGATTTAATGTAATATTTAATATATTAAACTATATGTATGATTTAATGTCCTGATTTTTACTTAATGTTATATTGAGACCATATTTAAAATGAGAAACAAACATTCATCTGTAATTGAGGGATGGAGGGATATGTAGATGGGTACATAGATTAGTGCTGATACAGAGTTGAACAACTATTGGATGGAATAATAACGTGATTAATGGAGATCTAGTGCTCAGCAAATGTTAGCTATCGAGGGATATAGATAGTTAAATCAAAGCAGATAGATGCATGGAAGGGTAAATGGAGGAACGGAAAGAAGAAAACTACAAAAATAGATGCAGTCACTGAATACTTGCAGTAACTGAGCATTCCACGCTGAAAAATAGTCTAATGTTCTTTGTGTGGTATTCAAAAATTTCTTGAATTTGGCCTCAGAAAATGTTTTTTAGATTTATCTTTCTCACTTAATCCCTTCAGTAACCTGTGCTCCAATCCCACTGATTTCATCATGTTGTTGGAATTGGATTATTTGAAACCACATGAAATTACTATACTTCATTTTCATTGATTTTTATACATCAAAGATAATTGAATATCAGAATTTTCATGTGGCTTAACCCAAGAGATGGATCTATTCTGGGAGAAGAGGGATAAAATAGATGAGCAGATGGAGCAGTATGGAAAGATAGCTGTGTGGCTAACTAGGCGGGCAGATGAGCGAACTACAATGAGATAACACTTGTACCTATACAAAAGCAAGAACAAAAACAAAAAATGGGAAATAACAAGTGATGGAGAGGATGTGGAGAAATCAGAACACTCGTATATTGGTGGCATGAATGTAAAATGGTGCAGCTGCTTGGAAAAAGGTTGAGCAGTTCCTCAAAAAGCTAAATATATGACCTAGCAGTTTTACTCCTGGTTACGTACCCAAAAGGACTGAAAACTGGGGCTGACACTTGCACACCAGTGTCCGTAGCAACATTATTCACAGGAATCAAAAGGTGGAAACAACTCAAGTGTCTGTCAGTAGATGGATGGACAAACAAAATGTGGTATGTACACACCATGGAATGTTACTCAACCACAAAAGTAATGAAGTACTGATGCATGCTGCAACATGGGTGAGTCTGGACGACTAACTATGCCAAGTGAAATAAGCCAGATACAAAAGGAAAAACTTTCATGATCCCACTGATATGAGCCATCTACAGTAGACTTTTTCATAGAGACAGAAAGTAAGATGTTATAGGAAAACCCAAATGAACCTTTCGGACAACCCAATCGATTAGAAGTTAGCAGGGCTGAGGTGAGGGGAAGTGGGAGTTATTACTAAATGGTTATAGAGTTGCTATTTGGGGGGATGAAAAAGTTTTAGAAATAGGTAGTAGGAGTGGTTGCGGCATGTTGTGAATGTAATTAATGCCACTGAAGTATACATTTGAAAATGGTTAAAATAACAATTTTATCATATATATATATATATATATATATATATATATATATATATATATATATAAAACTGCTCTAAAAACAGCTTAAAAATTGATGGATGATGGTTGTAGGCAATGGGTGAAGGAGTGGATTTGAATAGTAAGTATAGTATAGTATACTAAGATACTATACTATATAGTAAGTTAGTACACTATATATATATATACACTGTCTGGTAAGTTAGTATACTAAGATACTGTATATATTTATATATATACTATAGTATACTATACTATACAGTGTAGTATACTAAATAAGTATAGTAAGATGAATAATTGAGCAGTTGGGAAGCCCTGTTAAGGGTGAATCAATAAGGCAGACTGGTGGGCATATGGATGCGTGAACAGATGGGTGGGAAGCTGAACAGATGGAGTGAGAGGTGATGGATGGAGAGTGGAGTCTGAGCCACAGGGTGGCCCTAGGCTGGCAGTGACTGAGAGAGCTGGCTAAAGCACCCTTCTTTGCCACAGGCTCTCTGCAGCTGGACCTCAACCGCATGCCCAAGCCCGCCAAGACGGCCGAGAAGTGCTCCGTGGACCAGCTGGAAGACACTCTCCACCCAGAGCGGTTCGTGTCTCTTTTTGAACAGAAGACAGTGAAGGGCTGGTGGCCCTGTGTGGCAGATGAGGGTGAGAAGAAGATCCTGGCGGTGAGTAAGCTCCTTCTGGCCGGTGACTTCTCCATAGAAATCACAGGCACAGGAGTGTTCCTCTCCCTATCTCCTGCACTCCCGGTCTGTTTTCCAAGACCTGTCCCTCTCCCTTGCCACTTTCCAGCCTTCCCCTCCTTGAGGGTTGTATCCCAGTGAAGCCTGTTTAAATCAAAGGGGCCTTAATCTCTGTGGATCCTTTTTAGTTTATACCCTGCTCTGTGGCCTTCACAGTGATTGTGTCCTGGGTCCCCCTTTGGCTAGACTTCTGGAAGAGGACAGGCATCAGGTCCCATTTAAGCAGGACCCTACCAGGGAGCATCCTTGAGGGGCTATTCCCTCCGCCCAGAGATTGTAACAGTCTGTCCAGGGGTGTGACTGGGGACCATGAGGAATTGTCCTGCCTCTGCAGGGGAAGTAAATGACAGTTTATTATTGTCCCTCAGTATCCACGGGGCTTGGTTCCAGGAGCCCCATGGACATCAAAATCCACAGATGCTCAAGTCTCATAGTTGGCCCTCCATGGTTGGTGGAATCTGTGGATTGAAACCTGCAAATGAGGGCCGACTGTATATTTATTGAAATAATGCATGTTTAGGTGGATCTGCATGGTTAAAACCTATGTGGTTCAAGGATCAGTTGTACCTGGAAACAGCAAGCAGCCAGCCAACCCCTCAAGTGGCCCTTGAAATAAAATATCCATGTTGTGTAACAAATTATAACAATTAATAAGAAACACTAATGTCTCAAAAGAAAAGTGAGTGCAGTGCATGCATAGATAATACACAAAGAAGTAGAGTGGCCATTAAAATTTAAGAAAGTTCATTTCCCCTAGTAATTACATAAAGGAGTATTTTAAAATGTGAAAACATCTTTAATGTATTATAGTAGAATGTTTTAAAAACAGAAATGCTCATTGCTAGCAAGGATGCGGAGAGACTCCCCCCTCATTTACTTTTGCCTGGCAGGCTAATGATTTTACATTTGGGGAAACAATTTAGTAATATATAACCTGAAACTTAGCAATATTTATTCCCTTTGAAATTTTTTATCCCACTTCTAAAATCTTTCCTAAAGAAATAACCTCATTAAATTGAAACTTTATGATTCTAGGGTGTTTGTTGCAGCATTTTTTATAACAACAAAGAGTTGGAAACAACCTAAATGACCAAAATAACTAGTTTACTAAATAAATTATGGTCAACCATTGTATAGAATGTTTTATAGCATTAAAAGCAAACTTTAAAGAGTATATAATTATATAATAATAAAATATATTATTTTAAGTGAAAGAAACAAGCTATAGAACTAAATATACACAGTATGGTATTTCATATACTTGCAGAGAAAAATAAGTGTGATGAATAAAATATTAGGAGTGCTTATCTTTACATAGAAAAAATATGAGTGACAGTATCCTTTCTTTATATGTGTCTGTAGTTTCCTACATATTCTGCTAGGAACAGGTACTTATATGATCAGATTACCCTGTATCATTTTTCAAAAAAAATTGTAAAGTGACCTTGACATCTGTCCTGGCCTGGCTCCTCTCCAAGCCACGGTGCAGAGCCTTTGTGTCCCTGATCGGGTCTCCCTTGTCCCCACAGGGCAAGCTGGAGATGACCTTGGAGATTGTAACAGAGAGTGAGCATGAGGAGCGGCCAGCTGGCCACGGCCGGGATGAACCTAACATGAACCCCAAGCTCGAGGACCCAAGGTTGGTGCCCTGCCCCTGACCGCTGACGGCCAAGGGGACTGGGAGGCGTAGCCACCGTAGAGGAGGCCCCCACTGCGTAGCCACACAGAGGTCCCAAGGCCCAGAGAAGGGTGTGACTTATCCCAGGGTACACATCGTTAGGGAGCAGGTGACCGACATCCTTCCAGAACAGGTTGGGCTCATCAGTTCATTCCAGAAGCAAGCGCTGTTGAGTAACTGGTGGTTGCAGGCCAAGCATGCTGTCATATGGCTTGTGTATGGAACCGTCCCTGCTGGGTCATCTTAGCATCCTCACTTTACAAATGAGAAAACAATCACAGCAAAATTAAATAAGGTCATTCCAAGGAAAGTGGTGAAGCTGAAATTCCCACACCTGGTCTGGTTGGCTCTGGAGCCTGACCGAGGTCTTCACCCTGAACAAGCTGCTTCTGTGGCTCTCTTGCGGTGTCAGTGTGGCTCTCAAAAGGTCTTTCAGTTTTCCCACCTGTGAAATGGGGGCCTAGCCTCTGCCTCCCCTACCTCCCAGATAAGGAATATAAGCCAATCCAGTGGATGTAGAAGCCTTAAAGACAGTTACTGGAGCCTGAAAGACGGCTATTGGTGGTAGGGGTGTGTGTGTGAGTGGTCGGGCTGCATTTGCTGGGTCCTTTCCCACGGTCCGCTTAGCTCAAGTCACACTTAGCACAGACAGCCCACTTTGTCACAGCGCTATCCTGACTGCCACGGGCTGGTCGAGCAGCGAGAGGCATCCCTACCCAAGGATGCTGGGATCTGGGTGGAAAGATGAGGGGGACCCAGGAGAGCCAGTGGCATGCAAGTGAATATCAGAGTGGCCATTACTGAGACACAAAACTTGCCTGCTCTTTGAACTGTGAGGCTGATCTAGGGGAAGGATCTGAGGTTCTTGGTTGTGAGAGACAATCACCTTTCTGGGTTCAGTTCCTGCCATCCTTCCCTGACCGTGGACCAGCCATGTGCATCTAGGCCCGTGGCTGAGCTTATCTGGAGCTCATGGGCCATAGCTCAGTGAAAGTGGAGCCCCTTGAAGCTCTGTCCAGTCCCCAGATCTCTAGTCTGTGACAAGTCCTGTGTCAGGAAGGGGAGAGCAGCAGGGAAGGTGATCTGGACAGGGTGGCTGATAACTGGGTCCCTGAGGGTGTGTAGGGTTTGACGGCATCAAGAAGAGAAGGGGGGTGCGGGCGGACTCATCCTGGAACAAAGGCTGGGAGAAGAAGGGGATGCTGATGCAAAGGGCTGGGTCTGGGGCCAGGGGCCAGGGGCTGGAGGCTGGGTGGGTCTGGGGGCCTGGGTAGGAAGGGCCAGGGTGATTTGGGAGCAGGGCTCAGAGGGAGCAGCACTGGTGGGGGTACCCTGCTGACCTCTGGGATCTCCCTTGCAGGCGGCCTGACACCTCCTTCCTCTGGTTCACCTCCCCGTACAAGACTATGAAGTTCATCCTGTGGCGGCGGTTCCGGTGTGCCATCATCCTCTTCTTCATTCTCTTCATCTTCCTGCTCTTCTTGGGCATCTTTGTCTATTCCTTCCCGGTAAGCTGGCGTGAGGGGAGAGGCACAGACCCTGTCTTAGGGGAGCTCCTGGTCTGATGTGGGAGGCACAGCTCCTGACCTCCAGCAGCTCCTGGTCTCGGAGGAGCCTCTCATTGTCCTCCAGTGCACTGGGTGTCTGATGGAGAGGCAGCCTCTGTCCTTGGGGCATCCGTGGTCTGAGGAAGGAGACGCGGGCCCTACTCTGGGGGTCCCTAGTCTGGTAGGAGACCCTTGGGGAGTTCTGAGTTCTTGCCCTTAATGGGGAGACACAGTGTGCTCAGGGTGATGGGCTGTGTAATCAAGGGCAGAAGGGGAGGCCCTTGGGCAGCCGAGGGTAGGAGAACCTTGTTGAAGGAAGGTGTGGAGCTTGGTCAGGAAGGGAAGGGAAGGTATAGATAGCAGAGAAGAGGGGAAGGCCCTCTGTCTGTGAGGATGGCACCTGCTGAGTACCTGGAGAGGCTCTTAGTGTCCATCTGAAGACCTGAGAGTGTGCTGTTTCCTGTAGTGGGGTGGCATGGGGCGGAGTGTGAGTGAGGAGGGGGTACGCCAGGAGCCTCTCCCTGGCACGGTGAACACCGGGCCCCTTCCCCCTGCTGAGTGCCTGAGAAGCCAGCTGATGCCTGACAGAGAGCGACCAGGGCCACATGAGTTGGGGCTGCTGAGCCAGCTCCGTGGGCCCCTCCCAAAGGAAGGGAATCTGGAGCTGTCTCCCTGCCCAGGCTTCCTGGGTCCTCACGGAAGCCCCTGAGCGTCTCTAGAACGTCAGACCTTGGAGGGAGCACAGGTTCCCAAGCTGATACCTGAGTTTTAATCTCTTCTAAATGTCTAAAACTTTTTAATATGAAAATTTCAAATCCATGTACAAGTAGAGGAACGGTGTGATCAACTCCACGTCGCCCTGACTTGAATGGAAAGGAACGGACACCCAGAGAGGGGAGGGACCAGTTCAGGGCTGCAGGGCGGTCTGTGTATAGCTCCCAGGCCGGGGTTCCGGCCACAGCCCTGGTCAGCGGCAGGCCGCCAGCCACGTGCACGGTCCCCACAGCGGGCAGTGGAATTACTCGCCTGTGAGTTCTTTGCTCTGTAAGTCCTTTAGGAGAAGGAGGGGTCCCAAGCATCTCTCCTGGCATAGCTGGCGAGGCCTGGTACCAGCAGAGAGCCTCCTGAGGAAGACAGTTCAAATGGCAGAGCGTCCCCTTCAGGCCCTGATACCACGAACTGTGGGAGTAGCGGAGGGGAGCTCTGGTTTGGACACCCAGGCCCTGGCACCCTCTGGGCCCTGAGTCACAAAGGAGGGTCTAGAGCCGGGGTGGCCATGGGTCGGGCTGAGGGCCAGGCTCTTTGAGCTGGCTGAGACTGTTGTGAGGCTCAGTGAGAAGACTTACATTGGCCAGATAGGCCTGAGGCTCAGGGGTGGGTGAGGTTATGGCGGTCAGGCTTGTTTGGTTTGGGGGCCCTCTTAGTGAAGGAAGACAAGTTACAGCTATTAACACAGGGTTAGCTACTGGGCCCTGCAAGGGCAAGAGCAAGTGGTGCCTAGAGCTTAGCTGCCCTGGCAGTGACCTGGGCTCAGGGGTCAGACCCAGGACTCCACCTCCGTGTCTCTGCCCCTGGAGCAGGCCCAGGTGGCCAGGCTGGGGAGGCGCAGTGCCCCTCGCTGGGCTCTCCTCAGGCTCACCTGCTCTCATGCTGTTTATGCCCAGCCACCGTTGGGTTCAGGCAAAGACTTTGTGTCCGGGAGCCAAGGGTGAGTTCTGTGGGTGATGGAGAGGGCGGTGAGGCTGGTGCTCTGGTAAGCTGGTGGTCCACGAGGAGACACGGTGACGCCAGGACCACGGGGAGAACAGGGTGCAGCCTCGTGCTCCACGGTGAGGCCGGGCCAGAGAGTGCGGGCAAGGTGAGCTGGGGTACCCCACGCTCCTGAGCAGGTGGTCTGAGAAGCAAGCTGCAGCAGCTCCAGGGAGCATTGCAGAGCCCCGGGCCAGCTGCAGGTCTGTTGGGGAGAATCTGCCCCAGGAACATTCTGGTCTGAGCATCACTGTTGTGTGAGATGGAGCTCCATGTGGAGTCCTGAGCTGGTAGCTGCTTTTGGCTCTGCCAGTGACTCCCCGAGTGACCTCGGCCAGGATCCCCGTCGGCATGAGGCAGGGCTGGGCTGGGTCAGCACTGACCTGCTGTGACTAGCACTCTGCGGAGGGGAGCTGTGTGGGGAGGGGGCTGCATGTCAAGCCAGCCTTTTGCTGAAGAGCCAAGGGGAGGGCGGGGCTGGGCCCCAAGGAACATGCCCGTCTCCCGGCTATGCCTGGGCCTGCCCCTGGGCAGCCAGGCCCCACCCTGCAAGGCGCTTGGGCAGCAGACTGGCCTCAGGGACCTGGGGAAGGGGGAAGGAGGTCCCAGCTGCCTGGCTGGGAGACAGAGGGAAGATTTCCAGTCACTTCTAGCCTGCCACCCTGTCTCATCTCAGGGGCAGCCACAGCCCCAGACCCTGTGGGCAGGCCCTGGGCAGAGCCTCTTCCCTGTCTCCTGAGTCCCCAACAGCAGCATCCGTCTCTTTTGAGATCGGCTGGGAATTGTCCTCTTCAAATACCAGCCCTGCCTTCTCTCCCAGGGCTGGTGTGTGGGCTCGGCTCCCAGGTGAGGGCTTTGGGGCGAAAGGGGCAGCCTGGACCTGAGGCTACTGATGCTCTCCCCTGGAGTCCTTTGCAACAAGCTGGGCATGTCCACGTGGCTTGGTCACCTGGTGGGTGCCGGACCCGTGCCCCTAGCCTAGCTTGCAGGTTTTGGTGGCAGAGGCCTTGGTGGAGAGGGGCCTGCGGCCAGGGCTGCCACCTCCTCCCCTGTGTTGACCTAATCTCCCACCCCCTTGGAAATTCCCCCGGGAGGGGGACAGGAGGGCAGCCTGTCTGTTCCCCACCCCCAGCTCTCCCCCAGAGGCCGCCGGGAGCAGGGCCAGCGTGGGGAGGCAGGAGGCGATCTGGCGGGGAAGGAGCGGCGGCTTTGTTTCCAGAGTTGGCTTTCCCGGGCGGCGCTGGGGAACATACTGTCCCAATTAGGAGCCCTGTGTTGTGTTGTATGTGTTTTCATGGTTTTAGGGGGGAGGAGTGGGGAGGGGAGATTCCTGTCAGTCCTGCAGCAGCCAGGGCTTAATCAGGGGTGACCCGTCTCCAGGGCTGGCCTGTGTTGTGGGTCATCCTTGTACACCACCCCTGCCCTCACCTCTTTCTCTGCTTTTGGGGCAGGAGCATGGGGGCCAACGAGCCCGGGGTTCCTGTGTGTGGGGAGTTGGGAGGAGGGTGGGGAGAATCCCAGCCGTGCCTTCGGGCCACCTGTCTGATAGAAGGGGCTGGGCCTGGCCTGGCTAGGGCAGAGTCCTCTTGGCAGAGCGGAAGCTGGGAGTGGGTCCTGATTGATGGGGGAGAAGACAGCAGTTCAGGCGCCATGGCCCCCCAGGAGAGTGCGGTGTGACGGCGAGGCTGGGAGGGTGCAGCACGGAGTGTGGAGTGTGGCCGGGGGTGGTGAGTGCGAGGTCCAGGCAGGTGGCTGAGTCCTTTCTCAGCTCCTTTTCCCCAGCAGCTGTCATCACCTGTCCCTGCCTCCTCCCTCCCTCTCTCCAGAACTATGCTGCCATGAAGCTGGTGAAGCCCTTCAGCTGAGGACTCCTGGGCCCAGGACTGGCTTCCTCCTCTGCCCCACTCGGTAGAGCTCCTCCAGATGTTCAAGCCTGACCGTCCTGCCGGGGTGGGCCGATGGACTGGCGCACACACCAAGTGTTGGCGACGTCGAGCCCTGGGATCAGCCACTGTCATCCTTTCTTTCTCCCCTGAACCGAACCGTGTGGGATCAGCCCATGTGTATTTCAGCATAAAACAGGTGGAACCACAAAGCAGCTTTGGTGTGTGTCTCTGTGGCCCCTGAGTGGGGTGACGTGCAGGGATGAGTCTGGGTGGGCGGGGTGTGGGGTGTGCCATCTCTGCTCAGAGGTTCCACTGGAGCTGTGGATCTTTTGACAAGAACGGTGGGGGTGGTCTGGGCTTTGAGGCTTAGTGTCGGCCTGCCTGGAGACCCGGCTTGTTCTGCTCCCGGACTCTGCCCCCTGCCCTGCGCCCTCCTCCCTCTGGCATCTCCTCTTTCTCGCCCACACCTCTCTCTGCTTGGCTGGGCAGTTACCTGCACCACGCCTGGAAGAGGTTTCACTTATGCACATGGAGCCCCAGAAACTCTCCAGGCAGGGGTAGCTGCTGGATTCCTGGCTGTGACCTTGTCTCCTGTACTCTTGGGATGTCTCGGGGTTCTCTCCCTGTTTCCTCGCCCTGCTCTGGGCTGGACAAACGCACCCTTTTCTTGTGATCCGAGCATCGCATTAGCTGTTGGTCTGACATCTCTTGCAGGGATCAGGCTTCATCTACAGGAGCAGCAAGAACACACTTAGAGAAAAACCAAAGAGTATGAAAACATTGTTTCCAAAAAGAGGCCTCTGCCTCTGTCGCCTGAGGGGCTGGAACTCTGGAGCTCAGCCTGGTGGCCTGCTCGCCTGTTACCCAGGAGGGCTTCTCTTGTTTCCTGCTGTGAGCTGTTCCCGTGGCCCAGGACCCAAGGCCACAGAGTGAGCCTTCCAGCCCCTCTGGCTCTTCCCTGCCTGCTGGGACCCAGACAGGCCCTGCCTCATCCCACCTGGTTGGTGGGAGTAGAGGTGACTGGGACGGGGCTGATGGCCTGAACCCTCCTGGATGAGGGAGCTCCATCTTGAACACAGAGTGGTTCTCTCTTCAGGAGAGGTTCTGATGGATGATGCGCTCGGTGTCCAGCTCACTGTGGGCCCTGAGAACCTGGGTGGCCCATCCTGAGACCCTGACACCTGAACCTAGGAGCCATGTGGCCATTCCTTGCACAGAACAGGTAGCAGGGCCCAGGGTCACCCATCTCTCCTGGGTCATGAACCTTCCATGAATATCCACCATGGAGGTGGTGGACCAGTGATTCCATGGGAAGGACTGGAGGTAAAAGGAATAGGTGGGCCTGCAGCTTCAGGAGGTGCTGAGAAAGCTTTAGAGTCTGGGGAGACCTGAGAATTTCTGAAGGTAGGGAGGAGGAATCCACTAGGGAGGGAAGGGTCAAACATACAAGAGAGAAAATGGGATAATTAATGGAATCAGCTTCTGGAGAAGGAGGGGTGGGTGTTATCTTGGAAAGAAAGTTCTCTTTTTCTTACAGGTGCAAGAAGGCTGGAGGAAATATATGCATACGTGGGACTGCCATTTCCTTTATTCATTTGCTTTTTCTTGCTGCTTTGAGTTGCAGATAATAGAAACCATTACTTAAACTAGTAAAAGGACTATAATGGCTTTACAGAAATGAAATTTCAGAAGGATTGGCTTCAGGCAAGGGCTGAGCCAGCTCCTCAGTTAGGTCACCAAGACTTTGCATTCTCTCTCTGCTCTGCCCTTGTCAGAGTTGGCTTCTGTATAAAGCTGACTCTATTCCTTTGGAGTCTGGGGTTAAAGCTGCTCCCTGGAGCCCTATAGGCCACCAAGCAAAATTCAGGGGGAATGAGGAACAGATGGTGAGGGGACATCGTGTCCAGTACATATTTACTGAGAGAGTCTACACAGCAGCCCTAGAGCAGGTTCTGAAGATATAGCAGTGAGTTATTATGACTCCTGACCTCCCATAATTCCCAGTGTTGGGGGAAAAGTGGATCAGGAAACCACGGTAATTTTTACTCTTAGGAGCATATCAGAGATAGGACACCCCAGGGCAGGGAAAGGATGTCATCTGAGTGGAGCATTGAACTGCCCCCAGTGGCTAAGACTGGAAAGCTGTGCTGGGCAGTAGAGATAGAGACCAAGACTCTGGCTGTCCAAGAGCCCAGATCCTTTAGGGTAAGGCTGAGTGTTGAAGGGCCTGTGTCTGCAGCTGAGGAGTTAAAACTTCATTCTGGAGGTGAAGAAGAGGCATGGAAAGAACTCAAGCTGGACTGGCCTTGGTCAGAGTCGTGGCTTCTCAGTGCTTGTCTTGGGAGACAGGAGTCTTCTGGGAGCACGTGATGGAGCTTCAAGGTGTGCAAGCCTATGGCCTTTGACAGGGTGAGGGTCCAATGGTCTCACTCAGTTCTCAACAAGTCTATGATCACAGGTGGTGGAGAACAAATGCTCAGGATGCTGTGTGGCCAACTGTAGAGGCCGTTTTAGAAGGCTGGTCCATTAGTCCAGGAGCCAATTGGCAAAGGTCGGAAAGGCAGGGCAGGAGTCATTCATTCATTCACTTAGTCATTCAAGATGTACATACATACATACATGCACACACACATAGAGCCATCCATGTACCAGTCAAGGTGCTAGGCTTCAGAGATATAATGCTGAGCAGGCTTAACAGGGTTCCAGAGCTGACAATTGAGTAAAGGGTGGGGGGAGGCAAACAGATAGGTAAAGGGTGACAAGGTCAAGGGCTGGGTGTGGAAAAGACAACAGAGAGAGCAAAGACTAACCATGACCAGAAATGGTTTAAAGATCTGTAGGAGTGTGCATAGGGCCCAGAGCTGTTGTTCTCAGCCAGGGCTGAGTTTTGCCCCCTTGGGCACATTTGACAGTATCCAGAGACAGTTTAAAAAAAGTTTTTTTAAATTAATTAATTAATTTTTGGCTGCACTGGGTCTTTGTTGCTACACATGAGCTCTCTCTAGTTGAGGCAAGTGGGAGCTACTCTCTAGTTGCCATGTGTGGGCTTCTCATTGAGGTTTGTAGAGTTTGGGCCCTAAGGCATGCAGGCTTCAGTAGTTGCAGTGCACAGGCTTAGTTGCCCCATGACATGTGGGATCTCAGTTTCTGGACCGGGGATTGAACCCATATCCCCTGCACTGGCAGGCGGATTCTTAACTACTGGACCACCAGGGAAATCCTTGGAAGATGGTTTTGATTGTCATGACTGCACATAAATATAAATAGGTAAGCATGCTACTGGCATCCAGGAGCTACTAAACATCCCTCAGATCACAGGACACACCCTCCTGTCCCAAATTATCCAGTCCAAGGTTGCTGGTGGCACTGCTGTTGGAAACTCCAGCATAAAGACTGTGGGCTGCAGAGACCCTGAGTGGTGAGAACAAGCAGGCCTGGGGGATTGACTCGTTAGGGCTGGGGTGGGGGGTGGGGGGCGGCGGGGCAGTCCCACTCGCCGGTTTCATGAGTGGTGGGACCATTCATGAGGTCCATCTTGGACAAGATATTTCAGACATCTTTGGGGTGCTGTCAAAATACTCTTCCTGCCCTCACGTCTCCCTGCTGGTCAGTCTCTTCTCCCTTCACAAAGTTCTAGAAAGCATCATTTACACTTGCTATCTCCATGTCCCTACCTTGCATTCACTCCACCCACTGTTATCTGCCTTTGTTCCTGTGGCGGAGTCAGTGGGTCTCCTTTTCAACAGTCATTCTCTCTCTTTGCCCCCGTGTCCTTGTGCTGAGAAAGGAGCCCAGCCCCAGTCCTCAGGGAAGGAGTTGTATTCAATCAAGTCAATCACAGTAATTGTCCTTGTTGATGATTGGTTTGGGAAGAGGTTTGTGACTCATATATGGCCAATGAGGTGAGAGGAAGGTGGTGGTGATTACTAATGGAAAGGTGCTGGAAAAGTTTCTTAAAAAGTTAGAAATAAGAAAGAACACACAAGGAGGCAAACCTTCATCTTTTGTCTTTTAATCTTGTTATGGAAAAAAGGTAATGCCTGGAGCCATGGCTGCCATCTCGTGATAATGAGGGGAAAGAGAAAGAAAGTTGACACAGAAGATGGCAAGGACCTGATGCTCAAGGAAGCTGTCAAGAAAGAACCAGCTCTGGAACTACCCTACTTCCAGAGGTCTTGTTATGTGGGATCATAAATTCCTCATTGTTAAAGCCGTCTTTGGTTGGGTAGTGTGCTACCCACAGTTCAAATCATCGTTGTTGATAGATTTCGTTCTGCTCCCCTGAAGACTGTTTTTACTGCAGTTGCCAATAACCAGGGCGGCCGTGTACAGGCACCACATCTAAGACATTATGAGTTTATTATTTATTATAACAATTTTCCCACAGATGGCAGTAAAGTGTTTTGTTCTAATAAAATCAGTGTGTTACGGTTTTCTGATAGAAGTAAACTACCTTGAGGAAAGGGCACCTTTTTCTAATTCACACCAGGGCCCTGTCTCCCCTGGTTGTTAAATCTGTGGACGCTTATCCTCCCGACTCTCTGGAGCGGCTGGAAGCACTGCACGTGCTCTGCTTCTTGATACACTTGCGGTTTTTGGCTTCCATGGCACCACAGTTGACCAATATTCCTCTTTCGTCTCCGGCCTTGCCTTCTCCGTTAGTCTGTAGTGTTCCCCAGCTCTTACCTGGGCCCTCGTTCTTACTCTGCACACCGCCTCGGCCACCTTACTCACTCCTGTGGCTCTGATTGCTCTCCAGGCTACCGACCCTGGAGCTCCTACCTTGAGCCCCATTTTTGCCCTGTGCTGCAGCTGTGTTATCCAACTGCTTACCCAGTGGGCACCTCCCGCAGAGGGACTTAACAAGCGCTGCAAACTCAATCCCCGCCTACCACTCCCGCTCGACATCTCTGTCCTCCATGAGAACAGGTTCTGCCCTGCTGTTCCCTCCATGGGCCCCATTACTGGAGTTCAGCGTGTGGGAGGCATCCTTGAGTCCTACCTCCTCCTAAGCCTATATCCCAAACATCAGCATTTCCCACAAATTTCCCGGCTCTTGAATCTCTCTGGATCAAGCTACTTTTCTTCCCAGCACCGCCACCTCCATTTACGATCAGGCCCCCAGCAGGTTGGTCATCGGAACCTACGTGCTGCCCCGTCAGCCTTCTCCTTCCCCATGCCTCAGTTCTCTGTCCACGGGTAGCCAGCCCTGGACCCAGCTGTGGCTCCCTCTCCCAGCCCTCATCCTCACAAGGGAGGTCAACCACACTGACCCAGGCTTCTCAGAGGATGATCCTTCTGTCTTTCCTGCCTCACCTGTTGCTTTTCCCTGTGCTCTACTAGGTGGAATCCGGAACAAGTCTGGCTTTGGCCCGTGGCTCAGGCTTCAGCGTGGCGCCTTCCTCTAGGGGGTCTCCTGTGACCTGTCCTGGTGCCCATCTGCCACCGAAACCCCGGCCCACTTGTCTGTCCCCGCCCCCTTTCCACCCCTACCCTGTGCCTCCAGGGCTGAAATCACATCCTGGTCCTTAATGAGATGTCTGCTTCCTTCACTAAAGGGACTTTACTGAGTGTTTCATTGCATGTTCTCTGTAAATAGGCAGGCCCTCGGAGCCATGGCAAATTGGATTTTTATGTTGTGAAATTTGGTTAGTTTTCAGCGTTTGAGACCTATTCTTTTGCAAGGTGGAGAATCACTCTCATCTGTTTAAAAAAAAGGTTCAGTAAAACTTCATACGCCTTTTAAATGCAGAATACTCAGTTCCCGGCCTTTATTCTCTCTGCTGATGTTTTGAAGAGAGATATTCTGCTCACATGCGTGGACACACACGGACGGACACACACATGCATGTACACACACATCATTTTATGTTCCTTTTCCAGGGTTCTGTGGACAGTCCAGGCTGGGGTGACAGGGAGCTTGGACAGACAGGAAGAGCTAACTGTAAGCACAGCCCTGGCCTGCAGCCCCCTCCCCACTGCCCCTGCCCCCAGGGAATGCAAACTTGTCTCAATCCTCTCTCCACGTGTTTCATAAATGCAGGATTAGGGGATTTCCAGGGAACCAGGTGGGCATCCCCTGCCTGGGACGTGGGGACAGCCCAGGAAACATTTTTTTTTTTGCTCTTGGATGAGAACAGGGTAAGGGCCAGGGTCTGCTGCCAGGCGGGCCCTTAAATGTGGCTGAAACTCCCACATGAAGAGCGGGAGCCTCCCTCTCCCTCCTTGCCGGCTTGCTGCTGCTCCATCCTGTCCTCTGGGGACGTCTCGCTGCAGTTTCAGGGCCTTGCGGCTTGGCCCAGTGTGGGCTTCATGCTGTGTCTCTGCCTTTGTTTTGGTCTTGGTGTTTCATGGTGTGCGTATGTGTGTGTGTGTGTGTGCATGCACACACGTGTGTGAAAGATGGACGACAGTTGAGGCAGATGTAAAAAGAGACAGATTCATGGTGGGAGACAGAGGCAGAGAGATACACAGAAGTGCAGTGGGGGCAAGAAAGAGACCAGAGCCTTTCTTGCACGTGCTGGATGGAGCATGGCCTCAGCTGCCCTCAGTCCTTCGGAGCCGGCTCTTTTCTGTCCTCCACACTGGCTCCCTGGCTTATTTGGTCAGACACAGAATATGGGAGGAAGAGAGGGGCAACCTCCCTGGTCTGGCCACCCCACATCTGCTCAGGGAAGCCTCACATCACATTTCCCTGGAAACCCAGTAATTCCTCATAGGCTCCATCAGTTACCTCGGGCCCCATGCCCCATCACTCTGCAGGGCTGGCCAGGGTGTGTTTGGGCTGGGGTGAAGCAGGGCGCCAGGGCTGGTTCAGCTCCCGGGCAGAGCAGCTGAGTGCCACTCCTAGCCTGGCTGGTTCCCCACGTTTCCATCCAGGGTCTGGGGTGGGAGCCTGGTCACCCCTTCCCAGGGCAGGGTCAGGAGCCCACCAGGGCCTCTGGGGGCCTCTCCTGAGGTGACACTCAGTGCCTGGCACATTGTGAGTGCTCCATTCCCTTTGAAGAGGAGCTCTGAGCTGCCTGGGGTGTTGGGATGAGGGAGAGGGCTGAAGAAGACAGGGCAGGTGGGGGACTCCCCTTTCTGGGGGACTCCTCCATGGTGAGGGTGACAGTGGCCCCATTTCTTCCCTCGGCAGGAACAGGGCTTGTTGCTCTGTGGATGTGGGAAAGTGCAGCTGTCCTGCCAGCCGAGCAGGACCCACCACACGGGCTGTCTCAGCCACCACGTCTGGGCTTTCCTTTCCTGGAGAGCATCGAGACCTCAGCTATTCTGCCTGCCACCTTGGGAGGGGCTGGGTAACACAGTCCCCCACCAGTGACCAGAATGGGGATCCCTATAGTAGTGCACACTAGAGACACCCCTAAGAGACCCCACCCCATAGAGACCCCTTGGGCAGATGGTCAGGGCCAGTCACACTTGGACCCACCCAGGAAGCCCCATGCTCTCTGGGACGTGGTCGTACACGCAGTCACAGTCAGAGGCGCATGCCTGTGCGCTCAGGACACACATGCTTCTGTGTGTGTGTGTATGTGTGTGCATGCGCGTGTGTGTGTGCATGTGTGTTTCACATTTTTGGCCAGAATATACTCTGGAAACCTAAGCAGAAAAGAGCGTGTGAATGTGGCCATCATCAGGGATAAATTAATCCCAGACATGTAAAGGGTTTTCTTTTTTCATTCTCAGCCCGACTGCAAATTCAATTATAACTCTCTGCCAGCTACTGAAATGAGGGGACCAGTACGGACGTGGCTGAGCCTGGAAAGCGGGGCAGGCCAGGGGACCCTCTTGCTGCCCTCCCGCACCCCACTCCCCTGCTGTCCAGGACCCAGGAAGGAGTTGCAGTCACTCTTGGATACCACACACTGGCAGAGCTTTGGGGCAGCAGCCAGGTACCAACCAAGAACATGGAGCCGGTGGAAGCAGAGCTGCCCCTTGAGACCTGGGCAAGGAAATGACCACATGTGGGGTCAGACCACAGGCTGGCAAAGCCTCTCTCATGAGGCGGCTGGTCCCACGGCCTGGCCAACCTTGGTGGCACATGTGTCCACCCACCCGGGGAGGGAACCAGGAGACTCACCTTGACTGGTGGCCCCCTTGGCAAGCCTCTTTATCTGCCATGGCTATCAGGGCCTGTGGCCGTGAAAGCCTGACTTTCCCCCTCACCCTTGCAGGCAAACTTCTGATGGTGATTTGGCTGCCAGCGCCGGTCTGTCTGTGGGGCGATGCTGCTGCTGCTCACTTGCCCACTGGCTTTAATGCTTGTACACACACCCTTTCAGAGCTCTGCTAAGGACAGTCTCCCCTTGGAGTCAGACCCACCTCCCTCAGACACACATAATAGGGTCTCAGCCTGAGAGTGTCTGTCTGAGGCCCCTTGAGGAGTGGTACTCAGGGAAACGGCAGCCAGTCTCTCCTCGGTCATAGCCTTCTCTTGGCTGCGGGAGGCTTGGGCATGTCTGTCTGCTCCAGGCTGAGAACAAAGAGTGTTCCCTCCCTCACTGAAGCTTGTTCCTCTGTGACAGCTGCCTTCTCATCTCATTCTTCCAGAGGCAGGGAGGGGAACTGAGTTACTTCAAGGGAACTGCAGGGATGAGGGGGTGGGGGTGGCAACTGGGCATTCCACAAGAATTCCCAAAGAAGGTCAGGTGAGGCTAGTTTTGAAAGAGAACGGATGAGTTGGCGGAGATTCGATTTTGAATGGGGGGGTGGCGGGTTGTGTGTTGACAGTCGGGGAGTTTGAGACTAGGAGGGAAGAGTGGTCCTGGTGACCTTGAACAGAGAAACTGAAGGGGAGCCAAGGGGCCCATAGGAAGAGGCTTGGAGGGGCAGGGCTCAGGCTAGAGGTAGGGGCTCTGTCTGCCCCTTCCCTGGGGCCTCTGGGGCCTTTTACTTAACCTAGGCCTGGCCAAGGAGAGCTGGATTTTCACAGTTAGGCTCTGGCAGCCAGAAGAATGAGAAAAATGGGCCGGAGGGAACACCTCCACTGCAGAGAATAGGAGGGAGGGGAGTAGGGAGCTAGGGATGGTGTGTGTGTGTGTGGGTGGGTGAGAGAGAGAGAGAGAGAGAGAGAGAGAGAGAGAGAGAGAGAGAGCGCTCTGGCTCTGTGAGCCTCTGGCCAGCCCTGGAGGAGCCCTACTACCTGCCTCCCCCAAGGGTCTTAGAACAAGGAAGCTCCCACGGTATCCAGTCAGTCAGGCTGCCTCAGAAGCCTGGGACCCCATCCCACCAGGTCAGAGAGGCACCTGCCTCTCTCCTTTCTTATTCCCATTAAAGTCGGGGAGCAGGGGCCTCCTAGGAAGACCCAGGTCTTTCCAGCCTCAGTCAGGGTTGAGGATGAAGTCAGAGGTTGGTCAGAGAGGAGCCCTTGGCTACTGAAGCCTGTGCTAGATACAGTGTTACCTTTAATCCACACCTGTGAGAGCTAGCTATTTGGAGCCCCACATTAGAAACAAGAAAACTGAGACTCGGGCAGGCCACATTTTGGTAAGGGAGGGTATACCCAGCCTTGGCGATTCAGAGTCCTTGCTCTCTGCGCCCCATCCCCAGGCCGACACCTCCCAGTCTTCACAACTGGTGATGTCCTGACCAGACCCAGAGCCCCCGCCCGGTGTGGGAGGTGTGGGAGGCAGCAGGCAGGTGGGGGTGACTTTGTGTGGAGCTGGCTTAGATATGGTGACGTTTTCTGTTTTTCATTCACTCAGCAAGCATTTTTTCTTTTGAGCACCTGTCGTGCCCGGGCTCTGCTGTAAGCACAGAATTCTTACCCTTGTAAAAGCTCTCTGTCAGGGAGCCAGATGAAAAAATCATTTCAGGCAGTAATGAATGAATGCTGGAGGAAAAATAAAGCAGAGGGAGAGATAGAAATAACAGTGCGTCATTTTTCAAACAGGTTTGAGGCAAAAGCCCTCTGGAAATGCGACACTGGCTGACCTGAAAGAGCGAGCAGGCAAAACCAGGGTGAGAGCACCCCGGGCCCGGGGCGGCACAAGAGCAAAGGCCCTGAGGCAGCGCTGAGCTGGGCTCGCGGGCCGGCTCACACTGGTCTCTGCCTGGGGGTTGGTCGCCATCCCCCCCACGCCTCATCTGGAAATCCTGGTCTCAGCATTGTCATCAGGGTTCACCCCTGTTGCTCCATGTGGACTGACGAGGGCGCCTCCGCCACTCTGGGCCCGCGGTGACCCAGACCCCCGGCTGGCTTCTTCCCCAGGGTTGGCAGCTTGGGGATGTGCTTCCAGCATTCACACTCCTCACTGCCCACTCTAACCCCTGCCGCCAATTCAGGCAACATGCTACTTCCAGATGGGCAAGGGTAACTATTTATTCTATTGTTAAAAATAGCTTTTATTGGTTTTTGTCTTATTACAAAAGTAATATACGTTCATTATAGAAATCTGAGAAAACAGCTAGCAAAAGGAAGAGTATAAAGGAGCCACTAACGAATCCCATTACCCAGAAAGAACCACTGCTGGCACTTGGGTATCTCTAGAATTTTCCATGTGAGCGTAAAATATATGTTAGTATTTTTTAAAAATATGACCTCACTGTTTATAGTGGTTTGCAACCACCATACTGTGACTATCCATCCGCATCACTGAGTGTGCCTCAACCGCACGGCTTTATGGCTCCATTACAGTCTATCATTTGGATAAGCCAGGGTTTATTTAACCAGGCCTCTATTGATGGACTTTTAGGTAGTTCCCCCTGCCCCCACCCCCTCTTTGAGCATCTTGTCCACAAGGTTTTTCCCTAGCCATTCTAGGAGGCTATCTGATGTGTCTGGAAACTTCTTGAGATATGACGCAGGGTAAGACACCTCTGGATGCCAGAGGTCAGGACAGGGGTTTGGGCTGGTGGGTGGGTCTCTGCTTCCTTCTCGGAAGGAAGGGATCAGGAGCCCTTTAGATGTCTTAGCCACCCCCAAGCCCAGGTAGAGTCACTGGGAAGACTGAGGAGACAGGATTTAACTAAGAACACTGTGTTTTCCTTACAGGTGTCCATAAATGGTGCTGCTTCTGGAGAAAGGAAACTTTAGACCTCTAGCCTGTCCGCACAGGCTTGGGGCAGAGAGTGCGAGGGAGGGGTGGGAGGGGAACTAAATGCTAGAGCAGGGAGGGGCATGGGAGCCCAGGATCTCCTGCCCTGAGCGGAAGGTTCAGAGTCTGCAGAATACAGATGCTCCCAAGCCTTGCAGGAATGCTGCTGCTGCTGGTGGGAAAGGGGAGGACACCCAGGGGTGTGGAGTGCCGTATGGACAGGGGGGCTGTCCAAGTGTCACTGATGGTCCAAACCCCTCTTGCCTCCTCATGAGGCTGTCTCTGGTTTCTCCACCTGGGCAGGCTTAGAGACTTTGCTGTCATAGTTTGTGTCTCCTTCAGAGCCTTCACACTTGCTGCTCACCATCCCACTGGTTCCTGGGGTCAGCCTGAACTTGACTGCCAGCTCTCAGGATTTTCTCACCACCATCTGTGAGACCTGGGGTAGCCCTGCTCCCTGCTCCATGCACACCAAACGTGGAGTCATCAGACCCCCTTGGGAGAGTGCGTGTGAGGTCCAGAGGCCAGGAATGCAGAGTGTGACACTTGATAGACACTCAGTTTAAAAATACTGCTCTCGCATTTTCCTCTCTCTCCTTAGGCGAAGACTTTGAGGGGAATAAAATGTCTTCACCATCGCTTATGCCTTCCCCTATGCCTCAGTGGGTCTCCACATACTTCAGGATGTGCACCATACTTCAATGGGGTAGGGAAGAAAATATTTATAAAATCATCGCCATCACTTTTGCCCAATTTGCAGTGTTCAGATTGACCTTGAACTTCATTTAGGCTGTATGGCAGTTGGGCATGGGTTTTTTGTCATGGGGTATTAGAAGCATCACTGTTGTTTATCGTTTTTTTTTTTTTTTGCGTATTAGCTTTTGGTGTGAGCTTGGTGAAGAGAATTGACAGATTCCATTACCTGGATTTATCTAAAGTGACCCTCACAAAGAGGACACTTGGCTTAGAAAGATTCCTTCCCAAAAAACACTCTGGCTAAAGATAAGTTAACAAAACAGACAGAAAAGAAAAACAGATCGAAGAGAAGCTAGCAATGCAAAGCAAAAACGCCGGACAGAGTGGGTACACACATCTCCTGTCCCAGCAAGGGCTCAACTGACAAGTTCATTAGGAAGCAAAACAAACTCACAGCAATGAGGACTTAATCAGATCTGACAAGAAGTCAGTGACAGAAACAGAGATACTGAGAGAACTGGTTGAAATTAGGCCTGTACCAGTGAACCTTGTCCTAAACATCGGCTCATGGCAGTTATAATTTATGGAGAGATAAATAGCCGTACACTGAGAGTGTTCGGATTTTTTAGTGCTATCAAAGGGTCTGGAGACCCCTGCCCCCGGGCCTCCAGCACCAGGCCTGGCCCCCAGCGGGGCTCAGGAAGCTTGTGTGGGGCTCACCTCTGCTGTCTGTGAGCGCGTCTGTAGGAGGTTTTTACGGCTCTGCAAGTGTTCTGCTCCCTCCCTCATCTCCCTTCTTCCTCCTGCCCCCATTACTTTTCCTCTCATTTATCCCCTCCTGCCAGTGGGTGCCCCTGCCTGACCCTCATTAACTCAAAGTGTAAAAACCATTTGTCTGCATCCCGCTTTCTCCCCACCTCCCCACGCTGGGGCCAGGCCCTCCTCTCCTCCCATGACTGTCTGAACCCAGGTTGCTGTGGTTTTTATGAGTTAGATCCAAATCTGCAGGGCCCCAGAGAGCAGGCAGGACTTTAGAGGATAGCCTCAGGGCTGCCCAGAAGACCTACAAAGAATGGACGATGCCTTTGGGGGAGCCCAGATCTGCCTCTCTCTCCTCAGAAGGCTGCACAGGCCGTGCACCACTCACCTCCAAGGGCCCCAGCCTTCAGAGCAGTGATGTGGATGACACCGCCCCTCCGCAGGGCTGGGTGGGGCATGCCCAGTACAGCCATGTGTGGACACCCCCTTTCACCTCTCTCCTCTCCATCTCTGCCCCAGCCTCTGGGGCAGCTCCTGCCTCAAGGACCTCTGGCCCCAGCCTTCCCACCTGGCAGGAGTGACAGGGAAGAAGGGTGGGAAACTGGGCCTGAATTAAACCAGATAATAAATGTTAAGTGGTTGGAAGCATGTAGAAGTGTTTGCTGAGGTGCATATACCACAGGGGGAGAGGGCCTGTGGCCTTTGGGTGTGGCACTAAAGTTGCTGGGGATGGAGGGGACCACATTCTTCTCTCGCTCAGGCTGCCTGAGGGGCCACCTGCCTGCCTTCCTGAGGGCAGCCCCGCAGGGCGGGCAGAGGCGAGCCAAGCGGGGGTGTCCCTCCTCCCCCCCAACGCTGGCAGTGGGCCCAAGGGAACCCAGGAGTCAGAAGTGGGTCCAGGGTTTGTGGCCAGGAGCCCAGCCTGGCCTGGCATAAAAAGGTGCTTGAATTTTCCTCACTCAGGGGGAGCCACAAATTGTCTTGATGAGCGTGGTTGGGTTTATGTAACATAAACACCTCAGCACACAGCATCCACCTTTCAGGGAGGGCTGCTGGAAGCACTGGCAGGGACTAGCCAGCCTCACCCAGGAGCCGGGTGGGGGCCACTGGGGCAGTGTGCCAGGTTGGCACAGAGTCCCAGATTCCCCAGCCTGAGCTTCACTCGCTGGCTTTGTGACCACTTCTCCCAGCTCCTTATTTAAAGAACAACCCACTTTCCACTTCCAACGGAGGGTGACAGGACAGGCTTCCCCTATCATGTAAGTTAGCTGAGACCCTTGCTTTCTCCTTCTGCTCTCCTGACTTCGATGACCCAGAGCATCCTCGAGGACCTGGGGAGGCAGTCAGTGATCCTTGAGTAGAACTGGGCATGGGGGTGAGGACCAGACTCTGTCACTTGGCAGGGTAGGACGGTCCCTTCCGTGCAGGCTCTCTTGTTCCTTGGCCTGAGGCAGGGGTAACTGTGGTTGCTTGGTGGGCTGCTTGGATGGTTCTCAGCTACCCTAGGCTGCCCACCCTCCTCCTTACTCCCCCACAGCTGTCCCAGCCCAGGCCCTCACTGGGCCCTGTGGTGGCTTCTCTGGGACTCATTCAAAGCCACGGCTGACCTGCCTCCCCGCCAGGGTAAAAATAGATGTTTCCACCAAGGCCACCTCCGCAGCCTCAACTTTCTCCCACTTGAGTTCCTGCCAGCGCTCGCTCTGCAGAGCACGAATTTCAGAGTTGAGCCTGGCCGCGGGGCCCCGTGGAGGAGCCCTGCTGCTGTGAAGGCCACCTTGTTTTTGGAGGTGACCCTGTGCGTCCCTCCTCCTGGCCCAGGGCCTGCCCTGCTCACCTCCAGGCGTCTTTCCCTTCTCTTCCGCCTTGTGTCTGTCTGGTCTCTCATTTGTTTGCCCCTTGCCTTATCGGATGCGAGGCATCATCTCTCCCTTACAGGGCCAGCTTCACAGGCAAGATGACCTGTGCCCTGGGCCCCGTGCTGAGAAGACCCCAAGCTTGGTTTAGTTTTCTGCGGTCACTGCCTTGAAATTCCTAATGAGTTTTAAATAAGGGGCTGCCCTGGTGGCTCAATGGCAATGCAGGAGATGCAGAAGATGCGGGTTCGATCCTTGGGTTGGGAAGATGCCCTGGAGGAGGGCATGGCAACCCGCCCCAGTAGTCTCACCTGGAGAATCCCGTGGACAGAGGAGCCTGGCGGGCTGTAGTCAATAGGGTCGCACAGAGTTGGACACGACTGCAGTGTCTGGAGCACACGATAAATAAAGGGCCCTTCATTTTAATTTTGTCCTGGGACCCGTGAATTATGTGGCCAGGCCTGTTCCTTTAGGAGACACACTCTGATAGGGGAGCCATGGGAGAGTTCCTTCCCCATGAAAAGGGAGGCTTCCTGGAAGAGGTGACCCACTCGAGGGGTTGGGTTTACAGGGGTTCTGAGAAAGCCTCTGTCTGCCCACCAGAGCACCACTCCTTTGGGGGTGCACACTGCCCTCCTAAGGCCCCTGGTTTAAAGTGACCCCAGGAGTCGCCCAGAGGAGAGGCTTTTCTGAACAGTGTTGGGCTCCCCTGGCCCTCTGAGGAGTGAGCGGGCTCCCTGAGCAGAGACGAACAGCAGAGAAGCTGAGCCCTGGAATCTGCCCCGTCCATGTGAAGTCGGCGCTCTGCCCTGGAGACCGCCCCCTGCATGGAGAGCTCGGGAGTGGGATGCTGGCTTGCCTCTTGCTTCCTCCTTTGGTCTGGCAAGGGCACCCTGGACCAGAGGCAGCCGGGCCTGGGGAAGTTCTCACAGTCTTCTCAGCGCACAGAATCCCAGGCTTCTGTGTGGCTGGGGCATGAAGCTGAGTTCTCAGTGGGGTCTCTGGGATCCTAGAGGACCCTCTCAGTGGGGGGACACGTAGGCTAGTCCACCAGGAATGGAGGAAGGAGGGGGATGTTGAGAAGGGAGGATAAAGAGATGGCGGGGACAGGGCTTTGGGGGGTAAGGGCAAGGGCTGGGCACAGATGGTTTTCCTTCTACAAAATGACTGTGTTGACCCCGGTGAGGTGGTAGCGGCCTCAGCTGTGGGCCCACCCAGGCCTGCCTGCCCAGCAGACAGTGACCCTTGACCAGGCTCCACACGCACGGCCCCTGCCCTGCTCAGGGCCTGATCCATCTGATCCACTGTGTGCTGTGCACACGCGCAGTGAATGTTGGAGAGAGTGTTGGAAGAACGCAGTTCAGTCTACTTCTGGGCTAGGGAAAAGCTCAGTGTCTCTCCTGCAAGTCTCCTTTGCTGTTCACACACAACACTTCTGACACTTCTAGTCACCAAATGTGCAGAGGCCTCCCCCACACCAAGCAACTGCCTGCAGGTGGAAGTCCTATAATTTCATTCAATTTTGATACTATCTGCCTGGCTCAGAGGGTAAAGAATTCACCCGCAAGGCAGGAGACACAGGAGACGTAGTTCCGATCCCTGGATCAGGAAGATCCCCTGGAGGAGGGCCTGGCCACCTACTCCAGTATTCTTGCCTGGAGAATCCCATGGACAGAGGAGCCTGGAGGGCTACAGTCCATAGGGTCGAAAAGAGTTGGACATGCCTGAGCGACTGAACACATACATCACAGCACATCTCCCTGGAGACAGTGTCACATTCCACAGATTAAGGGCCCAGTCCCACAAAACTGTTCCCACCCCACTTCAGATGCCAACTACAGGTAGTAGGTCTCCAGGTTACCCACAATTTCTGTTCAACTTGGCTACAAATTGGAGGTTCCCATGACACCCCTCCTCAGGTTGGAGGTTAATTTGCTAGGGCAGCTCACAGAACTCAGGGAAATATTTTCTGACATTGACCAGTTTCTTAAAGGACCTTATAAAGGATACGGATGACTAGCTGGAAGAAGAGACTCTTAGGGTGAGGTCTGGGAGGGTACAGGAGTAGGTTCTTGTGCAGTTGAGGGGCGACATCCTTTCTGTATGTGGTTTTGCTTGCCACCTTGGAAGCCCTCCAAACCCTATCCTGTTGGCTGTATGGAGGCTTCCCTGTGTAGGCATGCTCACTTGTTAACGCCATCGCCAGCACCTTTTCTCTTTGTGGAAGATGAGAGATGGGGCTGAAACTTCCAAGCTTCTGATTATGGTTTGGTCTTTCCAGTGATCAGCCCCATCCAGAAGGCATTCAGGAGCTCACTCAGAGTTTCCTCATTAGAACAAAAGATGCTGCTACTGTGATAATCACTTAAGAATTTACAAGGGTTTCAGGAGCTCCAGGCCAGGAACCAGGGGCAGAAACCAAGGTATATTTTCTATTATCTCACAGACAGTGTGCGCCATGAGTCCTTACGTGCCCACAGTGGCTGAGTGGCAGGATGTGTGTCCCTAAACACATGGTGTCTTGGATCGGGGAAACAGAAGAGCGCAGGGCAGCCTTCCTATACTCTCTGCTCTTGTCTGATCCTTTGAATTAGGTTGGACAGCAGGAGAGAATGCAGTCAGACACCAAGAACTGGGTGGTCCCAGGCACTGATACATCCTGTACCAGTGAGCCAGCACTTGGGGAGTTTCTCCTTCCTGGGGGTCAAGGTCGGTCTGCATATACGCTGTGGACATGTGTGGACTCAGCCTCAGTCCACACATGAAGCGGGATGGATCCAGCAGGAGCCTCCTCCGGGGCAGGAGTAGCTCTGCCCTGTCCCCTCCCTTCCATCTAGGTTCCCACCTGCAGAGTCAGCTCAACCCCCTCCCAGAAGCACCCCAACAGCTGAGTAAAGCAGTTCCTGGGCACCTTTCAGCCCCAGCACTTCAGATCTTGCCATGTAAGGGAGACAGCAGCACCCCCACTCCTAGCTCATCTAGTCCAACCCCCCCTGAAGCCAGAGATGGCAAGGAAGCTGCCTAAGTCTGCACAGCCCAGTCAGGGAGAGCAGGAAGCGGGGCTCCTTGCTCTGTCTCCCAGGCCGCCAGTCTGTATGAGTACCGTCCTCTCATTCATTCATTCACTCAGTCAATGGGCGTTTATTGAGTGTGTGCTGGGTACAAGAGCTTGTGCAAGGAGGGCAGAAAAAAGAGACTGATCTGCCCTCGGGGAGGCAGACGCAGGGCTCTGGGTGGGCGAGCATCCCTGTACCCTGTGGGGTGGCTTCAGTGCCCTGGGGTGGTGGGTCCTCCTGGAGGTGGGGTTCCCTTGGAGGCTCTGGGGAGAGACTCCTGGCCCAGGGCTTGTGGCAGGTGGAGGATGGGGTGAGGCGGGAGCTGAGACCGAGGGCTGGGACGTCTTGGGCTGCGAGGGACTCACTGCCCAAATTTCCCCTCGGTCTGCCCCCACCAGGACTGTGACTCTGTCCTCTGTTTGACCTGGCCTCTCACCTCTGGGCCGCGGCCCCTCAGCCACCTCCTTCGCTGCCCCTCATGCCTCCCGAGGAAGCGCCCCCTCTCCTCGCCAGGCTCTCCGCCTCCCCTCCCCTCCCTGTCACCTCCACCGCAGAACGAAGCCTTCACTTTCTCCACCTGCCTCTCTCCCCTCAACCCCCAGCATCTGTGGGGGAAATTGGGCCATTTGAAGAATAAAGGAGGAGGCAGGAGGGAGGAAACTCCCATCTCAGGGCCCGGTCCACAGCTGGCGTGAAAACCTGTTCCTCGTTAACACTCCGAGTCAGGGACCAGGACTGGGGCGTCGTGTCTGCTCCATCTCCCGCGGGCCGGGAGGTGAAAGGCATGCTGGGAGGTGGTAGCCGGAATTATTGGGAGCAGATGGGAAGGGATGGTGGAGCGGCAGGGGCGTGGGGGAGGGAACCGAACAGACCCTTCCCCAGACCACTGGGGTCCTGAGCCAGTTATCTGGAAGCATCTTCTCCATGGGACGTTTCTCGGTCCAGGTGACAGGTAAATCCAGATTTGAGGGATAGAGAGGCTTCAGAAAGGACAATGCCAGGGCCATGTCTGTCTGGTATGGACCCTGGGGATCCACATCACCTGACTGTCTCCTGAGTCCCCCTGGGGTCTGAGGATCTGTGTCCAGGGCACTGACAGGGGTGGGAGCATGTGTTAAATGCAGACTGTGCCCGAGGAAGCTGGGGGCTGCTGGACCCGGAGCAGGAGGCTGGGCCCAGGGCCACGTGATAGGAAGGAGGTGGAGGGCCGTCGAGGGGAAGTTCTCAAGAGCATTGAGGGCCAGTAAGCAGCGTTCCGACGGTCGACTGAGATACAGACAGGGATGCTGGTGAGTGTGGTGCTGGCTGCAGTGCTGACAGACAGGGAGGTGCCAGTGACGGGCCGTGAATGTGGAGGCTGACGTCCTCAGCGCTCAGGGACTCCTCTCGGTTGCTCGCCTGCTTTCATGGTAGCCACTTGGTGAAACTTCCCTTTCTGTTTTGTGAGACCCCGCCCTCTCATCTCTAGTCCTTGGAAACACCTTGGTCTTAGCTGATCTGAGTCCTGGTCTTCATCCCTAACCACCTCTGCAGCCCCCAGCCCTCAGGCCAGGGCTGAGTCTGCAGAGAGGAGTGGAGGGTGCTGAGGTCCCAACCACTTCAGAATCCAAGCGGTTTAGGGCCCAGAGGAAGAGGTGGGGCTGGGGAGGGTGAGTCAGGGCTGCAGTTGTGGACCCCCTTGGCCCCTGCTCCTCAGGCGCTCCTCCTTCTTAGCCAGGCCAGGCAGGCCCTCGGGCCTGCACTTCCTGCCCCGCATGGCTTGGGCCCAGATTCCTCCTCCAATAGTTTAATTAGATCCCAAGCTCATTAGCTGCCCAAATGCCTTCCAGACACCCTGCAGCTGCTCTGGCCCTCCCCACACCTGCCCATCCGGCTGGGCCTCCCCCCACACCTGAAAGACATCGGGGTTCAGAACTCCAGCCCCTCCTGGGGCCTCCAGCAGCCAGGACCAGGAAAGGAGAAGCAGGCTCTTCGGCTGAGGGAGGGTGGGAGGCCACAGGAGGGGCCTTGCTCTGCAGGGAAGCCTGGGAGGTGAGTTGTGGCCGCAGCCCAGGAGATAGGAGGTTGGATGCCCCATCTGCCAATACCAGGGAGCCTGGGCTCCGGACCCCTGCCACCTCCCTGTGCCTAGGTCCTTCCCTCCTGGGCCCCCTTGAGAGGACTGATCAGCACCCAGGTGTTTGCCTTCTGTACAAGTGTAGTGGCCAAGAAGGGTGTGTGAGGGAGAAAGCTAGCTCAGAAAGGGGGCTTTGCAGAGCTGGACTTTGATCTCAGCAGACTTCCTTGTAGGATTTGCCAGCCCGAATCATCACGCAATGAGTGGCAGAAAGGGTCACATCCCAGGTCATGGTAAGTGGCCCAAGCTTGAACTCAGATTCACCCCTTGCAGTGATTCTCCTTTCTGGTCTGTTGATTTCTACCAGCTTCAGGGACTTGAGCCACATAGACACAGATGAATTCATTAAACATTTGTTCATATACACTGAGGAGGAGACAGACACTACTGTAAGAACTCTGTAAATACTAACTCATTAATCTTGCAATAAGGCTATGAGATAGAAACTATTTTTTATCCCCATTTAACAGAGCAGTTGAATGTCTTGTTCAAATTCATGTAGGTTGTAAGAGGCCGATGGAGACAAGACTCTAGTCCCTGCAGCCTTTGTTCTTAGTCCTTGGGCTCTGCAGCCTCTCTAGAACAGAACATGTGTGATGTTTCCCTGGTGAGGGATAGTGGTGGCCCTACTTAAATCTTCCCTCCAGTAACCGGTAGGTGCTAGAATTGCTGCTACCCCAGGAGAGATGGAAGATTCTGATTGTGTGGCCGGGGACAGACAAGTTAGTTCATGTCCTCCTGACTCATTTTGTGTCCTATGAAATGGGAAAGCCATGCGTAACTTGTAGCATTGCCTTGAGCATTAAACAGAGTGGTAGAGGCACTGCTACCCTGCCCTGTCTCCTCTGATAATTCTGGTCCTGCCTGGAGTCGGGGGGAATGAAAGTATAAGTTGCTGATCAGCACCTCTGCTCCCAAGTTGGGTTTGGGTGGGAGTAATGGTGAGAGGGTGGCCCTCAGTACTCTTCTGTTCCCCTAAGACACTTCGAAGAGCCTTAGGACTCCCCAGACCTCAGAATCATTATCCCAAAGGGGCCAACTGACTGCCTTTTGGAGGGCCAGCTGGTGCCCTGTTTGGTGGCCTAGCCAGTCACTCTGGAGTTTGCCTTGGGGCTTTCTCTCTCCCCTCACGTGATGACAATTCTGGGCTGAATGAGCTGGTCTGGGAGGATGCATGGAAATGAGAGCACTGAGCCAGTGCTCACTTATGCATGTGGGGAGAAAGCCTGCCTGCCCAGCAGCCATCCTAGCCGTGTATGTGTGTATGCCTTTAGTGCCTTAACTAGTTTTTCCATCCACCCTCCGCTCCTCATTGTCAGTTTCCCCAGCAGCAGTCTGGAAGACGCTGGTTGCCAGGACCAGCTCTAAATGTCAAAGCCTGGAAAATCCAACCAGCCCCGGGGCCCAATGTCCCCACCCTAGGTGGCAAGGTCATGGGGACTGGCATGGGGAGAGAATGATGAAGCTAGCAGCCCCTACCCTACTCTATGAACTACCTCTGCAGAATTATTGTGCTACTGGCTGGGATCCTGGGCCTCCCAGATCCAGGCTTCTCCCTGGCATGGACCAGGCAATGATTTAGTACACCTGCACCAAGAAAGACCTTGTCATGGCCCGGCTGCTCAAGGTCTACAGTAACCCTCACTGCCCAGCTGGTCTGATAGTAGGTCCTCAACTTAGTACTTAATTTCCTGCCATCAACGCTTCTCTTCAATTTGGTTGCTGGTTACTTCAAACATGACCACTCCATGCCCCCTTATAGAATCTACCTTCTCCAAGAAATTTTCTTGGATCAAGGACTACTTTTCTTACTACCTAGTCTTGGGCTTCCCAGGTGGCTCAGTGGGTAAAGAACTTGCCTTCAATGCAGGAGATGTAGGCGGTGTAGGTTCGATCCCTGGCTTGGGAAGATCACCTGGAGGAGGGCATGGCAACCTACTACAGTGTTCCTGCCTGGCAAATCCCATGGACAGAGGAGCCTGGTGGGCTACACTCCATGGGGTCACACAGGGTCGGACATGCCTGAGGTGGCTGAGCATGCCCGCAGTCTTGTGCTTAGGGAGAGACCCAATCATCATGAGGGGTGGGGATCAAACCAGGCACATGGATGGCAGCCTCCACAAATGGGGTCTTGTCTCCCCACTCAATCAGTACTGAGTTTGAATTTCGTGTGCTCAGTTCTGCCCAGCTGTATGACTTTGGGCTACTCACTTCATGCTCATGAACTAAAGTTTCTTAACCTTTAAAATGGGAACCATAGTCCATTTCCTATCTACATGAAACTCATAAGTCTCCCTGGAGATCAGGGGAATGAAGAACACAGCTCACCTCCTGCATTCCTAAGGTGAGTTCCATGCCGCCTTGTAGGATGTGCTGGTTAGTTCAGACTGCCATCCGGAGCACCACAGACTGGGCAGCTGAAAGAACTAATATGTATTTTCTCAAAGTTCCGGAGGCTTGGAGTCCAAGACCAAGATGCTGTTAGGATTGGCTTCTGATTAGACCTTTCTTTCTGGCCTGTAGGCGGCCACCTTCTCCCTGGGTCCTCATGAGGCCTTTCCTGTGTGCAACCAGCTGGAGAGAAAGACAGAGTGTGTGTCTTCCCTTTCTTTTAAGAACATCAGTCCTACGGGATAATAGCTCCATTCCTATGACCTCATTTAGCCATAGTGATCTACTTAAAGGTCCTATCTCCAAACACAGCCACACTGGGGGTTAGGGGAGTTACAACACAGAAGTTTTGTAGTGACATAATTCAGTCCATAACAATAGGTTAAGAAAAAGTTTCAACGTTGAGTAAGTTTGGGAACTTAAATGAATTAAATAGGGTTCTTGACTGAAGGTCTTCTCACAGGCTTTCACTGTGAACAGAATTCTCTAGAATGAGACTGTGTTTCCCAAACACATGTGACCTCAAAACTCATTTTTGATTGATTTTGCCAAGCTGGGGTTTTTAGGAGCTGTATTTGCGATCCTCTGTTCTAGTCAGTCGTTGCAAAGTTTCTTCTAACTTGAGTACCCATGGGGAAGGAAGTTCAGCATTACTTACTGTTCCACCTAGAGAACAATAACCAGACAGCTTTACTGGTTATTTTGCATCTCCAGTGAGTAATTCCAGTTTGTGACATTGTTGAGCTCACCTGTTAGAGTGCTGCATGAGGTCTCTCAAACCTACAAATTTCTTCCTTCTTTCATTTTTTGGGAAGCTCAGACTGGCAGCTAAATCTGCATGTGGCTCCCAGATCACAGTAGTTCAACCTAGGTCCCCGGAAGGCAGCTCTTTGCCATCATATGCCATCAGGCCTTTGCAACATTTCAGTTGTAGCCTTGTCTGGAGACCGAGTGATGGACAGCTCTCAGTGGGATAACCCTCTTCTTCCCCTTTCACTCGGCATGCACCAAACTCCTAGCCTTTTTGCTGAAATGGGCGCTGTCCAGGAAGTTGTAGTCTGGAGTCTTTTACTCCCAGATCTGAGGACTAGCATGGCATCATGTTGGGAGCTTCTCAGGACCCATTGCAGACCTATTGAACCAGAATCTGCATTTAGCAAGCTCCCAGGTGATTTATAGGCAGGCTTATTAAGGTTTCAAAAGTACTAGTCTGGAGCAGTGATTTTTCAGAAACACAGGTGATGACTATAGTGGTTTGTGAAGATGATGCCATGATTTGCAATCACCATTAAAAAAAAAAAGAGTAGAATTGAAAATATAGGATAACCTAAGCAAGTGTTTTTTGGGGGTAAACTTTGGGTTGTGACATAAAATATGTGTCACTATCAAAAAGTTTGAAGACAACGGTCTAGAGGCAATCATGGTAGTGAGACAGGGGACTGGCTCTGGTGACCTCTGCCTGGCCCCACACACCCCTCCCCACCTGGCCTTTCCAGCTGCACTGGCTGCCTAAGGGTTTCCTGCCACCAACCACACATACCTTGTCACCACACCCTGTGGCCCAGTGCCTGGGTTTTGGGGTGTGGTGGGGAGAGCTGGAACCCAAAAGAGTGACTTTTAAAATAGGTTCTTCCCCAGATTTATTTTCCCCTGGCTCCTTCTCCCCCTTCCTTTTCCAGCTCCTTGCCTTGTCCTCCTTCTCCCTCTCCTGTTCTGAGCTGGAAGGCGAAGCCAAATCCCACTCATCGGAGAGTCTCCTCCTGCCACACGATACAGTTCTCCTTCCTAAGGCCCCTCACCCCATGCTGAGGAGTCAAAATAACCTGACTGACCCCGCGCCTGCAGGGCCATTCCCACACCTCTGGCAGTCGGCCACCAGCCCCAAGTCTGCCAGAAAATTTATCTGATCTTTGAACTTAGCACTCCCCCAGAGATAAACCTGGGCGACTGCTAAAGGCATCAGTGTGGGTTGGTGTGTGAACTTGTGTGTTGGGATCCTAAACTCCTTACAGGCCTTGAGAGCTAGTTAGAGTGACCTCATTTACCCTTTAACAATCTTACCTAGCTTCAGGGTGCAGTAGAACTGAGAGAAATTCCTGAAGCCTCAAATTCTTCTTCATGGATGGATGGAGTTGAGATGGAAGCTGAAGTATCACCCAGGGGTGAAGGGTCTTTCCTCAGGCTGCTCTTTGATTTTTCCCTTCAGGCTTGCTCAGGTGGAAGGTGGAAAGGTGAGCTTTCTGAGGGTGTGCCCCCTTCTTGTTCTCTGCAAGGATGTGTGTGGGGAGGGGAGTCGGGCAGGTGGACCTGGGAGTTGGTGGTTGGGGTGGAAGCAGGGACTAGTGCTTTGTATGCTGAGGGACCTGGGGTCTGGAAACAGGATTTTGGGATAGAGGGACAGCATTAGCTGTGGGTGATGTGTGCTGGCAGTAATAGCCCATGAGCTTGGACTTGTTGGGGGAACAACTTAGAGGCATAAGGCTACACAAAGGTTCCTGTTTTCCTTGTTCTTCCAAGCCACCTATGGGAATTGAACTTTTGACAGATTCCTAGGTGTGTCAAGACTACTGGCCACAGACTCAGAAGGCTTGAAATCTTGTCCCACTGAATGCAAGCCCTTGAGAATGCAAGCTGAGAATCTGCCACATCTAGTCCAGGGATTGCGCAGGAAACACCGGTGAGCACATTGCTAGTCGGGGGTGGAATAGCAACATATTCTCAAAAACATACACATATACAAAAGCACACATGTAGACACAACCCATAAGTAACACATTCACAATACTCACATAACCCATGCACACTGACAAGCATACCAAACACACATACTCACTTCTGGACACCTCTCACATGCTTATCCATATTCATGTATATGTACACACGTACAAACATGCACGATAACACACATTTATATACACGTGTATGTACAGCCACATGTAACATACATACAGGTAGGCACACAGCTGCATAGCGGGCACCCACATGTGCATTGTCCCCTGGCCACGGGGAACGGTTCCCAGCCATGAAAGAGGGGAGGCCCAGAGCTCCCAGAATAGGAGCTGTGTGCATGGAGAACATCCTGATTCTTGGGTACTTGAGGCTCAGGAACGCTGAGGACGGACAAGCGAGTGGGGTTTGGAGTACAGGTGCAGCAGATGGAATGGGGAGATGTCATAACCAAAATGCCCTCAACCAGCCTCCTGCCTCATTGTCCATACAGTGTCCCAAGGGATGAACTTCTTGCCCCTTCTGTCCCATATCCCATCTTCTCCTGACTCACTGGAAGAGAATGAGTGGATTGCATACAAAAAGAAACCCAAATCAAACTGACATCAGACTTCTCCCCAGCAATGACGTGTGCGAGAAGACAGTGAAATATTTTTATTCAAGTAATGCTGATGTACATTGCTGTGTCAATCTGTGCTGCATAGCAAAGTGACTCAGTTATACACATACACATTCTTGTTAATATTCTTTTCTATTATGGTTTATCATACTGCTACTGCTAAGTTGCTTCAGTCGCGTCCGACTCTGTGCGACCCCATAGACGGCAGACCACCAGGCTCCCCTGTCCCTGGGATTCTCCAGGCAAGAACACTTGAGCGGGTTGCCATTTCCTTCTCCAGTGCATGAAAGTGAAAAGTGAAAGTGAAGTCGCTCAGTCGTGTCCAACTCTTTGCGACCCCATGGACTGCAGCCTACCAGGCTCCTCCATCCATGGGATTTTCCAGGCAAGAGTACTGGAGTGGGGTGCCGTTGCCTTCTCTGGATGGTTTATCATAGGATAAAATCAAACCATATATATCATATTATGTACTCATATCATAGAATATTGAGTACAGTTTCTTATGCTATACAGTAGGACCTTGTTGCTTATCCATTTCTAAATGTAATACTTTGCATCTACTAACCCCAAGCTCCCAGTCTACCCTTCTCCCTTAGCCCTCCCCCTCAGTAACCACAAGTCTGTTATCTATGTCTATGAGTCTGTTTCTGTTCATTTTTGCCATATTTTACATTCCATATATGTGATATCATATGGTATTTGTCTTTCTCTTTCACTTAATTCACTTAGTATGATAAGTCTAATTGCATCCATGTTGCTGCAAATGGCATTATTTTATCCTTTTTTATGGCCGAGTAGTATTCCATTGTGTATATGTCTACCACATCTTGTTTATCCATTCATATGTTAATGAACATTTAGGTTGTTTCCATGTTTTGGCTACTGTGAACAGTGCTGCTATGAATATGGGGTACATATATCAGTTTGAATTAAGTTTTGTCTGGGCATATTCCCAGTAGTTGGCTTGCTGGATCGTATGGTAATTCTGTTTTTAGTTTTCTGAAGAAACTCCATTCTGTTTTTCCTAGTGACTGTATCAGCTTACATTCCCACCAACAGTGTAGGAGGGTTCCCTTTTTTCCACACCCTCTCCAGCATTTGTTATTTGTAGACTTTTTAAGGACGGCCATTCTGACTGGTGTGAGACGGTACCTCATTGTAGTTTTGATTTGCTCTTCTCTAATAATTAGCAATGTTGAGCATCTTTTCATGTGCCTACTGGTCAACTGTATGTTTTAAGTAATCTTTTTCTCACCCCTCACTATTTGGCACATGGGATCTTTGTTTCCTGACCAGGGAACAAATTCGTGACCCGCCGCAGTGGAAGTGTTCATTGTTAACCACTGAACCACCAGTGAAGTCCCGAAGACAGTGAAATTCCAAACTGGTTTCCACTGAATTTGTTGGGGGAAGCAAAAGATAGCTTCCGTGTCTGCTCTTGGAAAAAGAAGCTCCTCAGTGACCCTTTTAGAGGACATTTCCATGAGGATCATATGTGTCAAAGCTGTTTGAAAATCTATGTGAACAGTCAGACTGGCCTACTCGGGCAGGTGGACTGGACATAGCAGGATTAGAGTAAGCAGAAAGGAGAAGAAGGCCTGTGTGGTGGGGAACCACAGGATAAGGTCCAGAGGCCATCAGGCATTCCAGAAAGTGCATCTGAGCTGTCTTGCCTGGGAGCAGTCACTCAGGACCTGTTTGCTGCAGGGACTCTGAGTTTATATAGGACAGACCCTCCTCCTCCTGACCCGTCACTCAAGTACAGTCGGATGCTACACCTGCGAGGCTGTGCTACGGTTTGGTGTATTCCACTAATCTTATTAATAGGTCAGAGGTCAGTCTGTGGTCAGGGTCAGCATTGGTTTTGCAGCTGGGGTCAAGGCTAGTCTTAGGCCAGGGTCAGCTTGGTGGCCATTGTCAGAGGGTGGTCATGGCCAGGGCTGGAATCAGTCTGAGTCAGTGTCAGGGTCATTCTGTGGTCAGTCTGAGGTTACACTGATGTGACCAGAATTAGGGCTGAGTGTGACTGGGAAGCAATTTATCCTCAATGTAATTGATGTGGATGAGACTTGCAGGGAGTCCTGTGAGCTCCCAAAGCCCCAGCTGTTGAAAGGTTGCCTGGCTCCTCCTCAGTGGAGACATACACTATCTCGACATTGGTAGCTCCGGGTTCCCAAGTCTGTGGTGAGGCCTGGGGTGGGAACAGCATACCTGTCAATCCATGTGCTCCACAACTAGAAGGCCCCAGCTCCCCTACTGACAAGACTCCTGCACATGGCCTCAGTCTGGGAGGTCTCATGGGGGCCATGCAGATGGTGGCCCTGACTCTGGAGCCTGGCATCTGGAGGCCAGGCTTTGACATGGAATGTGGCCCATGGCAAGGGCTCTTCAGATGTGTCACAGCTGGTCATGGGCTTTGTGGGGCCTCCAGCAAGTCTGAGTGATAACCTTCATCCCATTCAGACCCATCATCATCTGCTAAAACAACCAGCGATCCCACTTAAATCTGCTACTTTGCCCATGGAAAGGGGGAACAAGTAGTTTCTTTGCCCTGAGTTTATGCCTCTTTCAGTGTTTTGTCCTGGAAGCTGACCATTCCAGAAGGAGAAGCAAGGAAAGAAAGGGGATAGGAAAGCTAGAAAATGGCCAGGCAGTTGGCAAACTTATTCTGTAAAGGACAAGATAGTAAATATTTTAGGCTCTGTGGGCCATCAAGTCTCTGCTGCAACAATTCTACTCCGTTGTCCTGCAAAAGCAGCCACAGGCAATACATAAATGAATGCGTGTGGCTGTGTTCCAATAAAACTTTATTTTTCTTTTGACATTTTCCCAACTCTTTAAAAATAGAAGGAACTGTTCTCAGCCTTTAGACTGTGCAAAAACAGGAAGCGGGCCATGGTTTGCCGACCCCTGTTTCAAGCCGTTAGGATTGAGGTGGTCTGTTACACAGCAATAGATAACTGGAGTACTAACCCAGCCTTGTAGATGGTTTAGTGAAATTGATGTGAAATTGAGCCACAGGCACTGAGAAACTCTTTTGGATTCACAGCCAGTCAATGTGTACTTAGCACGTTGGTGCTTAGCTCATTTACAGGAGGGTGGGTGGGTTGGAATGGTGAGATTAGAATGAAAAAGATTGGAGTAAGAAGAGCTGTTTGTTGCTTTCCAGCCTTGTTCAGGGAAGAGAGGCTCAGGAAATGGGGGAGGGCTCTCTTTTGTGGAGTTAAGATATTTTATTAGGCTTCCCCAGAGCACGGTAAACTTTCCCTCCAAGCCATTCCACACCCATTTTCTAGTTCCACACTCACAAAGCAATCATCTGAATAAGAATTTGTCTTCTTAGGTAGTAGAGTGTTATTATTAACCTTTATCGGGGTGCTTACTGTATTCCAAGCACTGTTCTAAGTTCTTTAGGTGCATTAACTCATTCTCTTCACTATGATCAGTTATTACCCCAAGTTTATAAATCAGGAAACTGAAATTCAGAGAGTTTAAGTTTAAATGTAGGGCTAGGACTTGAACCCAGGCAACTTGGGTACTGACCCTGTGTGCTTAACTATTCTGCTATTCTGTTCCTTATCCCAACCCTGGAAAAGGATGCCCTGGAGTGGAGGGTACATATTAGGCCTGAAGAAGGAATATTCCCTGCTACAGAAGAATGAACTGACATCTTGTTTGTATTCTGGCTTGTGTGAATTGAGTTAATGTGCTGTGATTGTGGATTTTTCAGTTTTTTGGAAGTTCTGATAATTTTTACTTTGTACACGTTTGAGGCTATGTTTTTATGTACATAGAGTTTAAACTTGTTATACCTTTCTGGTGAACTAAAACTTTTTTGATTGTGACCAGATTCTTGGTAATGACTTTTTCTTAAAATCTCTTTTTCATTACTGCAGCTTTTCTTTCGTAAGCATCCTTAGGTTTTTGATATCTTATGTAAACATTTAATTAGATTAAAATGCTATACTTTAAATAATATGATAGTGAAAAACTGATTGAAGTTATGATCCCAATTACATAAAATCTCATAGCTCGAGATTCCTTGGACTCCCCCAGTGATACAAATTTGGTCAGTGATTCCAGCAAATGACCTGTAATTGTTCTGTAAACTCTCAGTGATGGGTTTCCTTGTCCTTTCTTCTCCCTTCTTCCTTCCCTCCCTTACCTCTTCTTTTCCTTTCCTTTTCTTCTTCCCAGATCTGTTCTGCATCAAGCTAATTTTTGCATAATCCTGGGAGGCAGGATTATGTGTGTATTTGTGTGATTTCCAGGTGGTGCTAGTGGTTAAGAACCACCCTGCCAATGCAGGAGACATAAGAGACCAAGGTTCTACCCCTGCGTTGGGAAAATGCCCCGAAGGAGAGCATGGCAACCCACTCCAGTATTCTTGCCTGGAGAATCCCATGGACAGAGGAGGTTGGCAGGCTATAGTCCACAGGGTAGCAAAGAGTCAGACAGGACTGAAGTGACTTAGCATGCACACACGTGTGTGTGTCCATGCACCTGTGTATGGATGCTGGGGAAGAGAAAATGAGTGGCCATTTCACTTTCAATTCACCCTTGAGAGTGCAGTTCTTTATAATTCTGGTTTACTGTGGGAGAGGTCTGTCAGAACTTGGGAAAGCCCTGGGCTTTCTATTCTCTTCTCTTCCTGAGAGGTGTGAAGAATCATAGCTTGGTTTTGAGGCTTTGTTACAGATTGACAAGTGCCTTCAGGGTTAAGATGCTCCCTCACCTTTCAGGGCAATCTCCTCCTTCTAGATGAAGCCTGGTAATTTCCATTTCCTTATGAACTCTTCTACGCTCTAAAGATGATGTTTTTAAAAGTAATCCCCTGTCACTTTCAATGGTTCTCAGTAAGAGGATTGAGTCAAATAACTGAGGCCGCCAGTATCAGAAGTAGAAGTCAGTTTGCTCCTTTTTGAAACTGCCTTCTGCTGGCTCACATGGCATCACTCTTTCCCACCTGATTTTCCACCTGTCTCTGCTAGCCCTTTTCAGTCTACTATGGGCTCAGGCCTGAAACATAAGTGCTCCTTAGCAAAGAGCCCCTACATGTTGGGTTTATCTTCCCTCTGCAAGTTTCCCTGTGGCTTCATGTATTTCCTTGACTTTACTGCCTGACATACTCATGAACCGCAAATTGACACCTCTAGCCCTAACTCCTCTCCTGTGCTCCACAACTTATGTCTAGTTGCCTACTGAATATTCCTCTGATCTTTTGTAGACACCTCAAAATCATCATGCTCAAAGCTGAACTTCTCATTGCCTCCCACGCTGGGTCTTCAGTACAACCACCTCAAGAAAGAGCATCACTGCCCACTAGTTCCTCACTAGATACCCAATGGGGTAACTACCTAAGGTCTCTAGTATCAAGTGATGCTTACCAAGCATAGGAGTGAATGCCAACATTATGTGTTGATCTGTGTCTGTCTCCAAATCCATATGTTGAACTCCTGACACCAGTACCTCAGAATGTGACCTCATTTGGAAGTAGGATCTTTGCAATGTAATTAATAAGGGTGAGATGAGGTCTCTAGGGTAGAGTCTAATCCAATATGACTGATATCCTTAATAAAAAGGGGAAATCGGGGCAAACACACACACATAGGAAGATTGTCTTGTGAAGATGAAGGCAGAGATGGAAGTGATGTTGCTACAGTCCAAGGAAAGCTCCGAATTACCAGCAACCCACTACGGGAGAGCCATGGAACAGATTCTCTCTCATGCTCTCAGAATTAACCAGCTCTGCTGACTCCTTGATCTCAGACTTTTAGCCTCCAGAACTGTGAGACAATCAATTTCTATAGTATAAGCTACTTAGTTTGTGTTATAGCATCCCTAGAAAACTAATATGGCCATAGATTTATTTTTCATAAAGCAGTTAATCTTTTGAAAAAGCATAGATCAGATCGTGTCCCTCCCCTGTTTAGTTAAAAACCCTCCAGTGACTCCCCAGTTCACTTAGAATAAAATGGAAATGCCTCACCATGGCCTACAAGATCTGGGAGCTGCCCAACCCTCCACCTCATTTTCTCCAAGCTTCTCCTCATTTACTACACCCCAGTTACACTGGTCTTTCTTCTGTTCCTCAAAAACTGCAAATTCTTTCCCACTCTGAGCCTTGAATTTTGAGTCTGTCCTCTGGAAAAGGCTTCAAAGAACATTTAATCTAAGGCAGGCCCTTTCCCAAAACCACCCTATTATTTACCCTGTTTTATTACCATCACAGCATTTGCATGTGTGCTCAGTCATGTCTGACTCTTTGCGACCTCATGGACTGTAGTCTGCCAGGCTCCTCTGTGCATGGGATTACCCAGGCAAGAATACTGGAGTGGGTTGCCATTTCCATCTCCAGGGGCTCTTCCCAACCTAGGGATCAAATCCATGTCTCCAGACTGTCCTGCATTGGCAGACAGATTCTTTACCTTGGAAGCCTATCATAGCATTTGCCACTACCTAAAAATGATCTTGAATTTGTTTATGTGTTTATTTTACATCATCCCTGTGTAGCTAGAATGTGAACCCTGAGAGAAGAAACCTGCTGTCTCACTTTCTGTATCCCCAGGGCTTAGCAAAGAGCTTCATGTGTTAGATGTTCATTGTGTAGCTGATAAGTGAATATACGAATGAATGAACGAATGAGTGAATGTTTTACCTCTTTCTGTCTCTTCTTCCCACATCCAAGTATTTACCGTGTCTTATGGTGTCTATTTCCTAAATACATCTCAGGACTTCCCATCTCTCTCCACCCACTTCACCCATCATCTAGGTTCAGGCAGCAACCCTTGCTCCCCTGGGTATTTTTATCTGCTAGTGTCTCCTAATTGGTCTGCCCACATCCTGTCTAGGCTTCCCCTCCCCATCCACTCTATACTGTGGCCAAAGTACCCTTCTGACCTAGAAATAGATCAGGTTATCCCCTCTTACAACCCTTCAATGGCTCCCTATTGCCCTCAGGAGGATTGCCCTGAATGGGGTCCAAGGCATGATCTGGCCCCTTCTCCTTCCTCCAGCATCCTGTACCTCCTGTATCTCTCCCCTTTGTTCTCAGCCCCAGCCTCACTGCCCGTCTCCCATACGCTCCTCTCACTCTGGGTCTTTTACACACACGATCCTTGTCTGGAACCCCTTGCTTCACTGCCTCCCTGGCCTCCAGAGGCCTCCCTGGTCTCTGTCCGCACTGGCTCAGCTTCCTGCCCACTTCTGTCCTCACTCCCAGCACATACCTGACCGTGTGACTGTGAGCAGTTGCTGGAGCAGCTCCTGGGTCTCATTTACTTGTAGCTATGGTAACCGGCAGATGGTGGGCTCTTGGGCATCTTTGTGAAATGCAGGGCCAGTGCCCTACATGGGGGCCCCAGAGTTGGCCACACCGGGCCTGCATGACCAGCCCCTTCCCCACAGTTGTCACTGCCCTCACCCCCTACCCGCCTGCCCTGTGGCTGCAGCCTGCGGAGACTGAGGGCTTCCTCTTGGCGTGCTCCCTGCTGAGTTACACGGAGTCCTTGGACCCGACACCCTCATCTCCTGAAGTGGGGAGTGTGGCATTGCTACCCCAAGACCGCACTCGAGGAGCATTCCCCCAGATTGGAAGAATGTTGAAGGAAGAGCTAGCAAGATGTGCCAAGTGTGGACCATACCCTTGACAGAAGACTGATGAGCTCTGTGGGATCTGAGGCATAGGCAGTGATTCTTGGGGATCCACAGCATAGGAACAGGGACACGGGTGTTCTTTTTGTTTCTCCTTTCCCTGATTATGCACTCTGGGGATGATCAGAAGGAAAGCAATATGGTTTGGCCCTCTGCAGGCTTGGTGACAGCCAGGCATGGAGGGGTTTTCAGGGGACGGTGGTGGCAGGGGCTGAGGGGAGACTCCTTCAGGGGGCTTACAGTGAGGTATAAGGTGATGAGGCTTATCCCCAACCCTGAGTGAGACACGGCCTGGGACCTCCCAGAATATCAGTGACGCCGACAAGGGGGCAGGAGGGCCTCAGATCTGGCTTTGTCACCCTATTTACTCTTATCAGTAACTCTTGAAAGGGGGGCACACTGACTCGCCCACATTCAGAGCTTAGAACCAAGATCCTGCTCCAGTGGAGCAACTGAAGGGTGGGAGGAAATTGTTAGGAGCAAAGAAATGTTTGCCAAAATGTCACCCCTGGCAGTCCCTTGGCATCAACCTGGTGTCTGCTGGTCCAAAACTCTGCTCTAGTGGGACCCTGAGGGAAGGAGCAGCCATGGTTGCTTTCCTGAGGCCTCTGGACTCCAAAACTTTCCATATCTCTTACTCCCTTTTACGCCCTGGCCTGTGTCTTCTGGAAGAAGAGGCCTCAGCATTAGTCCTGGAGCTGGAAGGGGCCTGGGGTCTTAGCCAGCTGGTTTGGGGAATGATATACCCTCTGTTATCGGCCTCAGGGAAAGGCTACTCTTCCCCATCAGAGTGGCACTTCCAGAAGGGCCAGCAGGGCCGCTGCTCTGGGTCCCCAGTTTATTTCCAATTTCTCCAGCACCTTCAGCCCCATCACCATCAAGCTCCCTCCAGGCCCTCCCCTCCAGGCCTCTGGCTCTCACTTCCTCTGGGAAAAGGAGATCCAGGCCGATTTGGGAAACACTGCCTGCAGAGGAGGCTGGCCCCGTGTCCAGGTCGGCAAGGCTATATTTAACTGGCTATATTTGCAGTCCCACTCACTTGTCCCAGCCCTGGCCCTGCCTGCCGCCCTCTCCCCCCTCGTGGCCTGTCCTGCACCGTCCAGCCCCACGTCGCCCCTGCTCACCCTGCTCCAGCTGTGCAATTGTGGTCTGGGCCACAGGCTATTTTTTGCTTGGTGCCAAAGATTATTCAGTTATCAGGAATGTGTGTTTAAGTGGCCGTCTCCGGAACAAGGACTATAAATAGGAACTTGGGGTCAAGTCCTGGGCCCCAGTGTCCTCCTCTTTGTCCCAGTTCCTGTCCCGGCCCCTGGAGTTTTCTTGGGGTGAACACCAGGAGGCCATGGTGAGGTTGTCTGGGGGAAAGGACCCCAGACTGGGAGGCCAGAGGTCCAGAACTGAGTATTTCCTGACAGGCCAGTCTCCCAACCTCTCAGACTTGCTTTCTCCATCCGGAAAATGGGGGAGACACAGGTCCATTCACTGATTGACAAGGATGGTGAATCTCCATCCATCTATGGAGGAAAATCCAAGTTAGGCAGATGGATGTCTGGGAGGAAACAGTACCAATCAGTTTTGTGGGAAGATAGCAGGGTCCTGGGGCTTCCTTGGTGGCTCAGTGGTAAAGAATCTGCCTGCAATGCAGGAGACACAGGAGAGGAGGCTTTGATCCCTGGGTTGGGAAGATCCCCCGGAGAGGGAAATGGCAACCCACTCCAGTATTATTGCCTGGGAAATCCCATGGACAGAGAAGCCTGGTGGACTACAGTTCAAAGGGTTGCAAAGAGTTGGACACGACTGAGTGGCCAAGCAAGCAAGCAAATAGCGGAGTATTAAAAAGAAAAGAAAAAGCAAGAAACAGTCTTGGGAGTAAATATATAGAAGTAGAGGGGAGAGAGACCCAGAGTTTGCCTTTAGGGAACTCTCTAAGGGTGGAGGCTGGGCCCAGGCATGGTTCCAGAACAAAGCATAAACAGAATGAAGTGGGCAGGTGGGGGCACAAATACTTGAGGTGAGGCTAATTGCTCTCTGACAGAATGACAGATTCCCAAGGTGCCAGTTCTCCCAGACCACAGGTCCGGGTCAGAGGCCCTGGCCTAGGAAGTTTAGCTGATGAGTGTGGGATGAGCTGATGAGCCCTGGCCAAGAGGGCTGGGCTACCTCCTGGTGACCAGTGGCCTTCTTATCCTGTTGAGAGCTGCCCTCTTTGAGCTGGCTCTGGCAGCTCTGACTCCCCTCCACCCCAGTCAGTGTGGGGAGGGGCAAAGATGGGGCTCCACGAAAATGCAAGGCTGGGACCAGCCCCTGCAGGCTCCATGGAGGGGTCAGCAAGGAAGGACACAATGCCATCTCTTCACCTCAGCTACTCTATCTGTAAAACGGCAGAAAGAATGCACAGCCTCCCTCCCTGGAGTTGATAGTCATGAGAGTGACTAAAAGGAGATTGTTAATCAATGACAATGATATTCTGAGCAGAAGGGCGGTGTTTGACCTGAGTGGTGTCGCCTCATGATGTCACCGAACAGGCTAAGGCCCACTGGTGCTCAGACTTGGGTCTCAGTCCTCCCTTCACAGGTAGTACTTTCATCTATCCTGGTTTCTTAGTGGTCTTTTCTCACACTTGCCCCACTTTGATAAATCTTGGGCCTAAATGACATCTGGAGCACGATTATGGAGGCCCCTTCCTCACTCCAGATCTCTGGACCTGGCAGGCACTGAGCTCCTCTAATTCGGGGAACAGGGGACAGAACCTGTCCTACATTCTGCCACCAGGGTGGGACTGTATTGCCAGGCATGGCATTGCACCCATGGCTTCAGCTCTCCTTGTAGATCCATCAAAGAGCACGACAGTCTCTTCTTTCTTATGTTGGCTTATTATATGTGCGTTGTAATTAAATGTAATTGATTTCTGTATCTTTGTATGACTTTTTGTTTAAATTTGCACATAAGAAAACAAAATCTTTTGATAGACTACAGCTGGCTTCTAAAAAAGTAGCTGTAGATGGGAGGAGGGAGGCACTCCCAGATGGAGGTGGGGGTTGGGCAGGGGGCTGCCTCCCAGGATTCACAGGGCCCTGCAGTGAGTAGGGTGGCAGATGGCCAGGCTAGCCACCTGGCAGGATAGAGTTCTGGGTATGGCAAGCTCATGCAGTGTCTTCATGACAGGCTGTTCTGGAGCCCTTGCTGGGTCATTGCCAAGTGTTCCCTTGCCTTTACCTTTGGGGGCTGTTTTAGCTTGGGTTGTGCTGAGTGCCCTAGGGGACCTCAGTCTGGCTCCATAGCTAACAACACGTGACACCAAAGGGGATTTTCCAGGAGGCCACTTAGTGTAGTATTCTGAGGAGGGAGGGCAAGCAGGAGATGCAGAGGGAATCAGAGAGAGAGGGCAAGCTTAGCTGAGTCAAGCCCTGATCCTCACATCTCGTTTATCTCCAGACCATGGCTGTTCCTCAGCTGGCTCAGGGGGTGCTTTGGGGATGGGAATGAGGACGTGTACTAGGCAGCCGCCAGGATTCTATCACGCATAGACTGAATCAAAAGGGAGGCTTGAATATGTTTCTCTAGGGCTCAGCTGCCACCTTCCTTCCTTGTGACAAAAACAGAATGACTCTCAGCCCAAAGATTTCCTGAGACCATCACTGTGTAGCCCCCAGTTGGGAAAGTCCATCCCCTCACCTTTCCCAGGATGGATGCTGTCCACATTCTTTGGCTCATGGCTGTGACATTCCTGTCTTTATTTTCATCGTCATTCTGCCTTCTATTTCATCTGTTCCTTTCAGGCCAAGCTGGTAGTGTCTCTGCTGGCATAACATTCTCAAGACCCTCTCTTGGGTGATCCAGCCTAGGCTTTCCTCTCCTCCTGTCAGGCCTGCAGCTTGAGCCCTGCTGATCTTGACTGCCTGTTTTGGATAATAGACCTTTACCTCGGCCTTCTGCCCTCCCCTCCAGGAGCCTGGCCTAGAGACCCCTCTTCTTAAGAAAAGATGAGCTCCTCCCCAGAGCTAGTGACTGAGACACGTAGAAACGATGTTGGCCAGCACAGCCCACCTTGGAGATGCTGGAAGTCAGGGCCAAGATTCTAGACCTGAACCACACTGACCATGGGCAACTCCACACTTTGCAGGCAGACGCAGGACCAGGATGCTGGCCATTATGCTTACAACAGCCCTATAGGGTAGGCATTGCCATTACTGGTTTATAAATGAGGAACTTAAGGTTAGAGAGGAAGCAGAGGGTGGACTGAGGTCACATAGATAATAAAAAACAGAGTTTGCCCCTCCAGAACCAACCCCCCCTCCAGAAGTACAAGGTGTCCTGCTGAGATGTCACTGTCTCTAGCCCCAGTACCATACTTAGACCTGGGAGAGAAGGACCCTGTCCTTGAAGTGCATTCCTTAAAAATTTTAGATCCCCTTCTGTGGTTAGGACAGACAAGGTCTGACATTGCCATCTGAGTGGGGCGCCCTGAGCTTTAACTTGGACCTGTGTGGGCCCCAGACCTTTATCCTCCCTCAACTACTCTCCAACCCTCTACCCTGAGTGTGTGGGGTTGACCAGATGCTCCAATAAGCAATGCAACTTCTGCCTATGCAGTCATCCCAGGGCTTCAAAGCAGGCAGTCTGGTGAGTGGATTGCTCCCCTGGCTGGTGAAGTACTTTTTATGTGGGATCACATGAAACTGGGCTTTCAGAATGGTGCTGACATGCTGACTTTGAATGACTCAAATTGTTTACATAGATAGGAGCCTGACAAAAATATATTTTCCAGGGGTCCCACACAACCTAGGGACAGCTCTGCATTCCCCTGACATTAAACCTTCCTGCTGTATTGTTGCTTATTGTCTTAATTGATTTTCCTTTTGTTGCTTTGAAACCTCTTTTAAAAGACCTACACCAAGGGATATTTCCCAAATTCCCTTTATTACCCCCTCCTCACAATGTTTCACAATCCTTAGATTTTGAAATTGGATCCAGATATGACTTCCAGGCCCCAGTTCTTCAGCTCAAACAATCTCCCTTTGTCCTGGTCTCTGTGGACAGTGCTCAGCCCCACCCGACCCTTAGCCTTCTTGCAAAAAAGCAGGAGGCCCACTCACACCCTGGGATTTCCAGAAGCCCAAACATGTGATAAAACCTGCTAAGGATCACAGGGCTGTCCAAAGAGGTATGGGATTGTCTCAGCTTATGCTTTCATCCTGAAATGGGGCTCTCTGGGTTGTCAGTGGAGACTGTGGCCTAAAGGGCCCCACTGGGCAGACATCCTTTGTGCTTGGCACCTGCTTCCCTCTCCTCTCTTTTCAGTCTGCTTGCCCAGGTCCTGACCCCCTGGGTTTCCTTCTAATGCTGCTCTGGCCTGTTCTCTCCAGTTAAGTTGGGATGAAAGGTTGGAATAAAACAGCCACAGTCCAGGGAGCAATTGTCCCTTGGCAGATAGAGGTGAACGGACCATCCCTCACCCCAGGAGGTCAATGCTGTGAACCACATTTCCTTCCCAGCAGCATCTGCCCATGGGCCCCTCTCTGAGCCTCTTTGTCTCTTTCTTCTCAGTGGGGCTGTCAAAAGCTGAGCCTCACAGGTTGTGACTAATCACTAGCAGATTTTTTTTCCATCCAAGAAGAAGAAAAAGCTGAAGGAGATGAAGAAAAACCCCAACAGTGAATAACTCGGAAGAGTTTCCAACATGTGGGTGTTTTTCTGGGACCAAAAATCAGGAAGATTCCAAATGTAAACAATCCCAAAATAGCTCAGCTCTCCCAACCCCAGGCATTCCCAGGACTGGATGTCCATACTCCCTCCCTTTTCCCTCTGGGAACCCAAGGTCAGGCAGAGGTGGCAGGATTTGGGCATTGTGAAGAATTGTTTGAGTGAGCCTAGGCAAAGTATAGGCTCTGTGAATCTGGGATTTAATCTTGTTCATTAATAACAGTCTTTTTGAGAGAGGGGCGTCTTCCTGCCTCATCAGATCAGATCTCCCTGAGATCAGGGACCATGACAATGGCTTTCTTTACTCAGAGTCATAACCCATTGTGCTTAAACCAAGCTCTTGAGATTTCTTGCCAGCATAGTGTAATGGAAAGAATATGGACTTTGAAGTCATACAGGGTTGGAATCTTGGCTCCAACACTTATTAATTGTGTGGCCTTGAGTATGTTATTTAGCATCTGGGAATCTCAGTTTCCTCCTTGTAAAACTAGGGCAGTGATTCTTACCAGAGAAAATCCTCTAACTCATGTGCCTATGATGTCTATTACCTAGAAAGGGCTCAGTGTGTGTTCTCTTTGCACCCCACCCCTTCCTATGTATGTAGCTTGAGCTGGAGAAACCAGTAGGTTCTTTTCCACCCCTCCACCCACACAGAGAATTCTGTGTGTTGAAATGTAAATATTACTCCTTTACTGTGTACTAAAAATCACTATTGCAACCCAAAAGGAAGAGTATACTCAAAATATAGTTTAAAAGAAGTTTCTGGCGGTGATAATACAATACCTGATGAGATAATGAAAATTTTGGTGAAAGTCATGGAATTGGTAACAGTGGAGTTGATGGTGCTCACGGTGATGAAATGATGGTGGAGGGTGTGGTGGTATTTTCAGAAGTAATGGTGGACATGGACACCAAGGAGTATAGATGGAGACAGTGTTTATGGTGATGGTGGGGGCAGTAGTGGAGATGGTAATGGGGGTTATGGTGAAGTCAAGGAAAGGATAACAGTGATGATTACTGTGGTAATAAAGGCTATGATAGAGGTGAAGATGGTTGTGCTGTGTGGGATAATTGTGTTACACTTGACTTGGAGTCAAGGTGAGTTATGGTGATTAGTGACCAGGATTACCTCCAACCAGTTATTCACTCCAGGAGATAAAGGCACAGAGGAAGCAGGTATAGCAAGGTGGAAGAATTTCTTATGATTAACTGTTACTTTCACCCTAAACTCCAATGGAGAACACTGGACTTCTTAATCACTGATGATTAAATGCTTATGTTTATCTTGACTACTTCCAGAAGCCTCATTAAAGTGCTATTAATGGAATTTTTAAAAAAATTAATAAACCCACAAGGAAAAGGAGAATGGGAGAGGAAATGGCAGCAGGCAAGAGAAGTCAAGAATTTGAAAATTAGAGAGTGGATGGGTGAGTGGTACCTGACATAACAGACCACAGAAAACTGAAACCCCAGCCTGCAATGTTGTGGGGGTAGATGGCAGGAGCAAATAGGTAGCAAAACTTTTCTAGTCACAGAATCCCAGGAAAGCTTGGGAATTGGAAGTACCAGTTACTTCTGAAGGCAGGGATTCAGAATGAGGGTGAAAAATTGGGAGGATTGTTACAAGTTTTTAAAAAAAGACCTCTAAGGACCTCCCCATCTCAGACTTATTCCCTACTCCATGCAACCAGGTAATCATCCCCTCCCATGCTGGCAGATGACAGAAGGTTTAAGTTCTGAGATGTTGAAACTGAAAGGTTCTGAACACCGAGGCATCAGGCAGAGCAGGTGGAGAGGTGAGGAATCAGTCTGAAAATAGGATATGTCTGTTTCCTGAAAGGTGAGGGTTTCTGCTCTCTTCATCATCAATACGCAGGACATTGGAAGTCAGGTAAATATCACACAGGAAAGCTATTGAAAGAGACTTTCCTGGGGAAACTGGTTTTCTGCAGGAAAAAGGCCTATAGGTTTTGGTATTTGGTCTTTACCCTTAGGCAAAGCCCACAGGTCAACAATATTATCTCTTCTTCCAATATTTTTATCAGATAAAATTCTGAAGCACTAAAATGTGCTTCACACTTCAATATGGATGAACAGCTAAGAACTACTTGATATTTCAGGAAGTTCTTCAACATGAAAGGTAGATATTAAGACAAACTAAGAGGAAAAAGGAACGTAGAGGAAACAAAGAAGAAGAAAGCACAGAAATTATGACTGACATTTTAAGAATTATATTTAAAAGGTGATGTTTCCTTTAAAAGATAACTGGAGGTGATTTTTTGGAAAGTATCAGAGAACACATAGCTCTTGGGAATACAAATATAATATTTTTATTATATAAGAAGTAAAAATAAGGGCTGGAAGATAAAGTAAGGACAAATTCTCAAAAAAGAACAAAATACCAAAGAGTCGAAAATTGACAAATGGTGATCAGTCTAGGAGCATCCCCTAATCTATGGCTGATTCATATCAATGTATGACAAAACCCACTGAAATGTTGTGAAGTAATTAGCCTCCAACTAATAAAAAAAAATAATAATAATAAAAAAAATAAATTCTAGAGAATAAAAAATAAAGGAAGGAGTAAAATCACCAAAGAAACAATATAAGAAAACTTCCCAAAACTGCAGAACATGAATTTATAGATTGAAAATTTTCTATGAGTATATGGCAAACTGAATTTAAAAACAAAAACAATTTCCCTCAAGGGACAAACACTGGAAATAAATACGTAAAAGTTCCCAGGGGAAAAAGATTGCTTACAAATTGCTGAGAATCAGTATTGTATCAAAGATCTCAATAACTACCATACAAAGTAGAAGGAAATGAACAATGATTCTAAATTCTGAGGGAAATAATTTCCACACTAGAATTCTATACCCAGTTAAACTTGCAATTGAGTATGATGAAAAATAAAGATATTTTGGGGGCATGAATGGTGTTTAAAAATTAGCTCCCAAGCACTATTTCCAGGAGGATATTGAAGAATGTTGTCCACCTTAATTGAGAAGTAAACCAAGGAAAGGGAAGGAGACAAAGGATCTAGCAATCAAGATAGAGACAAAGGGAAGTCTGAGAATGATGGTGAAGTAGAAAGTCAGGATGACAGTTGTACAAAATAGGCAGAGGACAGCCAGTCCATATTGGCCATGAGGATGAAGGACTCCAGGTGAGAGTTCTCCAAGAAGAAAATAAAACTGACAGTTATGTACATTCAAAGGAAAATTTCAGTTCCTTTGGAAAATTCAGGGATGACTTAGTAAATGGCACATAGAAAATTAAGCAAAACAAGGTAATTATTAATACCAAGAGAACCAAAAAGTTGTACAAGGAAGGAAAAGTGGTGCAACTGTGAATGATAGTAATTTAGTAATAATAATGCAAAGCCTGAATATGGTTGTGATCAAAATCAATATTGCTGTGCAAAAGTGTGTGTGTATGTGTTTGCACATGCATATGTGGGTGGTGGTGTTGTAAGAGAGTTGATTCCTCATCTTCTATAGTAGAATGGCAGTAAATAAAGCTGAAAACTGAAAAATGCAAGATATATCAGTATTACCATATCATTTATAGGCATGGAAATAAACACTAGAAGAAAGAGTTAAAGCAATTCAAAGTACTTGCCTCAGGAAAAGAGGACTCAGAAGTAAGCAGGATTGGAGCAGAAGTCTTATGGTTTTCATTACAAACCTTGTAGAACATTTTACTTTCAAAAATATGTACATGTATGCCTTTGATAAAAAAAAATAAAGATTTAAATAGAATATAAAAATGAAAACTCAAGTGAGCTGTGCTAGATTATGCGGAGAACTTCTTGACCAAATAAGTCAATCCAAATGGCTTGGAACCAAAATCAGCTGAAAGACCTGCTCCATCTATCGCCTCTAGGTCCAAACCCAAGTCTTGGACATGTCCACACTCACCAGAAAGCCACAAAAGGGAGCTCAAGAAACACGGAAATATCTTGCATTTGCTCCATTGCTTAGGCCCTTCCAGGACCATGTGGCTGCCATATGGGAGAGAAAGAGAGGAGTGGGGAGAAAAGGTTCAAGGCAAAAAGTAGAGATGATTGGGCTTTCTCCCCAGGGAGCAGGCTGTAACCCTCATACTGCACCCGTGTGGGCTAGACATTCAGTCTGGCATACTACCTCCTGAACTAACACTGTATCATAAGATATTCTTAGGCCTAAATAACATTGCAACACTCCTTCTTAAGGATGCAGAAAGCTGGAAGGGGAGAGCTGTGAATGACCTTTAGAATCCACCAGTGAAGATGGCAGTGAAGCTGGAGGTGATAGTATGATGATGGAGCTGATAGAGATACAGAAATTGGCAGTGGCAGTGGGAATTCTGTAATAAACATAATAAAGGAAGTGACAGGAGAAGTGATAGAGGCAGTGATGGTGCCAGTGACAGTGAAAGTGATATTGATGATGATCTTGGAAGTAATGGCCAAAATTATTAGAGAGGAATGATGAAAGTGATTGTATTAATGACGACAGGGCTGATGAGATAGAAATATTAGAGGAGGCACATTAGCAGTGATGGTAAAGGTGATATGGTAGTGAGAGAGATAAGTAATAATGGGGTTCATGTGATGGAAGTGATACAAAGAGAGGTGATAGTAATGTGGTTGACTGACAATTATAGCAATGAAGGTGGAAGTGATAGTGACTGTGCTTGGTGGTGAGAATGGTGAGAATGATGGGAGTGATGGTGGAATTGGTGTTGGAGGTGGCCTTGGTAGGAATACTGGCAGGGATGATGGATTCATAGTTGTGGGGATGTTGGAGGGACTATGGCCAAGATGACAAGTTTCATAATGGTGAGGATGGTGGTATTCCTAACAGATGCAGTGATGCTGGGCGTAGCAATGACAGACACAATATTATCAGTATAGGAGTATTAGTCAAGATCGTAGGACAGATACATATGTAGGGCATCTAAAGACAATAATCTGAATAGGCTGGGTTAAGCTGTAATAATGAACAGCCCCTATACCTTAGAGAGTGTACACAGCATAAGTTTAATTCTAATATAATACGTTAGAAAGTGGTTCTGTGCTCTTGGTCACCCATGGACTATGCTGATGGAGGATCCAATTCTACGTGCTTTTAGGATCACTGTGGCTATAAGAGAATATGGTGAAGCTTACATTGTTTCTGTATTGGTCAGCTTAGGCTAGGTTGTGTGTGTGCATGCTAAGTTGCTTCAGTCATGTCTGACTCATGTCATCTCTTAAGTCTCCTGCATTGGCAGGCAGGTTCTTTACCACTAGAACCACCTGGGAAGCCCTTAGGCTAGGTTGAGTGCATGCTAAGTTGCTTTGGTTGTGTCTGACTCTTTACCACACTATGGACTGTAGCCTGCCATGCTCCTCTGTCCGTGGGGTTCTCCAGGCAAGAATACTGGAGTGGGTTTCCATGCCCTGCTCCAGGGGATCTTCCTGACCCAGGGATTGAACCCATGTCTCCTGCATTTCTTGTATTGCAGGCAGATTCTTTACCACTGAGCCACTGGGGAAGCCCTAGGCTAGGTTAGGGGGTGGTAATGAGAGACTCCAAAATTTCCATGGCTTTCAACAATAGACTTTCTCACTTACTTTTATGTACATTGCAGGTTGGCTGTGGCTTTGCTCCACATCAGTTTCACTCTGATATCCAGGCTGATGGAGCAGCCTCAAGACATCTTAACTTTGCAGTCTTGCAGCGGAAGGAAAACACAGTATGGTGAAGCATGTTTTAGGTTTTCAAGCTTCCGCTCAGAAATGCCACCTATCATGTCTGCATATATTTTATTGGCTAAAGGATGACTAATTTCCAAAGAGGCAGGGAAGTGCAATCTTCTGAGGAGGTTGGAAAGAGGAAAACTGGAATACTGGTGAATTCTTTAATGACTTATAGCAGCTGTTTGTTCATAGAGTGCAGGAGGTACTAAGGGCAATGGAAGCATCATGAGAGGCTGGTATGGTCATGGAGGAAGGACTTGGTCAATCTGGAGGGGCTCTGGGATAAGAGGAAAGCAATTTAAAGGGGGGGAAACACCAGGAGCTAGAGGCAGGACACAGCATGGTAAAGTGCTCAAACCTGCTAGCCATTGCTCCTTGATTCCCAGGGTATTTCTGGCTTCCCAGAAATTCAACAGAATCTGAGAAAGTTGTTTGGAGCACAAGATTCATAGAGAGAAGCAGCAGAATATACAGACTGAAATGTTGGCTAGAGTCAGAGCAGGGGGGACTTTGAATGCCTTGTTGAGGTATTTTGCAACCTAATCCACGGATCAAATCTTCAGCCAGATAAGTTTTTGGGATGCTGCATGCTCTATCCCCTTCTTGTACATTAACTCTCTTCACACCAGAAAACCCATTGCCATTTTCAACACGTGGCTTGAACATCCCTCCCAACTCCATCCCCATCCCACCTCTCTAGATCATTACCGAGCCCAGTTTGAGTTCCTTGAGTCGTAACAGCAAATTCCAGTTGGCTATCTGTTTTACATATGATAGTATACATTTCCATGTTAATCTCTGCATACATCCCACCCTCTCCTTCCTCCCCCATCAGTTGTGTCCATAAGTCTGTTCTCAATGTCTGTGTCTCCACTGATGCTCTGCAAATAAGTTCACCAACACCATCTTTCTAGATTTCATATGCATTAGTATAAAATATTTATTTTTCTCTTTCTGACTTCACTCGGTATAACAGGCTCTATGTTCATCCACCTCATTAGAACTGACTCAAATACATTTTTTAATGGCTAATATTCCATTGTATATATGTACCACAGCTTCTTTACCCACTCATCTGTCAATGGACATCTAGGTTGCTTCTATGTCCTAGCTATTGTAAATAAAGCTGCAATGAACATTGGGGTCCATGTGCCTTTTTCAATAGAGCTGTCAATTTTTTTGTTTTCCTATAAGGAGCAAATGACTTCCCTTTGGCCAATTTTGCAAACCACATGTCTCTTTAAGGGACTTTGCTTCACACCAAGGCATCTACTAAGAAGAGGCAGATGTTATATCACTATATCACTTCCATAGGTGTCAAAATCACTGCAGTTAATCAGGGTGTCAGATATTTCAGGGTTTTTTCCCCTGCTGTCCATCCATTTGTCCAATCATTCAGTACCTTTTTTATTGAGTACCTACTATGTACCTGACACATGGCAGGTAACGTCCTAGTATAGATCAAGGGCTCAGTTAACTGACAGCTCCTTTCCTCCCTTCCCTTGGAAAATTCTCCCTGTAGGTGAAATGACACTTTTACCATAAGGCCTCCAGTTCTGGATGCCAGGGAGAGCTGTCCACCTGTGGAATTGGCTGCCCCTGAACATAGGGCCCCCTCTGAGTGTCCAACCTCCAAGGCCACCCTGGCCTGTTACATCTTTGCCTGAAAATGGCAGTGACCCTGACAGTCTCATGTTCCCTGTACAGACAAGAAATCTAGGCTTCATTGTTGATAAACTAACAGGGTTTCTGAACAGCTCTCTAGGGAAGTCTGATCTAGTCTCACAGGTGCCAGAGCCATTCTTATCTCCTCTGTAGTCTCACTGACTATCTAATTAACTGAAGTCTGTCTGATCTTGTCCTAATTTTGTGAGATGCAATGGGCCAGCTTCCTTCTGTAGCCTCCCCATGGGAAGCATGATTGTTTAGACTAGAATATCTTCAGCAGGGAGGATATCTGGGTGTTCCCAGAGAGACACCCAATGATCAGGTGACCAGGGTAGCCCCACTCTCCAAGCACGGAAACTTCTGGACAGCCATTCCATCGAGTTGGGGCTGCACCACTCCCAACAACTCCATCCACAGCACAGGGAGAACCAGGCTTATAGGCTACAGGGTGAATAGTGCCCCAGGGGTTTGGGCAGTGGGACTGCTTTGAAAACAGTGCACTTTACCTGCATCAATAATATGCTCCCTGTGAGTGCAAAGAGCTATGAGGTTTCAAAGCCCATTTCTGTGCATTCAAATGATCCTCAAAACCCTCTAGGGTCACGTGGGGAAGCTGAGGCCCTGAGGCAGAAAGTGGCTCCACTTGAGTCATCGGACTATGAAGTGCTGAAGCAGTAGCCAGGGACAGATGCTCTGGCTCTTGCCACGGTGCTCTGTCTGCAGTGTCATGTGGCAGCTCCTTGCCTCCTCCCAGGAGGCCCCAGACCCACAAGGCTCCTGCCTCCCTGACTGCCTCTTCTACCCTGCTTCCCATTCCTTTTAGGTCCAGGACCCTTGTTTCCAAAGCAAATATGTGATAAGTAGTCTGGACTGAGGAGAGAGGACAGAGATGCTGTTGTTCCTCCAGGTAACACAGGTGTGTTTTCTTAGGGGCCTGATCATTGGGGCTCCTTAGGTGTCTTAACAGGAAATGAGGAGGGAAGGTCACCCCTTTGATCTGGTCTAGGATAGAGCCAGGCAGGCAAGAGCAGTGCTGGAGTGGAGTGGAACACTGCTGGGCCCTATATCCCACCTTGGGTCTACGTCCCAGTCGCCTTCTTGTTCTCTCCTCCTGTCTGTCAGATGTGCCTGACATCCAGAAATCTGAGATGCCTGGAAAAGAAGGGAAGAGGCGCGAGCAGCTATGAGCTCATCTTTGCTGGCCGGCGCCGGGCGCCCCTGCGGGACCCTTTTTCCATGGCGGGGTCCAGGCTCCTCGGGTGGTGATGACTTCAGGGCTGGAGATTCCCTACTGGCTGCCCCGGGGGATGGACACTGGCTTCTGGTGCATTCCAGCCATGCTCCCCTCAGCCCTGGAGACGTGAGAACCAGAGCTTGAGACCCTCTGTCTCCCGGCTACTCTCCAGGGGAGCCTTAGGCCCAGAATGTCCCCAGAAGTCTACTTGTCACCTCCTCCTGACCCAGACCTTTCCATTCTCCACTCTTCCTGTTCCAAGGATGGAAAGTCCAGGACCAAGAGATGGGTCCCTCCTTCTTCTTTCTCTTGGCCTGCTTTCCCTTCTGCCTTCCTCCCTCCTCCATCAGGCACCCAATTGGCCCTGAACCCTTGACCCTGCTTGCCCAGCAGACATCAGACCAGATGGAGCCAGAGACCGGACACTGACTAATGGCTCCATAAAGGCTGTGACCTGAGAGAGGCAGTTGTGGGCAGACCTTGGATCGCCCTTCATGATGAGAATGGGAACTTGCTTACCCTTCTCCTTCCCAAACCCACCATGAAACACTCCAGTCCCAGGCTTATGCAGGCATCCCTGTTGTCTAGCCTCTAGAGGCCTTTGATTCTCCTACCTCACTCTGCCTTGGCAGTTCTTTCCTTTCTCCCTAACCCAGCCAGCATGCTCTCGCCTAGAGGGTTTAAGGACCTTTAGGTTCCCTGGACCCTTTCCCTCACTGCCCACCCTCTACCAGCCCTTTCTCCACACTGCTGGTGATCTTGGCTCTCCCCCTTGATCTAGCCTCTTGAACCTGTCTATACCTGCTTCTCCACTGACCTCGACATTCACAACTCAGCCTACTCCACTTGGACTTCCGCCCCTCTACCCCACCTAGTCTGCGTTCACCATGGGCACCAGTGGCTTCATGACCAAGTTCTTCTCTGACCTCTCTCCTTTAACCTCTGTGGTATCTGATTACCCTGACAACCTTCCTCTTTGACTACCCTCTGAGACAAAGAATCCCCAAATCCCCAAATGTGGCTTAGGCCGTGGAAATTTACTCCTCTCTCAAGGAAAGGGCTGGGTGCATGGTGGGGGTGGCAGTGAGAAGGCTTCAAGACCCAGTTCCTATTTGTTCTGCCATCCTCTATGTGGCATTTCCATTTCTTGGCCCCAGATGGCTGCTCCAGATCCTGCCATCTGTGGGAAATGTGATGTCACTTCAGCTCACAACTCACTGGCCAGAACATAGCACATGGCCATACCAAACTGGAGACTGTGATCTCTAGCCAGGTATATCTTCCCCTTCCCATGTAAGGTAGGGAGAACAGATAGTGGAGGATGACTATCTGTGATGGGTCCTTGTTAATATATTTCATGGGCAGGTTTCCTCCGTCTGTCCCTTTAAATGTTGGTGCTACCTTTTCAAGCCCACTTTCTTCTTTCTGTGTGTGTTTTCCATAGAGATCCAAAGCACCCTACAGATTCAAATATTGCCTTCCCAAAGAGCTCCCACACCTCTATTTTTAGTGCAGAAGGATCTCCTGACTCTACACCTCACAATGGGGTAATTCCTTTAGGAGGTCCCACTAACACCTTAAAATCAAACCTAACTCATGGTTTTCTTCCCCAACTTTCTTTTTCTTATGGAACCCTTGCTCCTGTGTGTGCCCTGACTCCCCCCAGGCTCTCTCTATGAGTCCCCAGGGAATTCAACCCTTGAACTCCCCCAAAGCCATCTCTTCTGCTCCATCTCCCTGTCTCAGTCCAGGTCTCATCACTTCTGTCCTGGTCTCACAGCTGTCTGCTAGCTGTCCCTTGTCTCCTATTTGAACTTGCTCTCCAGGTCTATGATGCAGCCAGATTCTTTCATACATGTATATCCCCTGCTTACACATCTTCCATGGCTCCCTACTGCCCACAGTGCACACCCAACGGCCTGCTACTTCTTAGTCCAACCCCTCTTCTTTTTATTCTTGCTTGGCTTTTCCAAATGGCTCATGACCTCTGAAAACTGCACATCCTGTTTCTCAGCCTGGGTTCCCTATCCATCTCACTTTCTCCATCTCCCCAACCATGTGGCAGACACCTACTCAGTCCCCAGGACTTGGCCCAATTGTCTACCCCTCTGGGAAATTTCTATTGCCCCTTCCATGTCTTTTAGGGGCTACTATGTCATGATTCCAGCCATGACCTCTAAGGCATAGCTGCTGTCTGTCCAAAGGCCAGCACCATAACCATCCATTTATGCATCTCTTTCTCACCTGTTCAGGAAGTGGTTGAGGGCAGGACCGAGCACTTTCCTTCTCTCTGTCCCCAGCACCCAGCACAAGATCTGGAAAACAGCAAACATCGAGGAAGTGTTTCTTGTGTGAATGAATGATCATGTCACCTTGGCTCAGACATCATCAGTGGCTCCTCAATGACTGCATAACAAAGTCCATGAACCATCAGGCCCAACCCTGACCCCATCACCCAGACACGCCATCTCTGGTCATAGCCACATACTCTCAGGCTCCCACGTCTTCTGCAATTTGCTCCTCTTGTGTGGACTGACTTTCTATTTTTCTTCATTCACTGCAGCGCCACCTTCTTTGATCTACCCAACTCAGTCACAAAATCTTTGCTCTACACTCCTGCTGTTCATGCTGCCATTATGGTTCTTTATTGTGACTGTCAACAGACTGTAGTGACTAGCCGCGGTGTTAATATCCAGCCTCCCTCATTCCACCTGGAGTTCTTTCCCTTCCCTGCTGTCCCCAACACCCACACGGCTGAAGACAGGGAACTGGCCTGGTCTTTGGCAACCCTGCCTTTGTGGTCACCCTTGGGAGGTCCCCAAGCTGGGTCAACCATAGCTCCTTATCCATCTGGTTCTGGTTCACTGGTTCAGGACCAACTACCTCATTCAATTTCATATCTCTGATATGTTTTTAAAAACAGAAACTGAGGAGAATGAGGTAGAAGTGGTATGATGGAAAATTAGGAAGCTATTGGATGCTGTTTCTTTGTGTGAAAGAAGTCACTATGCATTAAGAGAAGGAAGTTACTACCCAGACAGCCATCGATGAGAGACAGAGATGAAGATGGAGATGGAGAGATGGAGATGAGAGATGGAGATGAGAGAGCAAGACAGACACACACAGAGAGAAATCTGGGGGCACCTGAAGCCCAGTTGTATTCTCGCTCTTGCCATTACTTGACTGAATTCTGTGAGGCAATACTCATCTTTTTTCCTAAACTGGTTCAAGTTGCAACCAAAAGTCTTGACCCATACATATACTTGTCTGGTTCTACTTATTACTGGAGTTGTCTGAGTGCAAATCTGACTGTTCCCCATCTGTCTCCCAGCCTGTAGAGGGCATACGCCTCATTGGGTGCCCCCATGATGGCAGAGCCCCCACTCAGGCCTACAGCCCTAGACCAGGACTGGTCCACCTTGCTATTTCAATGACTAAATGCTCCCATACAGGGTGACTGGGCTGCGGCCTGACCATGGCTTTCTTCTCATTTTAGGCTGTGTAAACCCATCAACAATCAGCAAATTAATGGTCTGTGAGCCAAGGTCGCTCGTGGCTTGTTTACGGCAGCGGCTGTTCCCCTAGGCTGAGGAGTTCTTTCCACAGGTGTTTCTTCAGCCTGGGCTTGATTTATTCCTTTTCCCTTTCCTCCCTCACCCAGGCTAATTATTGCTTTTGTTTATAACCAAGTTAAGTAAACTGACCTCCATCTTGCCCAGCAGAAGTCTCCATGCCTACACGGTCCATTAATGCTGCTGTGGTGTGGCTGGACAGCGGCCAGACTGCAGGACACCAAACATCTGGATCCTGAGGAGGTTTCAAGGTTCACTGCCAGAGGGCAAGTGTCGGGGCTCAGGGAAAGGGATGCTGCAGCGGACTTTCATTGCCAGTGACCCAAGACTTTGCCTGGTATTCACACCAAACCATTCCCCAAACAAAGTGGAGAGGTCAGCCTGGGTGTACATTCTGAGCCATGGGCCAGGCCTGGGAGGAGAGCAACATGTCTCCCTGGGAAGAGACCATGGAGCAGATTGGTAGAAAGGGATGGCCAAATAGTTGAACAGGGGCTGCTTTGATGGGGGCAAGGGAGGCTCTGTGCTCTGCTTTGCTGGGAGTACTGGGATGGCTAGTGACTTGGGTCCTTTCTGCACTGGAGCTGCCTGCACTGGAATTGGAGCTGCAAGGATTGAGTCCAAGGCCTCCCACCACCCAACTAGTGCCCAGAAATTGTGGGCTGGTTTGGTGTATAAAGACCAGCCCCGGGCGCGTTGGCAGGGTGTCCTCAGCAGGGAGGAACAGGCACACTTCTTTACTCTGTTTCCCATGTGGTTCAGCACATGGGCGCTGTCTAGGCAGGGGGCTACCAGCCAGAACTTGGCTGTCCCCCAGCCCCCCGCCTTAGGCCCTGATGTCACCAGCCCAGACGTCTGGCCGTCGGGTCTGATTGGCTCATGCTTGGAGGGAGCTGTGGGCCAGAAGCTTAACTCCATGCACAGCCATGCCACCCAGCCATGACCACTCGCAGACAGGAACCGCACTGAGCCTGAGGTCCTCATATGTTCCATGAGGATAATAATAGCATCAGCCTGGCAAGGCTGTTCTGAGGATTAATAAAGATCATGAACGGAATATATTCAGCATGCAGGAACTGGCAGACTGTAAATACCCGGCTAGTGATAGCTACTGCTTACAAGTCGCTCCTCTTATTCTCTGTGACACCAGCATGTTCTGTGACCTTTGGCAAGCCAGTGTCTCTGAGCCTCAGTCTTCTCATCTGGAAACTAAGAGAATTTCCATTAATTTTACTTTTACAAGCCAAAGTTTCGTTATTTGTAAAATGAGGATGATATTATTTTAAGATTTATATTAATGGGGACCGGGGGGAAGAAGAATCTCAGATGACATATGGTCAAAGTGATGAAGCTTTGAAAAGTTAAAGAGCTATTCTACCTTGAGGGATAGTAATGATAATAAGCAATAATGATAAGTGCTAATTAATGCTATGGGGAAGGGCATGGCAACCCACTTCAGTAGTCTTCTCTGGTGAACCACATGGACAGAAGAGCATGGTGGGCTACTGTCCACGGGGTCACACAGAGTTGGACAGGACTGAATTGACTTAGCACAGCACAATGAATGCTAGTAGTTTCCTCATAGGTTTCTATCCACTTGTCAAGGGTTGTTGGGGAGAATTTCCAGTGTCTGTGTTGAAGAGGAAGTCTGGCAAGTGGTCCTGAGCAGAATGGAAATTCTGCAGGGATGTGGCTGAACTGGAGACTTTCAGCCCACTCTTGGGATGTTTCCAAATTATTAAGTGTGTGGTTTGGACAAGCTCCCCACGTTGTACTGATGCTCTGGACTCCCACCCCATTGCCCTTCTTGGGTATTCCTCACTTTAGCTCAAGGCTTTGAGGCTTGTAAAGTCAGTACCCCAGGGATCCCATTCACAGCTATTCTCAGATACTCACACTTGTGAGTGAGTGAGGTTCCTATAAGGGAAGAGTCTGGGCTAAGAAGCAATAGACTTGGAGTTGGATAATGTGGGGAGAGCTCACAGAAGGGAAGACTACAGGCAAATACCTCTCTGGCCAATGGTTCTTGTGTGTCTCCCTTTTGTATTATCTGAGGTTGGTTCAGTTGCTCTGTTCTCACGGCCTAGATTCAGTTATCTTGGCCTCTCTAATACCATGTTTCCCTTCTCTCCATTGATCTCACCCTCTCGCCAAGAAATCGTTGCTACCTTTTGCGTGTCTCCAGGAGTCAAGTTGAGTGTGGTAAGCTTAACTTCTTTACTTGTGCCTTGTATTGTGAGGACAATATATGTTTCATTTTTTTGAACAGGGTGCATTATAATGTTAATTAAGTGTCTTTGGTTAGGGTCCCCTAGAAGCAGTCCTGAGACAAGGATTTGAGTGCAAGTAGAGAAGTGATCCCAGAAACTACTGGGAATGCAAGAATGAGCCAGGGCAAGGGAGAATCCCAGGATGTGCCATCAAGTAGCTCTCCATGTGGGCAACTGGGGCTCAGTTTCATTGGGAACTTGGGAGATAGTCATCTCAAGCAAGGGGAAGGAAGCTGGGGTGTCTATCTACCACCTCTTCATCTTTCTTTGGCTGAGGACTACTTCCAGGAGCACTAAGCCTCCAGCACCACAGGCTTGTCCTGTGTGTAGGCCAAGTACCTGTAATAAACAGTCTTCAGTTTGTCAAGTGACTGCTGAGGATGATGGCAGGGCACCAAAGAGCCTGCTGCAGTGTGCTTCTACCAATGGGTACAACCTCACCAAGACTGAGTGCACTTTAGTGCTGGAGATCACAGGATCTGGGGACAAAGCTAGCCAGAGATGGTTACTATAAGCTTCCTGTTAGGAGATAATGTTCCATGGGTCTCTCCTGTACTCCTTGCCAGCACAGGCCTGGGCTTGCTTTGTTCTTGATGACCTTTTCAAGGTTGTTTGCATGGTTAACAGTCTATGAAGACAGAGAAGGTCTCTCCCTCTTGAGCAGAGGGCAGCTTTGTTTACTATTGAGTACAACGAAGAGAATGTCTTCCTCTGGGTCAAGTTTAAGCATGCTTACTGCCTATTATAAAACTGTCAGGCTCCCTAAACTCAGGGATCCACCCCTGTAATTCAGCCTATGATATATGCAAGCATCACATGGCCCTCTTTGCCTCACTCTGTAGGAATGATGACTCCCCACACTGGTTCAAATGCTGATGATCTGGATATTACCATCACTGTCAGTAGGAAACTGTCCTTTGTCTCTGAGCCAGGAATCTTGTGTCTTCTGCCAGCATCTATGAAGCAGTGTCAGGCAAACTTGCTAACTTGCAAGTAGGGTAAAAGAAATCTCAGTTCCTTCTAAAGTTCTTGAACCTCTCCCACCCATGCCCCAAATCAAGTGCCTAGTCATAGTGAAAGTGATGAAAAGAGAACTTAAAATCTAGCAGTAAGTCAAACAAATAGAAAGTAAGAAATCATAGCATGGTCTGATGGCTTGAGCATAGTACCTGACTAGGGACTGTGAGGAGAGGGGTTGGGGGAAGGAAGAAGAGCTGGAGCAAACAGGGAAGTGGGAGTAAACCCAGAATGTCCATGCAGGCCTGGGAGAGGTGCAGGTCAAGCCCAACACAGAGTCAGGAGTGAATGAGGAATGTAGACTGAGCTGGGGGGCCCTGGGAAAACCGGGAAACTCTTTCGCTCCTAGTGCCTGTTTCTCCCACACTTCACCCTTACCTTCTTTGGGACTCACTGTCCTGACCCCTTCATCTTCTTCAACTCACAGTGCCCAGGATGCCTTGGCAAACCCCCCACAGAGTACGTGGCACTTTTTGAGGCATGTAGTTGTGTGGCCCGGGAGCTGGGATGCAGGCTGAGCCCAGAGTCCATGAGCACCCCCACCCACTTCTCCTGTGCCAGCCAAAGACCACCAGGAACGTCCAACAAGTAGAAGATTTACGGTCGAGCCAGGGGGAGTATCCTTGTGAAGATACCTACACAGTCGTTTCAATGGGAGGATTTACAAGCATCTTCCTTCTCTTGCTACTGAGTGGAAAAATACACTGGGCCCAGAGCTATGAGTTCCTTGCCAAGGCCTGTGACTCATCCCCAAGTCATAAATAACGGGTCCCTCATGACAAAGCAGAGAAGAGAGCTGGGCCCAGGGCCACCTATTTATTAGAAAAGAGAGTAGAACCATTATTTGGGGGGCTTGGCTTCCGGAAAACTCAAACCACGTCACGTTAGAAAAGGTCAGGAGGCACTTCCACAGGGATGCAGACCTGACATTTTTTTCTCATATTCTCAACCGTTCATCTGGAGCAGAGACCACCCCCTCCCTGCTGACCCAATGCATCCACCAGAGGCATCCCTGGCCACCTAGTTCCCTGGACCAAGATGAGCCCTTGCTATGTTCCAGGCCCTGTTGGGATCCCCCTCCACCTCCTGATGCTGCTGTTGGTCACAAAGGGAGGCAGAGAAGTGAACCCCAGTGGCCACCACACTGCAAGCATCAGGAAACATTTACTGCCTAGAAGGATGACCTCTGGTAAGTTACAGTCCCTCCTGGGGCCTCCATTTCGCAAGGCTTCAAAGACTGCTGTCAGAATGAGGTGAGGGAGTGGATGCAGGCCCCATGCAGGCCCCAGGACTGGCCACTCTCGTGAGAGGCAGGGACCAGGGGCAGAAGGAGAGAGAAGGACAGACTCAGTCCTCTCTGACCACTCTCTCTTGGGCTCTCTCCCCATCTCTGTGCCTCTCTCTGTCTCTGGGTATAGGACTCAGAATCCAAAGGATAATGAATGCAGACAGGGAGGAGCAATAAATCATTTATGAATTGCCGACAGAACCTTTTATGCTTGAAGGAAACATGGCTGTGTGTGATTCGGGGAAAGCTGAACTTGGCATCTTCTCCTAAACCCACTCTGATGTGTTCAACATTGCCTCCCTCATTGCTCAGATGGGAAAACCAGGTGTGTAGAATGATACCCCGCTTTCCCCTCTCCCTGCAGCAGTGGTCCAGGCCAGTGCATGCTCCCTCTACCCTTCCTTCCCTCCTCACTGCACCTGCTCAGGGCCCTGCTGTTCTTAACCTGATGGCACAAGCTGGAGCAAGCTGCACTTCCAGCTCTTCTGTGGCCTCTGGCTAAAGTCCATTCCCTGCAGCGTGGCTCCCAGCCCCCTGGGATGCAGGGCTGGGGGTGCTGTGCCGTTGAGGCCTCTGGTCCTTCTGCATGCTGCTTCCTCAGAGCCACCCCCACCAGGCAGACACCAGACTCGGCCTCATGAAGCTTTAATGGCCCTTAACTTGCACTACCCATCTGTGTTGCTAGCCTGGTCATGCACTCCTCTGGGTACGGATGGTCTTACTCACCTAATCTTCACAGATCCTGGCATATAACTGCAGCCAGGGGAAAACTCAAAGGATGAATGATGGATGGCTGACGAGCTGAATGGAGTGATGGATCAATGCTGCCTTTATGATCACTCTTGGCCCACACAGGCATTCATGCTGAGTCTACTTCCCTGCTCTGAGCTGTGCCCTACTTCCATGGGCTTCTTCTGGCCTTCAAAGCCCATGGCCTTAACTACAACTGGCCTTGAGCACAGATGACTAACAGAAGCTCTGTGTGTGGTTTGGCTATTTGATCTCTGCTACCTCGGCTGTCAGGGAGACGCCACTCTTCAACCCTGAGCTGCACTGGTCATTTCAGACGCTGCACAAGGGCCATGAGCTTTTATTAATGTGGTCTTCCAGGGCTCTGCTTTTGAGATATTGAGGTTGGAAACACATTCCACCACCGTACACTGCGATCACAGAACATAGGATTAAAACAACAGAATCCTGATAGTCAGATCTGGGAAGACTTGTAGAAATCTTCTGGACCACCCAACACCTTCATCATCCAGATGAGGCCCATGGAGCCAAGGGTTTGGCCCACAGGCCACAGTGCTGGTGGGAAAGGCAGCCCCGCAAGCCCAGAGTCACCAGTGAACTCTGTGGCTTGGGCGGTTGACCAGTCATCACATCTTGTTGCCCTCTTCCTCATGTCCCAGGAGCCATGGGCTGATCTGGCTCCCTCTCATCCAGCAGATGCCCCCAAGTCCTCCTAGACTCATACCTCATTCCTTGTTTCTTTTCTGCCTCCCTTCAAGCCCTTGGTACTCAGGGTCTGGTGCGGGGTGGGGGGGTACAATAAGACCTTAACCCTGAAGACAATAGATTTGGGTCTCAACCCTGAGGCTTAGAGTCAACTTCTTGGGACTGGTTCAAGGCAGAAGGTCATCAAGTGCCTCCTCGATCCTGCCCCAGTTTCTGGCAGGCTCAGTGAGGGCTGGAAAGAGCCTAGCATGGATTAGTACCGACCCAGCCTTCTCAGAGGGAAGAACACTATCAGCCAGAGGCTACAAGAAAAGAGAAATGAGTGTGAACTAACACAGGGCAACTTGTGCGCTCGAGTCTCGAGTCCTCATCTCCCAAGTGTTCTCAGAATCAGGAGTGGTATTTGGGGAGGACACTCTGGAGGGGAAAACTCTGGGAAGGCTCAGGGCAGAAACGGCCTGGGAGGACAGAGACCAGGAGGGCGCCCTTTCCTCTCGGACCCCACTCAGCCCTGGTCTGGAGCAGCACCACCCTGGGCTCAGGGTGGGCAGTGGCCTGCCCCCTGGAATCCCAGGTGCAGGGAGGGGGGTTATATCTAGCCTAGAGGGGCTGTTCAAGCTGGGATCCTGGCTGGAGGCCTCAGCCTTGCTGCCTTAGGCTCCAGAGGGACATTACCACCTACAAAGAGGGCCCCCGTGTGGTCCTCAAGGGCCAGTTCTCATCAACACCTACTTTCTGGAAGCAGAGTCCTCCAGTGAGCAGACGGAACTGGATTCACACCTTCCCTCCCCGCCCCAGTCTGGTTCAGCTGCATTTGTGGGCAGTGAGAATCTGAGGGATGCTGGCCTAACGGTGGAGTTGGAGGCAGCAGGGATGAGCTTGAGCATTACTTGGGGGAATAAGGGCAGCTGGCTACTCTGCCCCTGCACGGGAAACTTCTCGGGGAGAGAAATAAGCCCTGTCGGTTTCTTCAGCTGTGTTTCCTGCCTCGACCCACCTCCCTCTGTGTGCTAGGCACATCCAGCTCCAGAATCATTGCCATATTCCAGGTTCTTACTCAGAGTACCCTTCCTACCCCCTTTCTAGCCCCATCTCAGCTGCCCCCACCATAACTCCTGGATAATAAGAGCCCATTCACACAACAGGCATGTGGTAAGTGTTTGTTGAATGAGACACAAAGGTCAGACCCAGGGTCTTAGGGACAGTGAGATCTGAATTCACGTTCAGTTCTCTTTTGCAGACAGTCTTCTGTACTGAAATTGCTTGTGATCTTGAGCAAATCTCTCCTAGTCTCTGGCCTCCACTTCTTTATCTGTCAACGAGGAGGCTGAACTGGCCGAGCTGTGAGCCTCCCAGCTCTGACACAAATCCTGGGTGGCAGTGAGGCCAAGGTCCCGTCCCTGTGCTCTCCCCGCTGGCCTGCCTCACCCTCCCCAGCTGGGAGGAACATCCTGAGCAGCGTTAAGAATAATAAACATGGGCTGATAAACATCAATAGGCCCACCCGGTGCCAAAAGGGGAAGAGGGAAGACTGTGCTTTGCTGGCTGGGCCTCCCTGGACCAAGGAGCCACTGCCAGCTCCTTAATCATCTGGAGACAGCCGGCCGGCTCCCCTGGTCCCGCCCCGGGCCCAGGGCAAGTGGAGGCCAGGCCAGGCTCTGGGGAGTTGGCCGTTAGGTCTTCAGCCACAGGCAGGCCACAGATGGCCCCCGTCCCTTGTGCCAGGGCTTTCCTCTGGATGGGGGTTATGTTCCTGCCCTACTTGAAACCTTCAGTGGCTCCCCACTGCCCACAACACAGAGCCTGCCTTCCCTGGCCTGGCACGAAAGGCCTCTCAGACTCTGGCCTCAACCTGCCTCTCCAGCCCCACGGCTCACAGCTGTGGAGTGTCTTGCTATTTTCTGGAAATGCCAAGCTCTTATTCCTCTGGGATGGTTCATAGACTGGTCCCTTCAGGAGAAGGCAGAATCTTACTCTGATGTCCAGTTAAGGCACCAGGGCCCTGCTGAATTGGCAACCTTAGCTCAGAGTGCTCCATGTTTTGATTACTTGGTTCCTTACCCTACTCTCCCTTAGATGGTGAGCTGTTGAAAGAGAAGGCCTGTTAGTGGAGGAGCAGGGTCAGCTGCTACCCAGAGCTTGAGTCCCTGAAGCAGGTGGTCTGGATTTGAAATCTGTTCTGTCAGTTTGTGGTATGGCCTTGGGTAAATGACTTAACATGTTTTTGCCTCAGTTTCCAGTAAAATGAAGTTGACACGAAAGGCTGTTGTCAGGCTTACTTGACCTGACACATGCAGAGTGCTTAAAACAGTACCTGGAACCCAAATGCCGACCAAGTTGTAGACTTTATTAATAACCCATGCACACTGTGCCCTACCAGTGCCCAGCACACAGATTTCAGCTGTATGTGTTGAATGACTTCCTGACAGTTTGACTCAGAGGAAAGACCGTAGGTGTGGCTCCTGTGTTGTATCCTGGTCTGTTGTGGTTATGTAAAGGATGTGTGTTGAGTGCCTCACTGCAGTGGCCACCGGCATGGCCAAGGACAGGGCCCTCCTAAGGGGGAAGGGCTGCATTTTCTCCATCAGGGCAGGGAGATCATTTCATATGGAGCCTATAGATGCTAGTGAACTTGGGGACTTCTGGTTGCTTGGGCCTCTCCAACGGGGATGATGAACTCAGTGGTTGGTGGCTCTGGGTGCTGAGTCATGTAACACTTAGAGTCAGTGGTGACTGGGGATGGGAGTGTGGCCAAGACAGGAAGTGGGCTACTGTGGTCAGGGTGGGCTGCCCCTATGACCTATAAGACCTCAGGGGCTCCTCCCAGAGTGGGTGACCTGGCTCATTTATTAAACCGCAAGTTCAAGGGCACCACCATTCCCAGGGAGGCTCAGTTTGCCGACTTCAGCCTTCCCGCCTCCCTGGGGAAGCTGTGTCTCCCTGCTTCGGTCCAATTTTCCATGTGGGATTTCCGGAGACACCAAATGGGTCATGTGATAGGAGACATGGTTCGGGAACTTCATACATTTCTAAAATTCCTAATCCTATTTTCAGATGACGGCTCCCCTGTGCATACCCCTCCCCAAACATCCCCTTTTATTATGAGCAATATCCTCCTCTCTGCTGGAGAATAAGCATCATTAAAAGGTTCATGAATCAGAGTTCCAGTGGGGTGAGAATCGTCCCTTAATTTGAGAAGGCCTTTCTGCTAGATTATGGCCCGGGCTTGACTGAGGGGTCCTGGTGGGAAATGTACATCAAATTTGGAGTGCAAATACACTGGAGGGAACCCAAACAATTTGCTTTCTCTGGGGATCATCTACATCTGGTTATTCACAACAAGGAGCTGTCCTGCCCTGTCCTTCAGGGAACTTGGGAATGACCCCGCCTAAGGCTGTCTCAGGGAAAGTTCTGTCCCAGCCCCTTGTATCTGTACTACAGCAGTGTGCAGACACCTGTAGTTGTGGGCTTCCCATTCTAAGTAGCACAGAGCTGGGGAATGCAGGGCAGATAGCAGGAAGAAATCAATACCTGGAGAGGGTGGGTCATGAGGGGGTGGGGCCTCACCTAGGCAATGGGTGGGAAGCAGCTGGGGAGACTGGGGTTCTAGGAGGAGGCAGGGCCAGTGCTGTGAACTAGGGAAAGTGGGGTTAGTAAGGAAGTGGGAACCCAGGTGTATGCCCAGAGCTGTAGCAAAGACCATAACTCTGAGCAAATCAGAAAAAGATAGCAGAGCATGGCTCTAAGCCAGCGTGCCCGGCTCAGTGGGCAAAGCTGGGCTGGATTTCAGCCTCGTGTGTGTGTGTTTGTGTGTGTCTGTGTGTGGTGTGTCCCTCCTGCTGGGGCCTTTCTACAATGAATGCATGGCATATACAGCCTTGCACTGTGACCCAGAACTCTAGGGCAGAAGTGCTCTGAGTGTGCGCATGCTAGAGCTTCCAGGGTCAAGGGCTGTGTCTCTTCTCTCACTTATGTCCTTCTGTTGTCCCTTTTAGGGAAGTCTCTCCTCTATGGGCCATACTTCGGGAACTGTGAGGCTGGCGGGGAGGGTAGCCTGTTGGCTGCTGTAGCCTGGGGTCTTGTTAACCAGGTTACTGAATGCAGCTAGGGTGCCCTCTTTCCCTCTGCTGAGGTGCCCTGGGGACAGCTGATTAAGCAGGCTGGCACAGTGTCGGGGTGATTTACAGCTACCCAGAAGCTTCTGCCTGGAGAGCTGGGCTGCTGCATTATTCATGGCCGTGAGCTGTAAATCTGCTCCTGGCGCTGTCTCGGCTCTCCCCTGGAGGATGAAGATGAAGGGAAGGGTGGCGGGGGGAGGAGGGGTGAGGTACTCAGAGCACCAGGCCCTCCTGAAAAAGGACCAGACCTTCTCCGTCTTCCTTTGGTTACTCTGGCCCAGCCACCCTCCTCTCAGCTAGCCTGGATACCTTTCACTATAGTTGAAGCCCAGTGTTCCTGCCTGAGGTGATTCTTAACAGGACTTTAAAGATTCAGGTCACCTTTCTTTAGACTAAACAGTCTGCCTAAAGTCCTGCTACTGGGCAGCAGGGGCCTCCATCACTCCAGACTAAGCTTCTGCTGGTCTTACTGCTGGCTGTGGTTACTGGCCTAGCATGCCAATACCTTTATGTGAGCAAATTCAGGACAAGATGTAGCCTTCGGCAGGAGAGGAAATATTGGTGCAGTGCTTCTCCAACCTTCGCTTGCATCAGAATTACCTGAAGGGGTTGTCAGAACACAGACTGCCCTGTCTCCAGTGTTTCTAATTCAGGAGGTCCCCAGTGGAGTTTGAGGATTTTCATTTCTCACAAGTTCCCAGGTTATGTGATGTTGCTCTTCCAGGGATTACACATTGAGAACCATGGTCTTAGGGCAATTTAACCTAACTTTCCTGTGCTAACATCACCTAATGAAGGCAGGAACCAGAAGTAAAATATGCGATTATTAAATTCACTCATTCAATAAACATTTTTTGATACCTACTAAAACAGACATGAAGAGTCAGGCACTGGCCTCCATACCAGTTCATACAGGAAGAGAAGAAAATGTGAACAGGCTCTAAGCATTTGTTGAGAGTTGAATCAAGCAATTTAACAAATTCAGCCCCTGTAGGGGGCCTATAAGCACTTTGCTCCTGGCTCTTGACTGTGATCTAAATACATGGAGAAGACATATTTGTATGGTGCTTACTCTTCTGTAGCTGACTTGAGAAATATTTCAAGATGTATGTGATGGGCTGGGAGTTGGTAAGTTTGAAGGTACCACTGTCCTTAAAAGGAGAGATCCTTGAAGATTGGGGAACTGGGAGGATTTCATGGAGGAGGTGAGACTTGAAGGGTGGATTTGGGAAGGAGGGGGACTGGTAAACATGGCTATCCAAGCTAGACTGACAGTCTTCAAAAGTTAAAGACAACATGACTATCCACCTGCTTTCTGAGTTTTAGACTGAAAACTTTTTCCTCTGACCTTATTGATCCCAGATCCTTAGTTTTTATATAATTTCTCATTTTTTAATAAGTAAGCTTGGGAAGTTTGTTTTTTTATTCATTTATTTGTCTGCACCAGTTGTGGCGTGTTGGGATCTAGTTCCCTGACTAGTCAGGGACTGAACCCAGGCCCTCTGCACTGGGAGCACAGACTCTTAGCTACTGGACCACCAGAGAAGTCCCTCTCATTTGCATCTTTTTCCCTCGAACTTGTAGACAGCAAATGTGCTGTCTCAAAGACTTAATTAGAAGTATAAACAGAGAGCAAAGAGTAAAGGAGATTGTCTGGGCAATGTTTGAGCCTGGCCAGGGGGTGAGGGGGAAGATAGTATTAATGAGGAAGGGGATTTGTGACCGAGTAGAAGTGTGTTGCAAGGGGATGCCTGGCTGGGAAAGGGAAGTTGCATGGAGTAAGGAGCAGATTATTTGGATGCTGTAATAGGTAGTTTTACTGAGAACCCTCAAGGCTGTACTCATCACCCTCCTCCCATCCTACTCCCCAGAAGGAAGCATTTTAAGCTTTTATACTGCTCCTTTTGGTATTTATCCATATTTCTAACTAAAATAATATATGGATTTTTCTTTATCCATTAACTTCAAACATTATTGACTATCTATTATGACAGATACAAATATGCACTCATTTATAGACTCTCTTCTGTACCCCATATTCTTTTACTATTATATCTCAATTCTTAATTAAGATCATTTTCAGAGTTTCATTATTATGGCTACAATTTTGCTTATTGTTGACACAAGTGGTATAGTCTGGTTACATCTCCATTATTGTTCAACTTTTAGTTTTTCCTGGAGTTAATAATTGCCTCCATTTTCCATCTGTTTTGTTTTCTTTGATTCTTTGACTAAGGAATTTCACACTGTTTCGTAGCTCTGTAAAACACCTCTCAATACAATTTTCCAATTAGTCAAACCTACCAGATAATTCACCACTTTCATTTCTTCCCCTTAGAGTCTTGTCTCCTTGTGCTCCAAGATCTGCTGCTCTGTCTTGACTCACATCTTTCTATGGTTGCTCATAGCCTCAACCTGCCTCCTCCCTACCGTTCTTGCATTCCTTTTATCTCCCATTTATGTTTATTCTTTGTTGACTTGATCTCATGTCCTGTCTTCTCTCTCTTGATTTACTTCCTTGGTTTTAACTGGGTTTTAATCTGGAGACCTTTGAGTTTCAGTTCTGGGAAAATTTTGTGTGGTCCTTCTTTTCCTTCATTCCCCTTCCTTCTTGGCTTCCCTGATAGCTCAGTTGGTAAAGAATCCATCTTCCTTCCCCTTTCTCTCTACCTCTCTTTCTCTCTCTTTCTTTCAACTTTCTTTCTGCAGTTACTTTGGTGCCATCTTCTTTCTTCACCTTGGGAACACCTAGAGGTTGGAAACTGGAACTCCTGCATTTATTCTTTAATATTTGAATATCCATTATATCGCCTATGTCCTTGTTATTTTGTTATATTTATCTTTCTTAATGTTATCCTCTAATTTTGGGGGGCTCATATACTTAATTTTCAAGAGCTCTTTATTATTGTCTGATTGTTCTTTTTTATATATCATCTTCTTATTTCTTGGATGCAATATTAAAAAATCTCCCTGAAAATATTAATTGCCTATTTTGTTATCCCTTTCATTGCTTTTGTTTTCATATCTATTTCTTTTGAGTTTTCTCTTTGTCTAGCATGCGTGTAGTTTACTTTAGATGTCTACCATCCCTTGATTACCCATTCATATTTAGAGGTGTGGACTAAAAAGCAGATCGAAAGCTGGGAAAGGAGGAGAAGTTTGTAGACAGGTAGCTCAGAGTCTTGTTGTGAACCTCCAGAAAATGTGTGTATCTTTTCTTTAAGGTGATTCAGTTTCTCCACTGGAAAAAATCCTCCACGCCCCTCTCTCCTTTCTCTATACAGTGTGAGGTAGAGCCTCAGTTGTTTTATACAATGGCTGCTAGTGTTCTGTACCTGGTGAGAATGGTGCATTAAAGAGGGTCATTGAGTTTTTTCCATTCTTCTCTCAGAAAGTGGGTTTTTTTTCCTCTTTAAATCTGGATTGGCTTTGTGACTACTTTAACCAGTAAAATATAGTGGAAATGATGCTGTGACAGTTCTAAGATTAGCCTTCAGGAGGCTTGGGTGTGTCTACTTTTGTACTCTTAGGAGCCCTGAGATACCATGTAATAAGGCTAGCTATCTTGCTGGGGAGGCCATGGAGAAAGACTACACGGAGGCCACGCATAGAGAAGGCGGCCCTGAAACATGGATAAAGAGTGGCCCCAATATCCCAGCAGCGCATCTTAGCCCAGCCTTCCAGTGCGACCAACCAAGGCACCAGATATGTGAGTTAGCCGTTTTGGATGTTCCAGGCCAGATGAACCCTCAGATGACTACAACACCCAGCCAACTTCCTATGCTGTAGAGGAACTATCTAGCTGGATGCAGTCATCCTCCAGAATTATAAACAATATAAGCTTGTATTGCTTACAATTGTAAACATTTGTAAGCTTGTTGTCATAAGATAGTACATTTTGGGGTGGTTATTATGTGACAGTGGAGAACCAAAGCAGTGGGGAAAGAGAGCTTGGGGCTACACTGCATGATTCAGTCTGAACATTTTCACTCAATGCCCCATATTAGCTGACTCCTTTGGAGAAGGCAATGGCACCCAACTCCAGTACTCTTGCCTGGAAAAGCCCATGGACGGAGGAGCCTGGTGGGCTGCAGTCCATGGGGTCTCGAAGAGTCAGACATGACTGAGGGACTTCACTTTCATTTTTCACTTTTATGCATTGGAGAAGGAAATGGCAACCCACTCCAGTGTTCTTGCCTGGAGAATCCCAGGGATGGGGTCGCACAGAGTCGGACACGACTGAAGTGACTTAGCAGCAGCAGCAGCAGCTGACTCCTTACTTCTACCATTTCTATACTTGGATTCAAGAGCATATATAACTTGAAGACTTAACTACTGATATTGACCTCAACATTAAAATTGTAGCATTCAAGATCTCTACTCTGATATAGGTCAGGCCTAAAATTTGGCACTATGATGATCTCTAAATTTTTGAGGATCCAGTATCCTGACTGTAGCTAGCAAACCTTTTTCATCAAATCAGCTTCTTTCCCTAATCTAGGGCATTTTCCTTAACAATCCTTTTCTTCATAGTCTACCTGCTTCCTCTGAGAAAATGGAATTAGAATTCCTTTTGCACAACATCTTCCTAGAATTACTCCCACTCACACCCTTCCTCCAGCAGGTGTGATATGGTCTTCTATCAGATACTCATTCTAGACTGCTAATGGTTTTAATGGAGGCAGGGTTTGCAGTCCCTAATGTGGCCTCTATGATTTTCTTTCTAAAAGTCTTAGAAAAAACTTAGAAAGAGATGAAAATATATAACATCACTGAAAACTGAAGCTGATAAAACATATTATCAGATTATGGAAGGACTATTTATTAAACATATTACTGATAAAGTTGTATCGAAACCCAGACAAGTGGCATACTCTTGCTTCTCTTAAACTAAAGCAGAATACTTCTTTCCTCCTACTCTGGTTGCCCTAAAATATTCTGATGTGAAGTTAATTAAAAACCTAGGAAGCTGCCCTACTACTCTGTGATGCTGCTTGTTCTGCCTTCCTACAAGCACTTCTACATTCATTTGGAGACTGAAATTATGCAAAACAACAGGGCAATATAGGGGACCTCAGTGGAGGTGCTTTGCTTTCAAGGAGGACATACACATAGGTGAAGACAGAGACTTCACATGCCTGGTAAGAAGACACGCTAGGATGCATAATTTCAAAGTTCCAGGAAGCTAGGTAGGAGGATGAGACTTCACCTTGCAACACAGCAACCACATATTACAAGAAAGCCTGGGAAACAGACCCTGGGAGTTGGGCTGAGATCTCTTTAATATATAGAGTCCCTGAAAGTCCTGTTGCTATTAAGCCAGGAAGGGGACTTAACTAATTTCAAAGTAGGAAGACCAGGGGAAATCTACACAATCTGTTGGTTGGTAAAAACAATTTAATTTTTAAAAAAGACAAAATTTTGATGTATCTTTTATTCCAGAAATGAATAAAAAAGGAAACCAGTCAACTTGATCTGTTTAAAAAAGATGAACTGCAGACATTAGAAAGGAAAATTCATCTCGATGACTCAAAAGTACCTAGAGTAACTAAAATTCAGTTTTAGGAAATTGTTTGGAAACTGCACTAAGTTGCAAAGAAATGTGGCTTCTACGAACAGCTAAAGACAAGTCATAAGAAGAGAGAAGATCAAGAGGAAATAAGATGAGATGAACAAATGACAAAGTAAGATGAAAAGAGAACCACGTAAGAGGTAGGAATGTGTCAAGTTACCTATTGCTCAAATAAAATCACACCATTGTATTTGCTCACAATTCTGTGGGAAGAAATTAAGGCAAGGTCAGCTAGACACTTCTTCTCCACATGATGTGGGGTCTGCTTCATGAGGTGGTAGCATTCAGGTGGGAAGTAGGCTAGAGCTGGAATGTTCAAGGTGGCTTTACTTCTCGAACCTGGTGCCTGATGACTGGAGAACTGTGGGACCCTTTGCTCTCTCATGTGGCTTTAGTTTCATTATATGGCAGCTGGATTGCCAACTGAAAAAGTGGAAACTGTTAGTGCTCTTAAGAATGAAAAGTGGAAGTCTTATAATAGCTATTATAAGACCTCATTCCACTTATTATAAGACTCCTGCTGCAATCTATTGGTTGTGTTAAGTCACAAGACATATCACCCCTTGATTCAGTTTCAGTTCAGTTGCTCAGTCATATCCAACTCCTTGCGACCCCATGAACCGCAGCACACCAGGCCTCCCTGTCTATCACCAACTCCTGGAGTTTACCCAAACTCATGTCCATTGAGTCGGTGATGCCATCCAACCATCTCATCCTCTGTCATCCCCTTCTCCTCCTGCCTTAAATCTCTCCTAACTTTCAGGGTATTTTCAAATGAGTCATCTCTTTGCATCAGGTGGCCAAAATATTGGAGTTTTGGCTTCAACATCAGTCCTTCCAATGACCATCCAGGACTGATTTCCTTTAGGATGGACTGGTTGGATCTCTTTGCAGTCCAAGGGACTCTCAAGAGTCTTCTCCAACACCACCATTCAAAAGCATCAATTCTTCAGTGCTCAGCTTTCTTTATAGTCCCACTCTCACATCCATACATGACCACTGGAAAAACCATAGCCTTGACTAGATGGACCTTTGTTGACAAAGTAATGTCTCTACTTTTTAATATGCTAAGTTGGTCATAATTTTCCTTCCAAGGAGTAAGTGTCTTTTAATTTCATTGCTGAAATCACCATCTGCAGTGATTTTGGAGCCCCCCCCCAAATAAAGTCAGCCACTGTTTCCACTGTTTCCCCACCTATTTCTCATGAAGTGATGGTACGAGATGCCAAGATCTTAGTTTTCTGAATGTTGAGCTTTAAGCCAACTTTTTCAGTCTCCTCTTTCACTTCCATCAAGAGGCTCTTTAATTCTTCTTCACTTTCTGCCATAAGGGTGGCGTCATCTGCATATCTGAGGTTATTGATATTTCTCCCAGCAATCTTCATTCCAGCTTGTGCTTCTTTCAGCCCAGCGTTTCTCATGATGTACTCTGCATAGAAGTTAAATAAGCAGGGTGACAATATACAGCCTTGACATACTCCTTTTTCTATTTAGAACCAGTTTGTTGTTCCATGCTCAATTCTAACTGTTGCTTCCTGACCTGCATACAGGTGTCTCAAGAGGCAGGTCAGGTGGTCTGATATTCCCATCTCTTTCAGTATTTTCCACAGTTTATTGTGATCCACACAGTCAAAGGCTTTGGCATAGTCAATAAAGCAAAAATAGATGTTCTTCTGGAACTCTCTTGCTTTTTTGATGATCCAACGGATGTTGGCAATTTGATCTCTGGTTCCTCTGCCTTTTCTAAAATCAGCTTGAACATCTGGAAGTTCACGGTTCACATATTGCTGAAGCCTGGCTTGGAGAATTTTGAGCTTTACTTTACTAGTGTGTGAGATGAGTGTAATTGTGTGGTAGTTTGAGCATTCTTTGGCATTGTCTTTCTTAGGGACTGGAATGAAAACTGACCTTTTCCAGTCCTGTGGCCACTACTGAGTTTTCCAAATTTGCTGACATATTGAGTGCAGCACTTTTACATTATCATCTTTCAGGATTTGAAATAGCTCAACTGGAATTCCATCAACTCCACTAGCTTGTTCGTAGTAATTAGTAATCCTTCCTAAGGCCTACTTGACTTCACCTTCCAGGATGTCTGGTTCTAGGTGAGTGATCACATCATCGTGATTATCTGGATCGTGAAGATCTTTTTTGTATAGTCCTTCTGTGCGTTCTTGCTGCCTCTTCTTAATATCTTCTGCTTCTGTCTTCCAACAACACAAGAGAAGACTCTACACATGGACATCACCAGATGGTCAACACTGAAAACAGATTGATTATATTCTTTGTAGCCAAAGATGGAGAAGCTCTATATAGTCAGCAAAAACAAGACTGGGAGCTGACTGTGGCTCAGATCATGAGCTCCTTATTGCCAAATTCAGACTTAAATTGAAGAAAGTGGGGAAAACCACTAGACCATTCAGGTATGACCTAAATCAAATCCCTTATGATTATACAGCAGAAGTGAGAAATAGATTTAAGGGACTAGATCTGATGGACAGAGTGCCTGATGAACTATGGACGGAGGTTCGTGACATTGTACAGGAAACAGGGATCAAGATCATTCCCAAGAAAAAGAAATGCAAAAATGCAAAATGGCTGTCTGAGGAGGCCTTACAAATAGCTGTGAAAAGAAGAGAAGTGAAAAACAAAGGAGAAAAGGAAAGATATACCCATTTGAATGCAGAGTTCCAAAGAATAGCAAGGAGAGATAAGGGAGCCTTCCTCAGTGATCAGTGCAAAGAAATAGAGGAAAAGAATAGAATGGGAAAGACTAGAGATCTCTTCAAGAAATTTAGAGATACCAAGGGAACATTTCACCCCCTGATGGGAAGGGATAATTGTGTATACAGGTTCAGGAGGAACTGTTGACATCCATCTTTGCAGTCAACTCTCCCATGAATTGCAAGTTCAAAGGAAGGATGAGAACAAAATTTAAATATACATATATGGATTATATAAATATATTGTATAAATATAAATTTATATTCATATGAATTATATATATATATTTAAATATATATATAGAGAAGACTCTTGAGAGTCCCCTGGACTGAAAGGAGATCAAATCAGTCAATCTTAAAGGAAATCAGCCCTGAATATTCATTGGAAGGACTGAAGCTGAAGCTGAAACTCCAATACTTTGGACACCTGTTGTGAAGAACTGACTCAATGGAAAAGACCCTGATGCTGGGAAAGATTGAAGGTGGGAGGAGAAGGGGACAACAGAGGATGAGACGGTTGGATGGCATTACTGACTCGATGGACATGAGTTTGAGAAAGCTCTGGGAGTTGGTGATGGACAGTGAGGCCTGGTATGCTGCGATTCATGGGGTCTCAAGGAGTCGGACATGACCAAGTGACTGAACTGAACTGAACTAATAAATTTAAATATATATATATATATGTATATATATGTCTGGTGGCTCAGACATCTGGTAAAGAATCTGCCTGCAATGTGGGAGACTCAGGTTGTATCCCTGAGTCGGGAAGATCCCCTGGAGAAGGCAGTGGCTACCCACTTCTTAGAGAATTCCATGGACAGAGGAGAGACTAGCAGGCTTACAGTCCATGACATGGCAAAGAGTTGGACATAACTGAATGACTAACACTTTTCACTTTCACACACACACACACACACACACACACATATATATATTTATATCCACACTAAGGCAGGTGAGGAGCAGAACTGACACTATGGAAAACTGTAATAGTGATGTGGAAAGCAAGCTTGAGTGTTTGTCCCCCAAAGTATGAATGTATATAGAGATGAAAATGATGAGTGAGAAGAGAGAGGATAGGCAAACAAGGTCCTAGTGGAACTTCCTTTCTCTGCTTGTGAAATTTCTCATGTTAGGTGTCTTTACTGTCTGACACATAGAATCAGAAAAGGCCAGAATACCATTTTCTCAGGCTGCTTGCTAGGGTACCAACATGTGACCTGTGCCAGCCAGTCACGCACATGCAGATGGAACTCTGAAAAGGGGGCTTGTAGCACAATGAAGAAAGGATTGAGGAGATGTCATTCCGAGGGTGGCAGTACTGGTCCAGGATGGTGGAAGCCATGGCACAAACTGCAGTGTCTGTGGTCCAGCGCTAGAGCAGTAATGCTGTGAGCAGCTCCCAGGGTTCAGGTGTAGCATCGCTGGAGTCCTCACTGATTGATATTTTGGTTAGATTCTCAATATCTGTTTAATAAATTATTTCATGACTAAAGCAGCAAGAGTTAGTATGGGTTGCTTGCAATTAAGATCTTTGACTTGCACAGGATGTGAACAAAGAGCAATAGGTGTCGCGGTGGGAGGTAAACCAGAATAACTGTAGGAGGCAATGATCAGTCAAAACAAAAAAAAAGTTTTTTTGATTTCTTAGAAGCCAAAAGGGAAACCAAGTATGTGTCCATATTTTACTATATTTTAGGCATGATAGTAAAAAGAAATCTCATCTAGACATATCATGGAAGTAATTATATTTAATAAGAAAAAGATATTATTCAAGAATCAAAAACTTAAAAAAAAACATTATCCACAAGTTAGGATGACTTCAGACTTCCCATCTGCAACATTGACTGCCAAAAGAAAGCATGGAAATGTTTCCATTTTTCAGTTTTGTGGGTAAGAGTGTATGATCCACATTCTTCCTTTAAAAAGAATTATTTGAAGATGTTTAGCCCAGAACAGAGTGAGTGATTCTCACACTTCTTTCTTCTTTCTCAAGGTTGTTTTAGCTGTTCTAGGGTCTATGTCTTCCACACAAACTTTAGAATAAGCTTGTTTATGTCTACAGAAAATCTTGTTGGGATTTCAGTAGGAATTGCATTAAATCTAAAAATCAGCTTGAATAGAGCTGACATCTTTATTGGGTTGAATCATTTAATTCTTGAATACAGTATGTCTTTAAATTGATTCAGATTTTCTTTTTTGGGGAATACGTGTAAATCTATGGCTGATTCATATCAATGTATGACAAAAAAAAATAAATAAATAAAATTTAAAAAAAATAAATAAATAAATTTCATTTTAATTTTTTAACACCAAAAACATTTTGTATTGCTGTATAGCTGTTTAACAATGTTGTGATAGTTTCAGGGGAACAGTGAAGGGATTCAGCCATACATAAACATGTATCCATTCTCCCTCAAAACTTCATCCCACCCAGGCTGGCACATAATGTTGAGCAGGGTTCCATGTGCTATATAATACATTTTGTTGGTTATCCGTTTTAAATACAGAAGTGTGCACATGACCTTCTAAAAGTCCTTAACTATCCCTCCCCACATCTGCCCCCACCAGCAACCTTGGGTGTGTCTTCTAAGTCTGTGAGTCTCTTTCTGTTTTGTAAGTTCATTTGTATCATTTCTTTTTAGAGTCCACATATAAGGGATGTCATATGATATTTCTCCTTCTCTGTCTGACTTACTTCGCTCAGTATGACACTGTCTAGGTCCATCCATATTGCTGCAAAGGGCCTGATTTCATTCTTTTTAATGGCTGAGTATTATTCCATTGTATATATACCACATCTTCTTTATCCTTCTCTGCTGATGGACATGCAGGTTGTTTCCATGTCTTGGCTATTGGAAACAGGGCTGCACTGAACTTTCAGGGGCATGGATCTTTTGTGGCCATGTTTTTCTCGGATTCTTAACCACTGAGCCAGAAATGCACACCTAAGTATTTAACTTTATTTGGAATCATTGTAAATGCTACTATGCTTTTAATTTCAGTTCCCATAGGTTCATTATTAGTACATAGATAAGCAATCGGTTTTGTGTGTGTGTGTTGAATTTGTATCCAACAAAAACAGAGAGAAAAACAGAGAGAAAGTAAGAACAGGAAGAAAAAATATATCTTACTCCTGAATATATGCCCAGGAGTAAGACTGCAGAATCACATGGTAGCACTATTTTTAGTTTTTTTTAAGGAACCTCCTTACCGTTCTCCATAGTGGGTGTAAAAATTTACATTCCCCCCAACATTCTCTGTACACCGTCTCCAGCATTTTTTCTTTGTGGATTTTTTGATATCCACTCTGGTTGGTGTGAGGCTATTTTCTTTGATTTAGTTCAATAGCATTTTCTAATATTTAGTATACAGATCCTGTACATGTTTTGGTAAATGTATGCATGTGGGCTCAGTCACTCAGTCATGTCTGACTTTTTGAAACTCCTGTAGCCCACCAAACTCCTCTGTCCATTGGATTTTTCAGGCAAGAATATTAGAATGGGTTTCCACTTCCTACTCCAGAGGATCTTCCTGACCCAGGATTTGAACCTGCGTCTCCTGTACCTCCTGAACTGACAGGAGGATTCTTTACCACCTGGGAAGCCCTGGTAAATGCATGTGCTATGCTGTACTCAGTTGCTTCTGTCGTTTCTGACTCTTTGCGACCCTATGGACTGTAGTTGGCCAGGGTCCTCTGTCCATGGGGTTCTCCAGGCAAGAATACTGGAGTGGGTGCCAGGCCCTCCTCCAGGGGATCTTCCCACCCAAGGATCGAACCTGTGTCTCTTGCATTGCAGGTGGATTCTTTACCACTGAGCCAGTGGGTAAGCCCCTGGTAAATGCATATCTAAGTATTTAGCTTTATTTGGAATCATTGTAAATGCTACTATGCTTTTAATTTCATTTCCCATAGGTTCACTATTAGTACATAGATAAGCAATCGATTTTTTGTGTGTTGAATTTGTATCCAGAAACATTACTTAACTCATATATTATCAGTTTTTTGGTAGATTCCATGTAATTTTCTATATAGACAATCATATCATCTTCAAATAAAGACAATTTTATTTCTAAACTATATGCCTTATATTCATCTATTTTGCCTTATTACAGGGGCCAGGACTTCTAGCACCACACTGAACAAAAGCAGTGAGTGCAGACATACTTGCCTTGTTTCTGATCCTAGGCAAAAAGCATTCGGTCTTTCACCATTAAGTACATTAGCTGTAGTTTTCTTTTTTTTTTTTTTTTGTAGATGCTCTTTATCAATCTGAGGTAATTCCCTCTGTTCCTAATTTACTGATTTTAATAATGAATGAGTGTTGGGCTTTGACAAATACTTTATCATGGACTTAAGTATAAAACAAACTATAAAATGTTTAGAAAAAATAGAAGATCTTGGGATTTGGGTCTAGATGAAGGGTTCTTAAATTTGACATGAGGCCATTATCTATACCAGAAAGCCATAATAAATTGGACCTCATCAAAATTAAAAGCTTTTTATCCATGGGGGCTATTTGAAGGGAATAAGAAGAGCCACAAGGAGAAAATATTTGCAAATCATATCTTTGACAATGACTAGCACCAAGAATATATAAAAGTCACTCAAAACTCAATAGTAAAAAAATCCAATTAGAAAAAGACATGTACAGGTATTTCATAATAAACAGAACATACAGATAGCAAATAAGTTCATGAAAAGATGTTCAACATATATATTCATAATACCCCCAGCTGGAAACAATACAGATGTCCTTCAGTGAGTGAATGGTGAAACCAATTGTGGTACATCCTTACTGTGGAATACACTCAGCAAAACAAAAACAGAAACAACTATTGATGCACACAATGACTTGGATGAGTTGCCAGGGGATTATGGTGAAACTGTTAAAGCCAATCTCAAAAGATTACATACTGTATATAACTTTATTTCAAGAAAGTATAGAGAATGGAGAACAAATGAAGAAATGAGAAATGACAAAAGTATAGGAATGGAGAACAAATAAGTGATTTTCAGGAGTCAGGGATGGGGTGTGGGGGTTGGTAAGGGGGCAGAGGCTATTGTGGCTCTCAAGGAGCAATAGAAGGGATCCTTGTGACGGCCGAGCTGTCCTGTGTCCTGACTGTGCTAGTGGTCACAAGGACATGATAAAATTCCTCAGAGTTAAAACACATACACATGCACACACAGAAATACAAGCAGAACTGGGAAAATCTGAATAAGATGGGTAAATTGAATTAATATTAATATCCTGGTTGTGATTATACTTTTGCAAGCTATAACTTTATGGGAAGCTGGGTAAAGGATACATGAGGTCTCTTTGTGACTTACGACTGCATGTGAATCTATAATTATCTCAAAACAAATAGTGTACTGAAAAAATGAGACATTTTCTTTAAAGTCAGAATCAGCATAAATATGCTAACAATTACCATTATTAGTTGACATTGTTCTCGAAGTTTGAGCTAATGCAGTTGTTCAAGAAACTGAAAGAAGAAACTAAGCAGTAGAAAATGAAATTATCTTAATTTCATATAATAATTTTTTTTCTTCCTTGAAAATCCTAGGGAAGCTATAGAAGAGAATTTACAGGGGAACCAGCTACAATTAAGTTAACAAAGTCAAGAGCTTTCTAATAAAATAGCAATAGCTAATTACGAAGGAAAAAAATTTCCCTGGCATGAGCTATTGAAAGCTGTGCAGAATCCATAGGAATAAAACTCTGGAAGAGTACTGAAATTCACAAAAGAAGACTTGAATAAATGGAAGGACATGCTTCTTGTTTAGAAGATTCAATATGTAAAAATGTTGTTTCACCACATATTAATTTATACCTTTAATAAAATTCTGATAAACATTCTCATAGTAGTTTTTCAGAAATTTAAGAGAATGCAAAGTTCAGCTGGAAAAATGAATAGGCAAGAATGCTTCATTATTAAATAAAAACATTAACATTCAGCTCGTGAAACTCAAAAAAGAACAAAATACATCAAAGGAAATGGGGGGAAAGTTATAAAGAAAAGATGAATTACAAAAAGAAAAATAGAATTGATAAACATATTCAATAACAGTTTCTATGAAAAATGTAATACAATAAACAAGTTCTCCCTTATACTGTTCATCATAATAAATCATGTAAGAAATAAAGTGAAACAAAAAATAAATCTGTAATTCTTTTCTTATGTTAGGAATAAGATAGGTATATGTATTTCTTCCTATTAATTTGTTCAATTGAGCCCTCTTTCTGTACCAGGTTGTTTAAATTACTCTAAGCTTTGTAAGGTATTTAGTCAGTATAGTAGTTAAACTTTTAAGCTCTGAAGTAATGAGTTTTGGGTTCAAATAAAACTCCTGACATTTATAATAGTGCCTCTGTGTTACTGGCAAACTTTTTAAACATCTCTAAGTTGCAGGTAATTGTACTTCGAGTTTCAAGGAGGAGAAAATAGAATCCATAATGCATGTGACACTTAATTCAGTACAATGTAAGCACTCAATAGATGTAAAGGTTTTAGTATGTGGTACACACACACACACACACACACAGGCAATATCCCAAGATTTTCCTGGCTTTTATTAAGCGTTCCACCTGAATTTTAGAATTGTTAAATTCTGAAAACAACACCATTGGGATTGAATTGAATTTATAGATTTATTTAAGGCAGTTGGACATTTTTACAACATGCATCTTCTTACCCATGAACATGCCTCTACTTGTACCAAATTTCCTTTTTATATCCTCACATAAAATATTTTACATTTCTTCAATATTTGTACATAACTAGCATCAACCCTCTAGGTTTGTTATAGTCTTTCGTTGATATTGTTGTTGTTCAGTCACTCAGTCATGTCTGACTCTTTGTAACCCCATGGACTGCAGCACACCAGGCTTCCCTGTCCTTCTCTATCTCCTGGAGTTTGCTCAAACTCATGTCCATTGAATCGGTGATGCCATCCAACCATCTCATCCAATATCGAGCCCTTCTCCTACTACCTTCAGTCTTTCCCAGCATCAGGGTCTTTTCAATGAGTCGGCTCTTCTTATCAGGTGGCCAAAGTATCAGAGCTTCAACTTCAGCATCAGTCCTTCCAATGAATATTCAGGGTTGCTTTCCTTTAGGATTGACTGGTTTGATGCTGTCCAAGGAACTCTGAAGAGTCTTCTCCAGCACCACAGTTCAAAAGCATCAATTTTTTGGCACTCAGCTTTTTATATGGTCCAACTCTCATATCCATATAAGACTACTGGAAAAACCATAGCTTTGACTATGTGGACCTTTGTCAGCAAAGTGATGTCTCTGCTTTTTAATATGCTGTCTAGGTTTGTCATAGCTCTTCTTCCAAGGAGCAAGCTTCTTTTAATTTCATGGCTGCAGTCACCATTGGCAGTCACTTTGGGGCCCGAGAAAATAAAGTCACTGTTTCTATTTTCCTCCCATCTATCTGCCATGAAGTGACGGGACTGGGTGCCATGATCTTAGTTTTCTGAATGTTGAGCTTTAAGCCAGCTTTTTCACTCTCCTCTTTCACCTTCATCAGGAGGCTCTTTAGTTCCTCTTCACTTTCTGCCATAACAGTGGTGTCACCTGCATATCTGAGGTTATTGATATTTCTCCTGGCAATCTTGATTCCAGCTTGTGCTTCCTCCAGCCCAGCATTTCGCATAATGTACTCTGCATGTAAGTTAACAGGGTGACAATATACAGCCTTGATGTACTCCTTTCCCAATTTGGAACCAGTCCATTGTTCCAAGTCTGGTTCTAACTGTTGCTTCTTGATCTGCATACAGGTTTCTCAGGAGGTAGGTAAGGTGGTCTGGTATTCCCATCTCTTGAAGAATTTTCCACAGTTTGTTGTGATCCACACAGTCAAAGGCTTTAGCTTAGTCAATGAAGCAGAAGTAGACACTTTTTTTGAATTCTCTTGCTTTTTCTATGATCCAATGGATGTTGGCAATTTGATCTCTGGTTCTGGAATTTTTCCCCATTGGTTTTTTGAGCTAGCTGTTATTGATTTATAAGAAAATTATTGATTCTAGAATATTTATTCTTAATGGACAGATATAAAAGACAACTTTTGCCTTTTACTCCCCAGCAATCATTCTTTTCGGTTCTGATTTGTTGCCTTTCATGAGATAGATCTATGTGTGCAAACTTGACTTGGATTCTGTTACCTGCAACCAAATTGACTTGACTTTCTAGAAAAGAATCTTAATTAAAGAAAAATTAATTCATTTATTTAACTGTGTCCAGGTCTTTGCTGTGGCATGTGGGTTCTTTGTAGTGGCTCATGGACTTCTCTCTAGTCGTGGCTCATGGGCTCAGCAGTTGCCATGTGTGGGCTTAGCTGCCCTGTGGCATGTGGAATCTTAGTTCCACGACTAGAGATTGAACCCATGTCCCCTGAATTTCAAGGCAGATTCTTTTTTTTTTTAATTCAGCAGTAAATTTATTTCTCTTTTCCAAATGAGAACAGTCTTTTCATGTGGATCATGTTTAAAAAATACTTCATAATTTATATATTAAGAGCTTAAGTACATTTTAGTTTGGTCTTTAATATGTCCCGTATTCCAACTAATGATTGCTTTCTTGGGTTAGAGAGATTTTTTAAAAAAATTAATTTATGCAGCGCCAGCCCCTCCCTGCAGCGCAACAGAACTAGCTACCTGAATAGGAGTCCACCTCTGCCCGCCTGTGTCAGGGCGGAAATGAGGCTCTGAAGAGACCAAATAAACAAATAAACAAAATAACAAATAAACAAAGGGAACCGCTTCAGAAGGGACCGGTGCAACAGATTAAAATCCCTGTAGAAAACACCGACTATACCGGAAGGGGCCTGTAGATATCGAGAAGTGTAAGCTGGAACGAGGAGATATCTGAAACTGAGCCGAACCCACACTGACCGCAACAGCTCCGGAGAAATTCCTAGATATATTTTTACTTTTTTTTTTTTAAGTAAGAAGAAAAAAAAAATTTTTTTTTTATTTTTTCTCTTTTATTTTCCTTTAAAATTCCCTATTACTCCCTCATTACTCCTTAACTTATATTTTCATAGATTTTTATGATTTTTTTAATTAGGGAAAATTTTTTTTTCTTTTTTTTTTCCTTTTTCTCTTCTATTTTCTATTTTTCTTTTTCTCTTATTTCTTTTAAAGTCCTCTAGTACTCCTCTACTACTCCTTAATTTTCATTTTCAATACACTATAACCTTACCAAAAAAAAAAAAAAAAAAGAAGAGAAGCCCTATTTTTAAACTGAACTTCATATATATTTCTAAAATTTTTTGTGTGTGTTTTGGTTTTTGTTTTTAATATAGTATTTTTAAGAGTCTAACCTCTACTCTAGATTTTTAATTTTTGTTTTTCAGTATATGATATAAATTGTGAACATTTAAGAATCCAATATTCAGTTCCCATTTTTATTCAGGAGTGTGTTGATTATTCTCTCCCAATCTTGACTCTCTGTTTTCTACCTCAGAACACCTCTATTTCCTCCTTTCCCCTTCTCTTCCCAATCCAATGCTGTGAATCTTGGTAGGTGTCTGGGCTACGGAGAACACTCTGGGAACAGACAACTGCGTAGATCTGTCTCTCTCCTCTTGAGTCCCCCTTTTTCTCCTCCTGCTCATCTCTATCTCCCTCCTCCCTCTCCTCTTCTTCATGTAACTCTGTGAACTTCTCTGAGTGTCCCTAACGGGGGAGAATCTTTTCGCCATTAACCTAGAAGTTTTATTATCAGTGCTGTGTAGTTGGAGAAGTCCTGAGACTACAGGAAGAATAAAACTGAAATCCAGAGGCAGGAGACTTAAGCCCAAAACCTGAGAACACCAGAAAACTCCTGACTACATGGAACTTTAAGTAATAAGTGACTTTCCAAAAGCCTCCATACCTACACTGAAACCAACCACCACCCAAGAGCCAATAAGTTTTAGAGCAAGGCATACCACGCAAATTCTCCAACAACGCAGGAACATAGCCCTGAACGTCAACATACAGGCTGCCCAAGGTCACACCTAACACATAGACCCATCTCAAAACTCATTGCTGGGCACTCCACTGCACTCCAGAGAGAAGAAATCAAGTTCCACGCACCAGAACACTGACGCAAGCTTCCCTAACCAGGAAACCTTGACAAGCCAATCGTCTAACCCCACCCACTGGGTAAAACCTCCAAAATAAAAAGGAACCACAGACCTCCAGAATACAGAAAGCCCACTCCAGACACAGCAATCTAAACAAGATGAAAAGGCACAGAAATACCCAACAGGTAAAGGAACATGAAAAATGCCCACCAAGTCAAACAAAAGAGGAGGAGATAGGGAATCTACCTGAAAAAGAATTTAGAATAATGATAATAAAAATGATCCAAAATCTTGAAAACAAAATGGAGTTACAGATAAATAGCCTGGAGACAGAGATTGAAAAGATGCAAGAAATGTTTAATAAAGACCTAGAAGAAATAAAAAAGAGTCAATTAAAAATGAATAATGCAATGAATGAGATCAAAAACACTCTGGAGGGAACCAAGAGTAGAATAACGGAGACAGAAGATAGGATAAGTGATGTAGAAGATAAAATGGTGGAAATAAATGAAGCAGAGAGGAAAAAAGAAAAAAGAATCAAAAGAAATGAGGACAACCTCAGGGACCTCTGGGACAATGTGAAACGCCCCAACATTCGAATCATAGGAGTCCCAGAAGAAGAAGGCAAAAAGAAAGGCCATGAGAAAATACTCGAGGAGATAATAGCTGAAAACTTCCCTAAAATGGGGAAGGAAATAGCCACCCAAGTCCAAGAAACCCAGAGAGTCCCAAACAGGATAAACCCAAGGCGAAACACCCCAAGACACATATTAATCAAATTAACAAAGATCAAACACAAAGAACAAATACTAAAAGCAGCAAGGGAGAAACAACAAATAACACACAAAGGGATTCCCATAAGGATAACAGCTGATCTATCAATAGAAACCCTCCAGGCCAGAAGGGAATGGCAGGACATACTGAAAGTAATGAAAGAGAATAACCTACAACCCAGATTACTGTTCCCAGCAAGGATCTCATTCAGATATGAAGGAGAATTCAAAAGCTTTACAGATAAGCAAAAGCTGAGAGAATTCAGCACCACCAAACCAGCTCTTCAACAAATGCTAAAGGATCTTCTCTAGACAGGAAACACAGAAAGGTTGTATAAACGTGAACCCAAAACAACAAAGTAAATGGCAACGGGACCACACCTATCAATAATTACCTTAAATGTAAATGGGTTGAATGCCCCAACAAAAAGACAAAGATTGGCTGAATGGATACAAAAATAAGACCCCTATATATGCTGTCTACAAGAGATCCACCTCAAAGCAAGAGACACATACAGACTAAAAGTGAAGGGCTGGAAAAAAATATTTCACGCAAACGGAGACCAAAAGAAAGCAGGAGTCGCAATACTCATATCAGATAAAATAGACTTTCAAATAAAGGATGTGAAAAGAGACAAAGAAGGACACTACATAATGATCAAAGGATTAATCCAAGAAGAAGATATAACAATTATAAATATATATGCACCCAACATAGGAGCACTGCAATATGTACGGCAAACCCTAATGAGTATGAAAGAGGAAATTAATAGTAACACAATAATAGTGGGAGACTTTAATACCCCACTCACAACTATGGATAGATCAACTAAACAGAAAATTAACAAGGAAACACAAACCTTGAATGACACAATGGACCAGCTAGACCTAATTGATATCTATAGGACATTTCACCCCAAAACAATCAACTTCACCTTTTTCTCAAGTGCACACGGAACCTTCTCCAGAATAGATCACATCCTGGGCCATAAATCTGGTCTTGGAAAATTCAAAAAAATTGAAATCATTCCAGTCATCTTTTCTGACCACAGTGCAGTAAGATTAGATCTCAATTACAGGAAAAAAATTGTTAAAAATTCGAACATATGGAGGCTAAATAACACGCTTCTGAATAACCAACAAATCATAGAAGAAATCAAAAAAGAAATCAAAATATGTATAGAAATGAATGAAAATGAAAACACAACAACCCAAAACCTATGGGACACTGTAAAAGCAGTGCTAAGGGGAAGGTTCATAGCATTACAGGCTTACATCAAGAAACAAGAAAAAAGCCAAATAAATAACCTAACTCTACACCTAAAGCAATTAGAGAAGGAAGAAATGAAGAACCCCAGGGTTAGCAGAAGGAAAGAAATCTTAAAAATTAGGGCAGAAATAAATGCAAAAGAAACTAAAGAGACCATAGCAAAAATCAACAAAGCTAAAAGCTGGTTTTTTGAAAAAATAAACAAAATTGACAAACCATTAGCAAGACTCATTAAGAAACAAAGAGAGAAGAACCAAATTAACAAAATTAGAAATGAAAATGGAGAGATCACAACAGACAACACTGAAATACAAAGGATCATAAGAGACTACTACCAGCAGCTCTATGCCAATAAAATGGACAACTTGGATGAAATGGACAAATTCTTAGAAAAGTATAACCTTCCAAAACTGAACCAGGAAGAAATAGAAGATCTTAACAGACCCATCACAAGCAAGGAAATCGAAACTGTCATCAAAAATCTTCCAGCAAACAAAAGCCCAGGACCAGATGGCTTCACAGCTGAATTCTACCAAAAATTTAGAGAAGAGCTAACACCTATCTTACTCAAACTCTTCCAGAAAATTGCAGAGGAAGGTAAACTTCCAAACTCATTCTATGAGGCCACCATCACCCTAATTCCAAAACCAGACAAAGATGCCACAAAAAAAGAAAACTACAGGCCAATATCACTGATGAACATAGATACAAAAATCCTTAACAAAATTCTAGCAAACAGAATCCAACAACATATTAAAAAGATCATACATCATGAGCAAGTGGGCTTTATCCCAGGAATGCAAGGATTCTTTAATATCCACAAATCAATCAATGTAATACACCACATTAACAAATTGAAAGATAAAAACCATATGATTATCTCAATAGATGCAGAGAAAGCCTTTAACAAAATTCAACACCGATTTATGATTAAAACTCTCCAGAAAGCAGGAATAGAAGGAACATACCTCAACATAATAAAAGTTATATATGACAAACCCACAGCAAGCATCACCCTCAATGGTGAAAAATTGAAAGCATTTCCCCTGAAATCAGGAACAAGACAAGGGTGCCGACTCTCACCACTACTATTCAACATAGTGTTGGAAGTTTTGGCCACAGCAATCAGAGCAGAAAAAGAAGTAAAAGGAATCCAGATAGGAAAAGAAGAAGTGAAACTCTCGCTGTTTGCAGATGACATGATCCTCTACATAGAAAACCCTAAAGACTCTTCCAGAAAATTACTAGAGCTAATCAATGAATATAGTAAAGTTTCAGGGTATAGAATTAACACACAGAAATCCCTTGCATTCCTATATACTAACAATGAAAAAACAGAAAGAGAAATTAAGGAAACAATACCATTCACCATTGCAACAAAAAGAATAAGATACTTAGGAGTATATCTACCTAAAGAAACAAAAGACCTATACATAGAAAACTATAAAACACTGATGAAAGAAATCAAAGAGGACACAAACAGATGGAGAAACATACCATGCTCATGGATTGGAAGAATCAATATTGTCAAAATGGCTATTCTACCCAAAGCAATCTATAGATTCAATGCAATCCCTATCAAGCCACCAACGGTATTTTTCACAGAACCAGAACAAATAATTTCACAATTTGTATGGAAATACAAAAAACCTCGAAGAGTCAAAGTAATCTTGAGAAAGAAGAATGGAACTGGAGGAATCAACCTGCCTGACTTCAGACTCTACTACAAAGCCACAGTCATCAAGACAGTATGGTACTGGCACAAAGACAGAAATATAGATCAATGGAACAGAATAGAAAGCCCAGAGATAAATCCACGAACCTGTGGACACCTTATCTTTGACAAAGGAGGCAAGGATATACAATGGAAAAAAGACAACCTCTTTAACAAGTGGTGCTGGGAAAACTGGTCAACCACTTGCAAAAGAATGAAACTAGAACACTTTCTAACACCATACACAAAAATAAACTCAAAATGGATTAAAGATCTAAATGTAAGACCAGAAACTATAAAACTCCTACAGGAGAACATAGGCAAAACACTCTCCGACATAAATCACAGCAAGATCCTCTATGACCCACCTCCCAGAATATTGGAAATAAAAGCAAAAATAAACAAATGGGACCTAATGAAACTTAAAAACTTTGGCACAACAAAGGAAACTATAATAAGGTGAAAAGACAGCCCTCAGATTGGGAGAAAATAATAGCAAATGAAGAAACAGACAAAGGATTAATCTCAAAAATATACAAGCAACTCCTGCAGCTCAATTCCAGAAAAATAAATGACCCAATCAAAAAATGGGCCAAAGATCTAAACAGACATTTCTCCAAAGAAGACATACAGATGGCTAACAAACACATGAAAAGATGCTCAACATCACTCATTATCAGAGAAATGCAAATCAAAACCTCAATGAGGTACCATTACACACCAGTCAGGATGGCTGCTATCCAAAAGTCTACAAGCAATAAATGCTGGAGAGGGTGTGGAGAAAAGGGAACCCTCTTACACTGTTGGTGGGAATGCAAACTAGTACAGCCGCTATGGAAAACAGTGTGGAGATTTCTTAAAAAACTGGAAATAGAACTGCCATATGACCCAGCAATCCCACTTCTGGGCATACACAGCAAGGAAACCAGATCTGAAAGAGACACGTGTACCCCAATGTTCATCGCAGCACTGTTTATAATAGCCAGGACATGGAAGCAACCTAGATGCCCATCAGCAGATGAATGGATAAGGAAGCTGTGGTACATATACACCATGGAATATTACTCAGCCATTAAAAAGAATTCATTTGAACCAGTCCTAATGAGATGGATGAAGCTGGAGCCCATTATACAGAGTGAAGTAAGCCAGAAAGATAAAGAACATTACAGCATACTAACACATATATATGGAATTTAGAAAGATGGTAACGACAACCCTATATGCAAAACAGAAAAAGAGACACAGAAGTACAGAACAGACTTTTGAACTCTGTGGGAGAAGGTGAGGGTGGGATGTTTCGAAAGAACAGCATGTATATTATCTATGGTGAAACAGGTCACCAGCCCAGGTGGGATGCATGAGACAAGTGCTCGGGCCTGGTGCACTGGGAAGACCCAGAGGGATGGGATGGAGAGGGAGGTGGGAGGGGGGATCGGGATGGGGAATACGTGTAAACCTATGGCTGATTCATATCAATGTATGACAAAACCCACTGGAAAAAAAAATAAAGGAAAAAAATTAATTTATTTTTTATTATTTTTTCTGTCAAACCTCAACATGAATCAGTCATAGGTATACATATGTCCCTCCCTTTTGAAACTCGCTCCCATCTCCCTCCTCATCCCACTCCTCTAGGTTGATACAGAACCCCTATTTGAGTTTCCTGAGCCACACAGCACATTCCCGTTGGCTGTCTGTTTTACATGTGGTAATGCAAGTTTCCATGTTACTCTTTCCATACATCTCACCCTCCCCTCTTCTCTCCCCATGTCTATAACCACTGGACCACCAGGGAAGTCCCAATAATCTGAATTTTTAAAAAATCCACTTGATGTCAACTGCTATCTCCATATAGTTCCTTTTTCCTATTAGAGTGAAGAGATTTCCTAGCATTGACCCATCCCTGGATTTCTGGAGTTAAATCTAGATGCTTATACACTACTTTAAAAATGTATTGCTGAATTCAGTCTATTATTATTTATGTGATGTTTTAATTTATTTAATCAGATTTTGATATCAGAGTTTTACTGGGTTAGTAAAGTGATTTGAGACACTACCTAATTTTTTCTCTGGTCTTGGAACAGTTTCTATAGCACAGGAATGACTTACTCCTTGAAAGCTGGAAATAGTAACACTTCTGGGCCTAACACCTTTAGGTGGGTAAGGCCTTAATAGTTTTTCAGGTTTTTTGAAGCTTATTTCTCTATTTAAAAAAATATATATTTTGATATTCTATATTGCTTGCTTTCTAGTCTGTCTCTTTCCCTTTCTCCTTTCTTGAACAAATCTTTCAGACGTCATTGGGGGATGGCTGGACAAGGTTGGGATCCAAACAAAGAAGGTGGTGTCCATAACTCTAAGTTGGGATGTTGGGGTCTGAGTGGGTAGAGAAAGCCTACACTGGGTGGCAAGGGCAGTGAGAGGAAATTGGTTATAAACAGAGGGTGGGGAATTGACCTAACAAATAAATATATATTAAAGAATACTGTGAGTCAGTTTCTCACTGTCCGAGAAGGAAGTCACAGTTATGGGAAGGAAGAAAACTAGAATTAATCCCATGGTGTTGAATTGGAATTTGAAGTGTGGTGTGAATTCATGGTTTTCAATATATAGACTAGATATAGAAATAAGTGTATGTATGTAGTTTTCTTTTGTTGTGTAATAAATTATCCCAAGCCTTAGTGACTTAAAACGATAGGTCATATTTATTATCTCATAATTTCTGTGCATAAGGAATCCAGGAGTGACTTAGCTGAGTGCTTCTGCCTCAAGTTTGCACAAGGCTGCCAGGATTGTAGTCTCATCTGAAGTCTCTGTCAGCAGAAGATCTGCTTCCACATTCAGTCACGTGGCTGTTGGAAGGCTTCTCTTCCTCACTGGCAGATGGCCAGAAGCACCCTCAGTCCCTTGTCCTGTGGGCCTCTCAATTAGGGAAGCCCATAGCATGGCAACCGGCTTCCTCCAGAAAGAGTGAATGAGAGAGAATGCCCAAGATACAAGTCACAGTCTTTTTGTAATGTCAAGTTGAACTTCTGCCATATTCTGTTGGTTATAAATGAGTTGCTAGGTCCAGTCTATGTTTGAAAGGAGGGGATTTCATAAAGACTTGAATACCTGGGGACAATCTTGGAACTACTGACCACAGAGAGATAGATGGCAGATAGATAGACATAGAGATAGGTAGAGATGTCAGAGGATTTCTCAACTCTATTATCATTGTGCCCTAATAGTAATGAACACACCTCATACCTAGATCTTTGTTCTTAAGTACCTTTTTGCACAAAAGGAAACAAGGATTTTGGAAGAAATGGCGGATTCCTGGACTGGGGCAGGAAAATTACAAGATGAGCCTGGAACATCCTGTTGTGCCAGAAAAGAAGTACTCAGAGAATGATGAATACAGGTCAAAAGGACATAGAAAGTAGTCTGAAGGGACTCCCACTAGATCTGGAATAATTTGAAAAAAATATAAGGGAATAGTAACAGAATTTTAGATTTCCCAGGTGGCACTGCTGATCAAGAACCCATCTGCCAGTGCAGGAGAAGTAAGAGACACGAGTTCGATCCCTGGGTCTGGAAAAACCCCTGGTGGAGGGCATGGCGACCCACTCCAGTATTCTTGCCTGGAGAAACCTATGGACAGAGGAGCCTGGTGGGCTACACAGTGTCAGTCACGACTGAAACAACTCAGCACACACAACAGATGTTTACCATTGAATAAAATAGGAATCCAAAAGTCCATACTGATATAAATAACTAAATGAATATGTAAGAAAAGAAAAAAACCTTTCCTTAAGAGTTGAATGTCAACTAATTTATAGTAGAAGGAATGGTGGGGGTTCAAAATTACCATTTGATAAAACCAATGTCCTACTGTATAGAACAATGAACCACAATCAGTATCCTGTGATAAGCCATAAGAGGAAAAATATGAAAAAGTGTATATAAATATATGTGCATGCATATATATATATAATTGAATCACTTTGCTATATAGCAGAAATTAACACATTATAAATCAACTGTTGAACAACAACAAAATCAACTATACTCCAATAAAATTTTTAAAAACACAAAAATTACAATTTGAAAATCATCAAGGTAATGATTGATTCATCCAAGAAACATCATTGTATATTTGGATGTGGATGAGGAACTTGTTAGTTATATAATCTCAAAGTACTTCCCCAGAAAGTACCTATTGATTACAAAGGGTAGAAGGGTCCCTTGACAGTGGAAGATATTTCCTTAATTCAGTGATCGAGGTCAAACTGAAATCATGTGACTCCTGAAAGGATGCAATGGGGAGTCAGCATGTGATGTTCCTATTCAAAACATGAAACACGAGGAAACATCATACAAGTCCAAACTGAGAGGCTTTCAACAAAACAGCTGGCCTCTATCTTCAAAAGTGTTAAGGTCAAGAGAGTCAAGAAAAAATTGAAGAATTGTTTCAGACTGAAGGAAACTAAAGAGAAATGACAAGTAAAATGCAACACATGATCCTGAATTGAATCTACTTGCCTATGGACATTAAGACAGTTGGCAAAGCTTGAAAGATGTCTGTGGATTAGGTGGTAATAAGATAGTGATATTATTCTCCTGGTTCCAATGGGAATATCTATACTTTCCACCTCATGGTTGATTGTGAGATGAATGTGTGGGGTGTTTAAAGTGCTCAGTGTGATACTTGGCCATTAGCTGAACATCCAGTAAAGATTCACTATTCTTCTTGTTGTTGTTCAGTTGCTAAGTCGCATCTGACTCTTTGCAGCCCCACACACTGCAGCACACCAGGATTCCCTGTCTTTCACTATCTTCTGGAGTTTGCTCTAACTCATGTCCATTGAGTCAGTGATGCCATCCAACCATCTCATCCTCTGTTGCCCCCTTCTCCTCCTGCCCTCATTTCTTTCCCAGCATCAGTCTTTCCCAATGAGTTGGCTCTTCCCATCAGGTAGCCAAAGTGTTGGAACTTCAGCATCAGTCCTTCCAATGAATATTCAGGGTTGATTTCCTTTAGGATTGACAGGTTTGATCTCCTTGCTGTCCAAGGAGCTCTCAAGGGTCTTCTCCAGCACTATAATTCAAAAACATCAACTCTTTGGCTCTCAGCCTTCTTTATGGTCCAACTCTCATTTTTCTGGAATTCCCTTGCTTTTTCTATGATCCAACAGATGTTGGCAATTTGATCTCTGGTCATTCTACTTCTTCTAAATCCAGCTTGTACATCTGGAAGTTCTCGGTTCACATACTGTTGAAGGCTAGCTTGAAGGATTTTGAGCATTATCTTGGTTGCATGTGAAATGAGTGCAATTGTATGTTAGTTTGAACATTCTTTGGCGTTGCCTTTCTTTTGGATTGTAGTGAAAACTGACCTTTTCCAGTCCTGTGGCCTTTGCTGGGTTTTCCAAATTTGCTGCCATATTGAATGCAGCACTTTCACAGCATCATTGTTTAGGATTTGAAATAGCTCACCTAGAATTTCATCACCTCCACTAGCTTTGCTCACACTGATGCTTCCTAAGGCCCACTTGACTCCACACTCTGGGATGTCTGGCTCAGTGAGTGACAACACCATTGTGGTTATCTGGGTCGTTAAGACCTTTTCTGTATAGTTCTTCTGTGTATTCTTGCCACCTCTTCTTAATCTCTTCTGCTTCTGTTAGGTTTTTGCTGTTTCTATCTTTTATTGTTCCCATCTTTGCATGAAATCTTCCCTTGTCTGTTTAGTTGCTCAGTTGTGTCTGACTCTTTGCGACCCTGTGGACTGTAGCCTGCCAGGCTCTTCTGCCCATGGGCTTCTCCAGGCAAGAATACTGGAATGGGTTGCCATTTCCTTCTCCAGGGGACCTTCCTGACTGAGGGGTTGAACTCATGTCTTCTGCATTTTAGGCGGACTTTTTTTTTTTTCTTCTTACCACTGAACCATCAGGGAAGTCCAAACATTCCCTTGATATCTCCAGTTTTCTTGAAGAGATCTTTTCTTGAAGGGTCTTTCCCATTCTATTATTTTCCTCTATTGCATTGTTCAGTTAGGAACATTTTCTTATCTCTCCATGCTATTCTTTGGAACTCTGCATTCAGTTGGGTATATTTTCCCCATTCTCCTTTGTCTTTCACTTCTCTTCTTTTCTCAGGTATTTGTAAGGGCTTCTCAGACGATCTTTTTGCCTTCTTGCATTTCCTTTTCTTTATGGTGATTTTGGTCACTGCCTCCTGTACAATGTTACAAACCTCTGTCCATAGTTCTTCAGGCACTCTGTCTACCAGATCTAATCCCTTGAATCTGTTGTTATCCTAATTACAGTCTTTTCAAAGATCCAGCTCTTGAATTTCTAAGATATATAGTTTTTATTTGTAATTTATTATGTTCTAATTCGTTATCTTTAAATTTTTCTCTAGCATTTCATAGGTTTGCTTTCTTGCTCTTTCGCTTGCATTTTGAGTTGAATACATTGTTCAGTAAATTTCTTTCTTCTGTTTAATGAGAAAAATATAAAACTATATGCATTCTGTTCTTTGGAGTTTTGTGTTTCTTCTTTGCTATAGCTCTCCATTGTTTCTGAAACAAACATTAATTGTAATTTTGATTTCTTCTTTGACTTTAGGGCTATTAACAAGTTTTACCCCCTCCAGAGGCACTTCATATTTCTTTGTTTTTTTCTGTTGCTATTAACTTCTAGTTTTGTTACACTGTGGTTTGAGTTTATGTATTGTACTATTTCTGCTCTTGAGACTTTAATGAGATTTTCCTTGTGGCCTAAGTTATGATCAAATTTGTAACTATTCCTTAGCCATTTGAAATGAATGTGTGTTTTCTGTTTCTAGGAACATCAGTTCAGTTCAGTTCAGTTCAGTTGCTCAGTCATGTCCAACTCTTTGTGACCCCATGAATCGCAGCACGCCAGGCATCCCTGTCCATCACCAACTCCCGGAGTTTACTCAAACTCACGTCCATTGAGTCGGTGATGCCATCCAGCCATGTCATCCTCTGTCGCCCCAATTCTCCTCCTGCCCCCAATCCCTCCCAGCATCAGAGTCTTTTTCAATGTGTCAGCTCTTCGCATGAGTTGGCCAAAGTATTGGAGTTTCAGCTTCAGCATCAGTCCTTCCAATGAACACCCAGGACTGATCTCCTTTAGGATGGACTGGTTGGATCTCCTTGCAGTCCAAGGGACTCTCAAGAGTCTTCTCCAACACCACAGTTCAAAAGCATCAATTTTTTGGCGCTCAGCTTTCTTTATAGTCCAACTCTCACATCCATACATGACCACTGGGAAAACCATAGCCTTGACTAGATAGACCTTTGTTGGCAAAGTAATGTCTCTGCTTTTTAATATGCTATCTAGGTTGGTCATAACTTTCCTTCCAAGGAGTAAGCATCTTTTAATTTCATGACTGCAATCACCATCTGCAGTGATTTGGGGGCCCCCCAAAATAAAGTCAGCCACTGTTTCCACTGTTTCCCCATCCATTTCTCATGAAGTGATGGGACCAGATGCCATGATCTTAGTTTTCTGAATGTTGAGCTTTAAGCCAACTTTTTCAGTCTCCTCTTTCACTTTCATCAAGAGGTTTTTTAGTTCCTCTTCACCTTCTGCCATAAGGGTGGTGTCATCTGCATATCTGAGGTTATTGACATTTCTCCCAGCAATCTTCACTTCAGCTTGTGCTTCTTCCAGCCCAGCATTTCTCATGATGTACTCTGCATATAAGTAAGCAGGGTGACAATATACAGCCTTGACATACTCCTTTTGCTATTTGGAACCAGTTTGTTGTTCCATGCCCAGTTCTAACTGTTGCTTCCTGACCTGCATACAGGTTTCTCAAGAGGCAGGTCAGGTGGTCTGGTATTCCCATCTCTTTCAAAATTTTCCACAGTTTGTTGTGATCCACACAGTCAAAGGCTTTGGCATAGTCAATAAAGCAGAAATAGATGTTTTTCTGGAACTCTCTTGCCTTTTCGATGATACAGCAGATGTTGGCAATTTTGATATAAATCTATTAAATTAAAATTTTAATAATGTTTAACTCTTCTATTAATATATTCTTGTTAATTTCTGTCTACTTGATCTCACAGAAATGGTGAAGAATATTAAGCCTTCTAACTATGACTGTGATTTTTTTCAATTTCTCCTTAATTTCTAAACTTTTTGACTATGTATATTTGATACTATATTCAGTACACACAGATTCCTGGTTCTTATATTCTCATTTTGTTGTTCAGTGGCCAAGTCATGCTTGGCTCTTTGCAACTCCACGGACCACAGCTCTCCAGGCTTCCTGTCTTTCACTATCTCCCAGAGTTTTCTCACACTCATGTCTGTTTGAGTCAGTGATTCCATCCAACCATCTCATCCTCTGTTGCCCCCTTCTCCTCCTGCCCTCATTCTTTCCCAGCATCAGGGTCTTTTCCAATGAATCGGTTTCTTGCATCAGGTGGCCAAAGTATTGGAGCTTCAGCTTCAGTGTCAGTCCTTCCAAAGATTATTCAGGGTTGATTTCCTTTAGGATTGACTGGTTTGATCTCCTTGCTGTCCAAGGGATTCTCAAGAGTCTTTTATAGAACCACAGTTCAAAAGCATCAATTCTTTGGCACTCAGCCTTCTTTATGATCCAACTCACATCCATACACAACTACTGGAAAAACCATAGCTTTGACTATATAGACCTTTGTTGGCAAAGACATGTCTCTGCCTTTTAATATGCTGTCTAGGTTTGTCATAGCTCTTCTTCCAAGAAGCAATCATCTTTTAATTTCGTAGCTGCAGTCACCATCTGCAGTGATTTTGGAGCCCAAGGAAAGAAAATCTGTCACTGGTTCCATTTGACCCCCATCTCTTCACCATGAAGTGAGGGGACCAGATGCCATGATCTTAGTTGTTTGAATGTTGAGTTTTAAGCCAGCTTTTTCACTCTATTTCACCTTCATCAAGAGGTTCTTTAGTTCCTCTTTACTCTCTGCCATTAGGGTGGCATCATCTGCATATCTGAGGTTGTTGATATTTCTCCCGATAATCTTGATTTTAGTTTTTGCTTCATCCAGCCCAGCATTTTGCATGATGTGCTCTGCATATAAGTTAAATAAGCAGGTGACAATATATAGCCTTGATGTACTCCTTTCCCAATTTTGAAACAGTCCATTGCTCCATGTCCCTTTCTAACTGTTGCTTCTTAACATGCATACAGGTTTCTCAGGAGGTAGGTGGGGTAGGTGGTCTGGTATTCCCATTTCTTTAAGAATTTCCCAGAGTTTGTTATTAGCACATAATCATAGGCTTTAGCTTAGTCCATGAAGCAGAAGTAGATGCTTTTTTTTTTTTTTTTTTTTCGGAATTCCCTTGCTTTTTGTGTGATCCAACGAATATTGGCCATTTGATCTCTGGTTCCTCTGTGTTTTCTAAATCCATCTTGTACATTTGGAAGTTCTTGGTTCACGTACTATTGAAGCCTAGATTGTAGGATTTTGAACATCACCTTGCTAGTATGTGAAATAGTGCAATGCTACTGTTTGAATGTTCCTTGTCATTGGCCTTCTTTGGGATATTCTCACTTAGTTTGTATAATTTACCAATATAGGATAACATTTTCCTCTACTTTAGTGTTTTCTGTTTTTGTTTTTCTGTTAGTTCTACATTTTCTAATATGAATATTGCTATCTTTTTGTTTGTCCTTGAGTAGTGTACACCCAGCAGATTTTCTACGGTTCTCCTGGAAGGTGGTCCACTTTGCATGGGGCTCTATAAGACCCTGTCTCTGGCTACACTTGTTTGCTTGCTCTAAGTGGGCATCTGATCCATGCTGGGCCAAGAGTATTCACTCAGCTTTGCCACTGTGAAGATCAAAGGGGACATATACACTGGATTTGCTGTACTTGCAATAGCTATCTTCCTACAGGTACTCTGAGAAATAGAAGGCATGGATTATTGCAAATGGGGAAATTAAAGTAGACCTAGACTCTCCCCAGTATGAAGTTCCCAGTGTCAATTTAGTCCTGAGTCATTGGAGACAGGATATTTGACCATTTATCTTGCATGATTTAATACTTTCTACTTTTCATGCTTCCTTATATATATGTATTTTTTCTTTAGACTGTTCACATCTTACATTTCCCACTTTATCTATTTCCTTCTCTTTCTCCTTCTGGATTAGTGGTGAGGAAATTGGTTTACAATGTAAGTTTTATTGTTATGCAGGTTAGTAAGGTCCAGATATGGAGATGATTGTCACTGAAAAGGTAGTTTGGTCCTCACAGTTCCCAAGAGGAGGGAAAATGCTGCACCATCAGGCCCACATGGGGAACACCAGGGTCAGTCAGGAGGCAGTATGGGTAAGGGGGAAATATGAGCAAGGGACTTTTTTGTGGTGAGAGAATGGATAAGAATGGATTAAGATTTGCTAGTTTGAGTAACTTCAGCAGGCTCTGGGACATACCTAGCTGTCTGGTACCTGCCCTGAGATGATTAGGGCAGGGGGCAGGTGGATAAAGGAAGAAGATGGAGTATGGGCACTGGATTGGTTGGTTTGCATATGAAGGGTGCCTGCAGGTGAGTCCTTCACTATATCTAGGAATTCTGAGGGGGTCACCATGGCTTCAGATATTAAAGCATCAGGAAATATTAAAAAAAAGAAATTATTATTATACAGAGTAGCTACTGGAAGCCCCCCAAATAACTCTACTGCATCTATAACTATGTTTGCTTGATTGTAAGAATATTGCAATATTGAAATAATATTATTACTATTTTAACATATTATATTTTTAAAACTTACTAGAGGTTTTCTTTTTTCTCAAGCAACCACATTTTATTTCATTGATTCTATTTTTTACTTTTATTTTATTATTTTAGCTTTCATCTTTACTATTCTCTTTTTTCTGCCTTTTGGTTTGCCCCATTATCCTAGTTTCAACCTCTTGATGTCACGCCTCAATCTATTTATTTTAAATCTTTCCTGATTTCTGATAAATACAGATTGATCTAGACATCTCTCTCTAGGGGAAGCTTCACAAATTTTGATATGCTATGCTCTTGTTATTATTGTTCATTTCTAAAATTGTCACAATTTTTATTATGAGTTCCTCTTTAACCTATAAATTATTTGGCAGTGGGATTGTTTTGCTTGTTTATTCCTAAATATATGGGCTTTTGGGGTGCCCTCTTTTAATGGCTATTTTGAGCTTTATTATGTGGCAGTCAGAACATGTGTTCTCTATCATGCTGAGTCTTTGGAATTTGGTGAGACTAGCTTTGACATGCAGTTTCAGATCAAATATCACAAATGACCCATGTGTACTTTAGAGATATGTGTGTTTTCTATTTATTGGGTGCAAAGTACTACATGGTTTTATTATATCAAATCTACAATTTTATTATTCAGATCTTTAATAATCTTAGCAGTTTTTGACTGTATGATCTATGCATTTCTAAGAAAGTGGTCTATTCTGATTGTGGATTTGTCAACTTCTTTTAATACTGTCAAATTACATATTTTGAGTGTGCACTGTTAGTTGTATACAAGCATTATAGTTATATCATTTTAATGAATAATACTTTTTAAGACTATAAAATGTTCTGGAATGTTCTTTTTTATTTCCATAAAGTTAATGTTTTCTTTTATTAATTAATATTTTACCAGTTCCCTTTTGGATAGCATTTTATGTGTAGGTGTTTTGCCTATCTTCATTTCCAACCCTCCGGTCTCAATTTTATATAATTCTTTCATAAATAGCATACAATGAATTAAAGTGAAAAACACTGTGGAATTTGCCTTTTAATAAAGGTTTAACCCATTTAGGTTTATTTATTATGAATATCAAATATAATTATTTCTGCAATATCATTTTTATTCATTTAACATGATTTGTCTTTGCCTCCTTACCTCCCCTTCATTTATACTTTCTGTTGAATCAATTTTTGTTCATTTTTTTCTCTTCATGTTTGAAAATTACACTTTCAAATTCTATTCTTTGGGTGAATAATCTTTTTTGGGAATTGGTATTTCATGGGCGTGTTCTCCCAAATGACTTTCCCTATAGGGCAACTTTGTGGTTATTGTTCAGTTGCCCAGTCATGTCTGACTCTTTGTGACTCCATGGACTGCAGGACGCCAGGCCTCTCTGTCCCTCACCATCTCCCAAAGTTTGCCCAAAGTTTGCATCAATGATGCCATTCAGCCATCTCATCCTCTGACACCCACTTCTCCTTCTGCCCTCAATCTTTCCCAACATCAGGGACTTTTTCAATAAGTCAGCTGTTCACATCAGATGACCAAAACACTGGAGTTTCAACTTCAGCATCAGTCCTTCCAACAGGTATTCAGGGTTGATTTCCCTTAAGATTGACTGGTTTGATCTCTTTGCTGTCCAAGGTACTCTTGGGAGTCTTCTCCAGCACCATAGTTTGAAGACATCAGTTCTTTGGTGCTCTGCCTTCTTTACAGCCCAGCTCTCACAACCATACATGACCACTAGGAAGACCATAGCCTTGACTATACGGACCTTTGCTGGCAGAGTAATATCTCTGCTTTTCAATACACAGTCTAGGTTTGTCATTGCTTTCCTGCCAAGAAGCAATTGCCTTCTGATTTCATGGCTGCAGTCGCCATCCCCAGTGATTTTAGAGACCAAGAAGAGGAGAACTGCCACTACTTCCACCTTTTCCCTTTCTATTTGCCTTGAAGTAATGGGGCCGGATGCCATGATCTTCATTTTTTCAATATTTAGTTTTAAGCCAGTTCTTTCACTCTCCTCCTTCACCTTCATCCAGAGGCTCTTCAGTTCCTCTTCACTTTCAGCCATTAGAGTGGCATCACCTGCATATCTGAGGTTGTTGATGTTTCTCCCGCCTATCTTGATACCAGCTCATAACTCATCCAGCCTGGCATTTCTCATGATGAGATCAGCATATTGGTTAAACAAACAGGGTGACATCAGATGACCCTGTCATACTCCTTTCTCAATCTTGAACCAGTCAGTAGTTCCATACAGGGTTCTCACTGTTGCTTATTGACCTGCATACAGGTTTCTCAGGAGACAGGTAAGATGGTCTAGTATTCCCATATCTTTTAGAGCTTTCCACAGTTTGTCATGATCCACACACTCAAAGGCTTTGGTGTAGTCGATGAAACAGAGATAGATGTTTTTTTGGAATTTCCTGTCTTTCTCTATGATCCATAGAATGTTGGCAATTTGATCTCTGGTTCCTGTTCCTTTTCTAAACCCAACTTGGACATCTGGAAGTTCTTGATTCGATAATGCTGATGTCTAGCATGCAAGATTTTAAGCATGACCTTACTAGCATGGGTGTGTGTTAGTCACTCAGTTGTGTCTGACCCTTTGCAACCCATGCACTATAGCCTGCCAGGCTCCTCTGTTCATGAGATTTTCCAGGCAAGAATACTGGAGTGGGTTGCCATTTCCTTCTCCAGGGGTTCTTCCCAACTGATGGATCCAACCTGTCTTTCCTGTGTCTCCTGCATTGCAGGCAGATTCTTTACCCACTAAGCCATTGGGAAAGCCAAAAGCTAGCACAAGGAGCTGGGCGTGAGTGGCCTGGGGCACAGGGCAACAGGCGGTGGGGAAAATCCATGAAATGAAGAAGGGGGGAGGCGATCACCCGGCCAGACTACCCGCTCCGCCCTGCCTGTGGCAAGGACAGGCCAATTGCCCATGCTGGGTCCATGAGGGCCACACTGCGCCACCTTGGCAGCATGGAGGAAGGAGAGGGGTCCCCCAGTTGCGGGCCACATTGGGGATGGCCTATGCATCCGCACGAGAGGAGTGCAATTGTCCAATGGTTAGCACATTCTTTAACACTACCCTTCTTGGGAACTGGAATGAGGATTGGCCTTTTCCAGTCCTGTGGCCATTGCTGGGTCTTCCAGATTTGCTGACATACTGAATGCAAAACCTTGATGGCATCATCCTTTAGGGTTTTGAATAGTTCCATTGGAATTCCATTGCTTCCACTAGCTTTATTAACAGCAGTGTTTCGTAAGGCCCACTTGACTTCACTCTCCAGAATGTCTGGCTCTGGGTGGCTGACCACACCATCCTCGTCATCCATTCATCTGGATCTTTTATATACAGTTCTTCTGTATATTCTTTCCATCTCTTCTTGAATTCTTCAGTGTGTACTAGGTCTCTATTGTTTCTGTCCTTTATTGTGCCCATCTTTGGGCAAAATGTTCCCTTCATAGCTCCGGTTTTCCTGAAGAGATCTCTAGTCTTCCCCCTCTTTGTTGGTTTCTTCTAGTTTTATGCACTGTTCATTGAAGAAGACCTTCTTGTCCCTCCATGCTGTTCTTTGGAAATCTGCATTTAGTTGGATATACCTTTCCTTCTCTCCCTTACTTTTTGCTTCTGTTCTTTCTTTAGCTATTTGTAGATGGTGACAGCAGCCATGAAATTAAAAGATGCTTACTCCTTGGAAGGAAAGTTATGACCAACCTAGATAGCATATTAAAAACCAGAGACATTACTTTGTCAACAAAGGTCAGTCTGGTCAAGGCTATGGTTTTTCCAGTGGTCATGTGTGGATGTGAGAGTTGGACTGTGAAGAAAGCTGAGTGCTGAAAAATTGATGCTTTTGAACTATGGTGTTGGAGAAGACTCTTGAGAGTCCCTTGGACCGCAAGGAGATCCAACCAGTCCATCCTAAAGGAGATCAGTCATGGGTGTTCATTGGAAGGACTGATGCTGAGGCTGAAACTCCGGTACTTTGGCCACCTCATGCGAAGAGTTGACTCACTGGAAAAGACCCTGATGCTGGGAGGGATTGGGGGCAGGAGGAGAAGGGGATGACAGAGGACGAGATGGCTGGATGGCATCACCGACCTGATGGACATGAGTTTGAGTAAACTCTAGGAGCTGGTGATGGACAGGGAGGCCTGGCATGCTGCAATTCATGGGGTCGCAAAGAGTCGGACATAACTGAGCGACTGAACTGAACTGAACTGAACTGGAGGCCTCCTCAGATAACCACTTTGCCTCCTTGCTTTTCTTTTTCTTTAGGATGGTTTTGTTCTCTGCCTCCTGTATGATACTACAGACATACATCTACAGTTCTTCAGGCACACTGTTTACAAGTTCTAATCCCTTGAATCTATCCATTACCTCCGCTGCATATTCATAGGAAATTTGATTTAAGTAATACCTGGCTGACCTAGTGTTCTTCCAACCCCAACTTTTTTTAGTTTGAGCCTGAATTTTCATATGGGAAGCTGATGATCTGAGACACAGTCAGCTCCAGGTCTTGTTTTTGCTGACAGTTATAGCTTCTCCATCTTCAGCTACAAAGACTGTAATAAATTTGATTTTTGATATTGGCCATTTGGTAATGTCCATATATAAAATCAGCTCTTGTGTTGTTGAAAAAGGGTATTTGCTATGATCAATGCATTCTCTTGGCAGCATTCAGTTAGCCTCTGCCCTGCTTCAGTTTGTTCTCCAAGGCCAAATTTGCCTGTTACTCCTGGTATCTCTTGACTTTCTACTTTTGTATTCCAATCCCTAATGACGAATAGAATATCTTTTTTGAGTGTTAGTTCTAGGAGGTGTTCTAGGTCTTCATAGAACTGATCAACTTCAGCTTCTTTGGCACTGGTAGTAGGGGCATAGACTTGGATTATTGTGATGTTGAATGACTTGCCTTGGAAATGAACCAAGATCATTCTGTCATTTTTGAGGTTGCACCCAAGTACTGCATTTCAGACTCTTTTGTTGATTATGAGGGTTACTCCATTTCTTCTATGGAATTCTTGTCCACAGTAGTAAATACAATGGTCATCTGAATTAAATTTGCCCATTCCAGTCCATTTTAGTTCACTGATTTCTAAGATGTCGATGTTTATTCTTACCATCTCCTGCTTGACCACATCCAATTTACCTTGACTGATGGACCTAACATTCCATGTTCCTGTGCAATACTGTTCTTTGCAGTATCAGATTTTACTTTCATCACCAGACATATCCATAACTGAGTGTCATTTCCACTTTGGCCCAGCTGCTTCATTCTTTCTGGGGCTATTAGTAGTTCTCCTCCACTCTTCCCCAGTAGCATATTGGACACCTTCAGACCTAGGGGACTCATTTTTTGGTGTCATATCTTTTTGTTCTTTTATACGGTTCATGAGGTTCAGTGTTTCTTCATTTCTTTCTCTTCATGTTTGAAAACACTTTCTAACACTTTCTACACAAAAATAAACTCAAAATGGATTAAAGATCTAAATGTAAGACCAGAAACTATAAAACTCCTACAGGAGAACATAAGCAACACACTCTCTGACATAAATCACAGCAAGATCCTCTATGACCCACCTCCCAGAATATTGGATATAAAAGCAAAAATAAACAAATGAGACCTAATGAAACTTAAAAGCTTTTGCACAACAAAGGAAACTATAAGCAAGGTGAAAAGACAGCCTTCAGAATGGGGGAAAATAATAGCAAATGAAGAAACAGACAAAGGATTAATCTCAAAAATATACAAGCAACTCCTGCAGCTCAATTCCAGAAAAATAAATGACCCAATCAAAAAATGGGCCAAAGATCTAAACAGACATTTCTCCAAAGAAGACATACAGATGGATAACAAACACATGAAAACATGCTCAACATCACTCATTATCAGAGAAATGCAAATCAAAACCTCAATGAGGTACCATTACATGCCAGTCAGAATTGCTGCTATCCAAAAGTCTACAAGCAATAAATGCTGGAGAGGGTGTGGAGAAAAGGGAACCCTTTTACACTGTTGGTGGGAATGCAAACTAGTACAGCCGCTATGGAGAAGAGTGTGGAGAGTCCTTAAAAAACTGGAAATAGAACTGCCATATGACCCAGCAATCCCACTCCTGGGCATACACAGCAAGGAAACCAGATCTGAAAGAGACACGTGTACCCCAATGTTCATCGCAGCACTGTTTATAATTGCCAGGACATGGAAGCAACCTAGATGCCCATCAGCAGACGAATGGATAAGAAAGCTGTGGTACGTATATGCTATGGAATATTACTCAGCCATTAAAAAGAATTCATTTGAACCAGTTCTAATGAGATGGATGAAACTGGAGCCCATTATACAGAGTGAAGTAAGCCAGAAAGATAAAGACCAATACAGTATACTAACGCATATATATGGAATTTAAAAAGATGGTAACGGTAACCCTATACGCAAAACAGAAAAAGAGACACAGATGTACAGAACAGACTTTTAGACTCTGTGGGAGAAGGTGAGGGTGGGATGTTCAGAGAGAACAGCATTGAAACAAGTATACTCTCAAGGGTGAAACAGATCACCAGCCCAGGTGGGATGCATGAGACAAGTGCTCGGGCCTGGTGCACTGGGAAGACCCAGAGGGATGGGATGGAGAGGGAGGCCGGAGGGGGGATCAGGATGGGGAACACATGTAAATCCATGGGTGATTCATGTCAATGTATGGCAAAAACCACTACAATATTGTAAAGTAATTAGTCTCCAACAAATAAAAATAAATGGAAAAAAATAATAAAATAAAATAAAATTAAAATTAAAAAGAAAAGGAAAGAAAATTATAATCTCAACTTCTATTCTTTGGGTGAATAATCTTTTTGAGAGTTGGTATTTCACGAGGGTGTTCTCCCAAATGCCCTTCCCTAAAGGGCAACTTTCTGGTTACCTTATCCCTAGCTCTGAACCATGGGATTCAGAGTTGTGAATAAGAGGTTATGTGAACAACTCTGTCTAGGAGTCTTCTCCATGTGGATGGGGTAGTTCTGAACTTCATATCTACATAGGGAACACGGAAGAGCTCAGTTTTGTTATTATGCTGCATCTCTATGTCTGGCCTTGGATAGACAGCATGTTTCCAGACCCCTGCCCAAGGCTGATCAGAGTCAGTCCACCTCCTTGGTGGATGGGCTATATGTTCATGGCTCCCTCCATGGGCTTCACGGAGGAGCCCAGTCCTGGCATAGCAACCCAATCCCCAGTGACCGGTCTTTGTACCCAGTTTTCAGCTGTACTTCAGCTCCTGTTCACCACTTTGGTTTCCTTCTCCATCATTTGCCTGTGAAGATCTTCCTTTTTATATTCTTTTTAACATATACATATATTGTAAATTAACAAACATATCTGTTCTTCCTATATATTGAGATGAAGGTAGACGGTTTGACGTCTTTACCCAGGTTCGATCCCTGGGTCAGGAACATCCCCTTGAGGTGTGCACAACAACCCACTCCAGTATTCTTGCCTGGAGAATCCCCATGGGCAGAAGAGCCTGGCGGGCTACAGTCCACGGGTCACAAAGAGTAGGACATGACTGAAGCACCCGAGCACACACAGCCCTGCAGTAGAATATATTCCATCCTGAATGAAACTCTCCTCTTCCTGGGGGATGAATCAGTGAATCCTTTTAGATGTAGGCAGTAGTCCAGCAAAGGGAAAGGACAGGGGCACACTTCCACCTACCACACCATCATGTTTCAGAGACATCAAGGCCCAGGAGAAACAAGCCTTAGGGAGGACAAGGATTCCAACAGCCCTGAGCCACAGAGGTTTCAGACTAGAGGAGGGTCATCTGGCCCACTTGAGGTTAGGAGGGCTGGGTCAGGGAAGTCTTATTTCACATGGCCCTTGTCCGTGCTGTCCAGGCCTCCTGAAAGAGGAGTCAGGATTTGGCCTTGGGAGGAACTGGCTCACTGCCAGGCCAAGCACCAGCAGGGCCTCTCACAGTGGCAGATGGGCAATGGGCATCACTGCAGATGCTTACCTTGGCAGACGGGCCCTGGGCACTGGGGCCCCACCACCTGAGTGCAGTCTCCCCTGCCCAGGCAGACCTTGCAGACATTCGACAGGGTCCTCCATGGGCATTAGTTGTGGAACAGTAACTGTCGCAGTGGGACTGGGCTACAGGATACCAGAGGATCTCCTGGAAGTGGGGAGACCCTGTGGAGGGGTGTAGCTCTAACCTTCTGTCAGATTATTTCTTCCCCTCCTCTAGCACAAACAGAGCAACCCCATCCCACAGTTCCAAGAGACAGCTGAAGGGAAAGTGGCTAGACTGCAGAATAGGCCCTTCTGGATCAGGTGGTTCTGAAACTGGGCTTGATCTGGGAGAGATCCTAGAACTGGAACTGGGTGCTCAAAGGGAATGCCTGTAGAAGCAGGGAGGGAGTTAGAAAGAATTTCCCTTAAGTGGCAACTCTTGGGTTAGGCTGAGTAGAGGGATGCTACTCACTAGGCATGTGTGACACCCAAGTATCTTCTCACTACTTTTCCCTTTCCCTCCAGTCATGGTCAGCCTTTGCTCATTCTTCCCCTGACATCTACCTACTCACAGCTGTCCAGAACCTCCCCCACCTGGCCAGAGTGGCTTGAAAGAGCTCATCATCCTTTAGAATGTGTTGAGTTCCTTCCAGAAGACCCTGGAAGGGCTGTGTCATTTCCTAGAGAAGCAGTCAATTGGGGAACCCCTCTAGCTCTTCCCCCAGCCAAGACTGGCCATTTGAAAGCTGCCTTGGAAGTTATCCTGGAAGCAAATCTTGATGTCATTTCTGACTCCTATTGTATGGGTCAGCGTAAAAGTATGGAGGAAACAGCCCAGCTTTTGAAATCAGATCTGGGTTTCGTTCCCAACTCTGCCATGTGCAAGGTGTATGAACTTGGGCATGGGCTTAAATTCTATAATCCTCAATTTCATGTAAAAGAGTTTACGATGATGATAACATTAGTCCCCACATCATGACAACATGTAAGATTCCACCAAGGGTGAAAGAAGACACAGCCCTCAGCACAGGGTCTGTCTGAAGTGAAGCACATGTAAGTGCTCAATAAATGATATTTAGCATTAATGTGCTACGCTGAGGGGGTGAGACTAGGGAGGCTCTCACCAGCCTCATCAAGCAGTCAGTGAGTTTGTTTGACTCAAAAAGGCAGGAAGAAGTGTTGGAGAACCATGTAAGAGGTTGACCAGAAGCCTGGTCAACAGCAGCTCCCGTGACCTGGGCACTCTGATGCCAGTGCCCACAGATGAGGGAGAGGTTCCAGGGCCAGATCCGCCCAGGCAGCAGCTCTGGAGCCAGCCCAGCACCACCGCGGGCAAACATCTGAACACAGTTGTTGAGCATTCAGAACAGTTCAGAAAATGTTCTTTAGCTCCACCTTCATCCATTTCTGTCAGCACGCTTTGTCTCTGCTATTGCATTGTTGAGTTACCTTCTTTGACCTTCAAGTTGCTTGTGGGTATTTCAGGAGACATTGTCAAGTTTCACTGTCTGGGCCAGTGAGAATAGGAGCGAGGCAGTAAGGACCACCATGTCCCACAAAGAGCCCAGAGAGACCAAAGAAGGCTACAGGATAAACTACAATGAAGATGTGGCCTTTAGGGCTGCTTGAAGAGGACAGGGGTCTGCTTCCCAGATGATGGCTGCCCAGAGGGTAATTTCACCCTAACATGTTCCAAAATGTGTCAGTCATTTAGCACATTTAGTCATTCATTCTAATTTATATATGAATAATTAATATGAGACTTTTGGGTCAAGACATCAAACCATCTACCTCCATCTCTCTATATAAGAAGAGCAGATATGTTTGTAATTTAGAATATATGTATATGTTAAAAAAATATAAAAAGGAAGATCTTCACAGGCAAATGATGGAGAAGGAAACCAAAGTGGTGAATAGGAGCTGAAGTGCAGCTGAAAATTGGGTACAAAGACCAGTCACTGGGGATTGGGTTGCATGCCAGGACTGGGCTCCTCCATGAAGCCCATGGAAGGAGCCATGAACATACAGCCCACCCACTGGGGAGGTGGACTGACCCTGATCAGCCTTGGGCAGGGGTCTGGAAACATGCTGTCTATCCAAGGCCAGACATAGAGATGCAGCATAATAACAAAACTGAGCTCTTCCGTGTTCCCTATGTAGATATGAAGTTCAGAACTACCCCATCCACATGGAGAAGACTCCTAGATAGAGTTATTCACATAAGCTCTTATTCACAACTCTGAATCCCATGGTTCAGAGCTAGGGATAAGATAACTACAAAGTTGCCCTTTAGGGAAGGGCATTTGGGAGAACACCCTCATGAAATAGCAACTCTCAAAAAGATTATTCACCCAAAGAATAGGAGTGGAGACTGTAATTTTCAAACATGAAGAGAAAGAAATGAACAAATATTGAACCTCATGAACCGTATAAAAGAACAAAAAGATATGACACCAAAAAAATGAGTCCCCCAGGTCTGAAGGTGTCCAAAATGCTACTGGGGAAGAGTGGAGGAGAACTACTAATAGCCCCAGAAAGAATGAAGCAGCTGGGCCAAAGTGGAAATGACACTCAGTTATGGATATGTCTGGTGATGAAAGTAAAATCTGATACTGCAAAGAACAGTATTGCACAGGAACATGGAATGTTAGGTCCATCAGTCAAGGTAAATTGGATGTGGTCAAGCAGGAGATGGTAAGAATAAACATCGACATCTTAGAAATCAGTGAACTAAAATGGACTGGAATGGGCAAATTTAATTCAGATGACCATTGTATTTACTACTGTGGACAAGGATTCCATAGAAGAAATGGAGTAACCCTCATAATCAACAAAAGAGTCTGAAATGCAGTACTTGGGTGCAACCTCAAAAATGACAGAATGATCTTGGTTCATTTCCAAGGCAAGTCATTCAACATCACAGTAATTCAAGTCTATGTGTTTCCTGAGTTGGCAGGCATGTTCTTTACCACTAGTGCCACCTGGGAAGCCCCAAGCAAACCTCCAGTCTCAGTGGTTTAAACAGTGCTTGCATGCTTGGTCATTCAGTAATGTCTGATTCTGCAATCCCATGGACTGTAGCCCACCAGGCTTCTCTGTCCATGGGATCTCCAGGCAAGAATACTGGAATGGATAGCCATTCCCGTTTCCAGGGTATCTTCTCGACTGAGGAATTAAACCCAGGTCTGCTGCATTGTAGGCAGATTCTTTACCATCTGAGCCCCCCGGGGAGCCCAGGTTTAAAGCAGTGAAGTTTTATTTCTCACTCATGCTTCATTGTTCACCGTGGGTTCAGAGGAGGCCCATCCACATGGTCTTAATGTAGGATGCAGGCTGATGGAGAAGCCTCTTTGGAACAGTGCTGGTTGCTATGACAGAGTGCAAGGGCTCTGAAGGGCTTTGTACTGACAATGAAATGCTCCAGCCTGGAAGTGACACATGGTCCACTAACCACAAGGAGACTGGGAAGTGTGTTCAGAAAGCAGAGAGGTGGAAGTATAAACCGCAGGACGTGCAGTGTGGCAAAACAAGGACATATTTCTGGAAGGGTAAGGGCTGGTGTTTCACAGATCAGTAGGCACCTGGGGAGACTGATTTCCCCAAGTGCTTCTTTATTCAACACTGTTGGCTTTAGAGCTAGACCATCCTGGTTGAAGTTTGGATACTGCCATGAGCTAGATGTGTGACTTTGGGCAAATTGCTTAGCCAATCTAAGCCTCAGTTTCTTCATCCATAAAATGGTGCAATACCACCCAAGATGCCACAGCCAGTAAATGAGAGGGCTGTGATTCCCAACTGCCTGGGTCTGGGTCCACAGCCAGTTCTTCCAAAATTCAGGGTCTTCACTGGTTGAAAAACATCAACAACAACAAAAACAAAGTCCAGGAGGCTCAATAATACTCAAGTGGCACAAAATGGGAGTGTAACCTCTTCCTTGTTCTACCTGCCCATTCTTCTCCCCCTTGCCCTTCTTTCTCCCCAGTAATCCTGGGTGCTCCTTAGTATCCCTCCAGCCTTGGCTCCAGTCTGCCTGAGGGTAGAGCTTGTTCCCAGCTACTCGAGAGTTGTTAGCTGGGGACTGATGATGGATCTGCTTCAGACCCACAAAGCCCAGGTTCTCACTTGGCCCTGCCTCTCATTGCACATGGAGTGACCCCCACCTAGCCAGAGGCCCTGATCTCAGCCTTCCTTAGCCCTGGGAACACTTGGGAGGGATGTGGGGGCTCCGCTTTGCAGAAGGGAGGGAAAGGTTACAGAATCACTCTAAACAAGGCAAAACAAAGCCATTTATCTTGGGACATTAGTCACTGAGCTGCTGACGCAGGAAAACATGCTGTACTCTTGGCAATTGCCATTTACATTAGAACAGGATGATTTGTGGACTTGGAGGCCTGAGACCCTTCCAGATTCCCCCACACACTTCTGTCTGTCCCTGCAAGTGCCAGTAGCTTCTCCTTGGGGAAGAGGGGCTGGCCTGGGCCTAGGCCTAACAGGTGCCAAAGTCCCAGCCCCATTCTCTTCCATGTAGACACGGGCCGTGGGCTTGCAGGAGGTGCCCCAGGCTCCCACAGCTGCACTCGCTGCCTTCAGTGTCAGCATCACATTGTATGTGTGGTCTTTCTTTCTTGGCTATAACTGTTTAGTGTTTGGGAGGAAGGGTTTTCGATCTCCACATCTGCCTATATTCTAAAAGATGACATCACCACACACACACACACACACACACACACACAGATTGTCCCAAAGAGGAACAGAAGTTGCCCTGCTCAGAGATAATGCTCTCTTGTACCAGCTTAGGTGATGAAAGTGTTAGTGATGAGAGTGTTAGTCACTCAGTTGTGTCCGACTCTTTGTGAGTCCATGGATTGCAGCCCACCAGGCTGCTCTGTCCATGCAATTCTCCAGGCAAGAATACTAATGTGGGTTGCCATTTCCTTCTCCAGGAGCTTAGGTGATGTGAAAAAGCAAATCAGGGGAAAGGAACTTGAAGGAAGTTGGGGGCCCACTATTTCATCCAGAGTCTTCCTTTTCAAGGTGACCTGATATTTGGTTTGAAGTAAATCCCAGGTGACCCTCTTGCCCACTTTCATGTACAGGACAGGTACCTTCTCCAGCCTTAGGTCCATCCTCTGCGCTCCTGGTCATGGTATCTTTCATGTCCACTCTCTACCTATATGCTTGAGGGTGGAGCATAGGACCTGGCCTAAGCCAATAGGATGATCATATTCTCCCAGTCTCAGCAATTGGTTCACAGATGGATATTTAACCCAGTCAGAGTCAATGAGTTTCAAGCAAACATTCGCTGCATTTCTGAGAGAGTGAAGGTGAGTGTGTCATTGGCACAGGATTTCTTCTCCTGCGCAAGGCGAGGTGTGGGGGTCTGGTACTGCTCTCCGGGATGGGGAGCTGGTAGGTGCTGGAGGGCTACCTCGTGGAGCTGAGGAAGAAGTAAAGACACAGAGAGAAACTGAGTCTTTGGTGATGTCCTTTAAGCAACTGGGTTGAACTTCTCTGGCTCAATCTGTTGAGTTTGAGGTGAAAATCAACACATTCTTTATGTTGTTGAGGTCAGTCTGAGGTGTCCTTTGGTAAGAGCCCTTGACCTGTGTAATAAGTAAGTGTGATCAGGGCACAGAAGACTGTGAAATCTGGCCTCAAATCCTTTGCCCGGGCCATCCCACCACTGAGAACATCACTGTTGCCTAGAGGGGCTCTTACCCTCTTTGTGTACCCACCCTCCTTAGAAGCACTCCATGACCCTGGGACCCAGCCCGCACCTGGGGCAGACTCTGTGCTGCAACAGGACTCTGCCACACGGATTGGGTCTTGTCCATCTTCTCCAGTGGAGGACATGCCTGTTCTTGCCTCCAGTTCTGTGGCCCCGGCACATAGCAGGTGGGCATTCAGTAAGTGACTGCTCTCCTGAGCAGCTATGCTGGTGGGAAGGCAGGGTTAGTGGAGCTGGGGGCATAGGCAGACCTCAAGGGTAGGACTGCAGGAGTCCAGATCAGAAGCTGTGATGACCTCAACTGGGCAGTGGAAGTGAGGAGATCTGGGACAAGGAGAGAAGATGCTTTTAAAATATGGAGGGAGTGGGGAATCCTTGCAAGCTGGAGCCAAGAACAGTCCATGTTTGACATGGGAGGTGTGGTGCGTGGTATGGTAGTCCTAGGACAGGATCACAGAGAATAGCTTCAGAATGGACTTGGTAGGGAGGTGTGTTCCTCTGTGCTCTCCTATCAGGACAGACAAATTAGCAGGTGACCCCTATCCCTGCTCACACCCTGTGCTGACCTAAGTCATCGGAATGAGGGGTAGTAGAAAGTAAATATTCCTGACTAACTTTGGAACACATTTTATACTTCAAATGACAAAGAGGTTCCTGAAGTCCAGACTGTAACTTCGAACTGATGATGAAAATTGGGCTGGGAGTGGGGAATCAGTGTGTCTCCCCCACTTCAGGTCTCCCTCCACTCCCAGGCTCTTCTTTGTGGCTAATACCCTTTTGAGGATGCATGGAACTAGCTCAAGTGGCCATGTCTTTTCTCTTTGAACTATGGATGTCCTGGCCTTCCATCCTGGCTGCTGCCCAGTGGGGATAAAGAGCAGCCAGGGTGGAGTCCTAGGGGTGAGGGTAGGGGCTGGGGTGAGGGTAGGGGCTGGGGTAGTAACCTGCCGCAGAAAGTTTGAGGCTCTAGTCCCAGCAGGGAGCAGAAATGAAAGTAGGGAACAAGAGGCACAGGCAGAAGGTGGCAGGGTGAGGAGGGGGCTACCTCCAGATGTCCTTGAGGGTACCTTGGCTCTGCCCACCCAAGGCTGCCAGACCAGGCTGTGTAGATTTTGGTTGCCAGAAGCGGAAAGGGTTACCGTGTCTCCCTGGGCCAGTCTTCTGATTCAGAGACTGGCATGGATAAAGCTGAGGCTCACAGACCAGTACTGCTTTTCATGACCAGTGTAGGCACAGAAGTCATGGTGGTGGAGTGTAGCCTAGCCAGGAATGGAGTCGATCCTAGCCTGGCCTCACCCAGCAGCAGCTTGCTGAAACTTTTGGCCTATATGTCACCATCCCTGGGGAAAATCCAGCCAGACTGGGTCATTTACCCCCCGTCTGGAGCCCTACAGAAGCATCTCAAGTGCAAGTGCTGAAGCTTTGAGCACTCACAGAGCTGCCGTGCTGCGGGCCTCTGGCTAGTACCCACTTCATGGGCTTCTGACCTCTGTGCTCAGCTGGCCTTAGTTCTGCTGTCTGCCCAGTGCTTGGCCGTACTGCTCTTCATTTGGGCCAGGGCCACCCCCCCCCCCCCACTCCCCTGTCCTTGCCTCCCAGCCCAGCCAGCCCAGCCCAGCTCTTCCCACCAGCGAGGGCCCTGCTTCACACCCATGGAAAGGTCAGAGTTGGGACTCAGTCATTAGCAGGCCCTCTGAGCACTGTCCAGAGCCCTGTGATCTCCCCCTCCTGCCAGTTTCTCCCCACGAGGTTGGCATGGAGCTCCTGAGAGCTCTTGACTTGAATGAAGGAGCAAGGGAGCACAGTGAGGCAGCCCGGGGGTGGCCAAGCTCTCCAGCCCATCCTGACTCTGCTTTCCCTTCCCTTGTTCTCTGCCCAGCCCCATTCATGCAAGAGTCTTTATATAGAAACATTATTTCATTTCTCTTGGGTATATGTCTAGGAGTGGAACGGCTGAATCATACAGTAGGTGAATATTAAACTTTGGAATAATAAACTCTGTGAGTTTAAATGTGACACTCATTCAAAGTAATTGTCCCACTCCATGTTCCCTCCAGCAATGTGGCAAGTACTGGATGTTCCACCTGTTTGCCAACTCTTGGTATGTTAGTCGTCCTAGATGAGGGCTGAGGTTATGTGGGTTATAACAGCACTAAGAAAGGGAGAGTACAAGTGGAGAGTAAACCAAGAAGAGAAATTGGACTTGAGGATGCTGGTTGCAACTTGCCTTCATTGGTTATCTGCCCTGTGACCTTGGGCAAGTACTTGAACTTGGCTATGCTTCCATTTTCTCACCTGGAAAACAAGAACATCACACCTACCTGTGTTGAGATTAAATGAGGTAATGGATGTCAATGTATTTTCACACGGCCAGAGTTGACTGTTTGCAGCAGAGAGATGCTGAGGAGTAGAGACAAAGTTGAAGGATCCCAGCCTTACTTGGAAGGTTTCTGGGTTTCTGAGGTGAAGCATTGGTCAGGAAAGCACCCCCTCAGAAAGCAGGCATTCCTGCTCCTCTCTCTGGCCCAAACACACAGAAGCCTGGGACTGTTTGCCTAACATGAACTCAAGGGAGGCAGGCTACGCTTAGAACTCAGAGCTCAGTAGATGAACAACTCAACTGAAGCAGGCTTTTTGATTTACGTGTTTATATCCTCGAAAGGAGCCCTTCTTTACCTGAGGGACTTGGGGCTGCCCTCCTTTAATTATGAGAACGGGACTCGGTAAACTTACGGAGAGGCTGTGGGGGAAGGGGAGGCGGAGGCCCTCAGAGCTGGGGGCTGGGCGGCCCTGATGACCACCCCATGGAGAGTTTTGCCTCTGAGCCTTCTCTGTTCTCCAGCCTCACACCAGCACACAGTAGGACTTCCTGGCGGAGTGACACATGAGTCATTTCTGAGACACTCTGGTGAGTCACTGGAGAGGTAGTGTTGCCACACCGTAATTTACCAGCGACAGGGGATTTCAGGGGGCTGCAGTGTGGGCAGGCCTGCAGTTTCCTATGTCCCACCCCCACCCCAGGGTGTCCACCTGCTTGCTGGCCAGGAGGAGGTTGGAAGGGAGAGGGACAAAGCAAGCACCTTCCAGCCAGGTGAAGAGGAGAGAGATAACTTTCCCTTTAGGGTCTCCCCAAATAGATCACAATGTGACCTTCTTTCACTTCCCAGCATAAGCGGTGGTTAGACTTTAGGCCAGCTCTGATGAGGGAAGGAAATGCAATGGAACCCACTTTCCTCCTCTTCCTGGGCAGAACGTTTCCAAGCTTAGAAGAGTTGGCCAGACACAGGTGGACCCCAGGGAAGAAGGTGACAGTTGGGGTTAGGTGGCTCGGGTGAAGGGAGTCAAGTTTAGCGTGAACAGGCCGCCTAGAAGAGACCACATAGGAAGGCCTGGGCAGGGGTCGGGCTGGTGACGCCCCCTCCGACCTCCCCTCTTCTGTGCATCGTGGATGGACACCAGGCTGCTCTGCCCCATACTGCAGCTTCTGAAGGTGAAAGTCACCTTCCGCTGTTTTCCCCACTGCCTGCCGCTGGGCTGGGGAAGCAGGCGACATAAATCCTTCCTCGTCCCTGTCCCGTGGCTCTTGCCTGCGTGGCCGCGGGGAGGAGACTCTCGTGGCTGTAAATCAGCGTCCCCTCCGCGCGCCGCCTGCCCTTCATCACGGTGCTTTACGGCGCTGACACCCGCCAGGATTTAGTGGGCCAGCCGGGCTGAGGCCGCCTCATTGAAATGCCCCCTCTACCCTCCCTCCTCCTCCCTCAGAACGGAGGCCGCCCATAAATCCTGGAGATGGCTATTTGCATATCCATCTGCATACATTTGCCCCTCAAATTGCCTGCATCAGAACGCACAGCATCACCGGAGGAGCCAGAAAGTTTCTGTTGTCCCAACTCTTGTAGAGGAAGGGGAAGCTGAGGCCAGGGAGGGAAGGGGCCCTGAGAGGCAGGGACAGAGTGGGGGTTCGGGCAGAAGGGATTTAGCAGAGGCTTTTGTGTTGTCCTTCAGTCGCTCAGTTATGTCCGACTCTTTGCGACCCCATGGACTGCAGCACGCCTGGCTTTCCTGTCCTTCACCATCTCCTGAAGCTTGCTCAAACTCATGTCCATTGAGTCAGTGATGCCTTCCAAACATCTCGTCCTCTATCATCCCCTTCTCCCCCTGCCTTCAATCTTTCCCAGAATCAAAGGCTGGGGACATATAAACCAGGGCCTCCTCTGGCTCCTTCTGCCTCAAACTGGGCTCAGCCAAGACCAGGCCCCAGTCTGGACACGAGTAATCTGTTGGGAAGGGTGAGGGCCTGGTGCAGCCGGATTCTTCTATCTGCATGAGCCCCCTTGCCCTACACCTTAACACCAATCTAGTGACCCCTGTGCCCAAGAGCATCACTCATTGGTTCAAGGATGGCATCCCTGGGCTCCTTTGCCTGGGCCTCTTCAACAGTAGGTGAGCCCTGAGCCCTCCCTCAAGCTCCCTTCTGCTCAGGAAGGCTCAGAACTTTCTGGGCTCTCAGGGAGACGAAGGGCCAAGGCAGGGTCAGCCCGCCTTTCTTCTCTCGATCCCAGGCCCCACTCTGTCTTCCAAGTAGAAGCCCCACGGGTGGGGCCCAGCACCCCCAGCTGGGCCCAGGGCTGGCTGGAGACCAGGTCAGGGACGTTTCCTCTGGTGGCATATGTCCGCCCCCTCCCCTGTCCCTGCTCCTCTGTTGCTCACCCCTGTGGTGTGTGCTTCATGTGTTTCTGATTGACTCATAAAAAATGCCTTCTCATCAGAGGCCTGTATTGCAACAGTCTGAGGAGGCGCAGGCTTTGGGGGAAACCTGCTGCTCCTTCTGAGACCGAGAGTCCTGACAGGACTGATGTGGGCTCTTCCTTGACCTAGGCTGAGGGGCTCCCTCCCTCCCTCCCTCAGGATAGCACCCAGTGGGGCAGTTGTCCTGGGCCCCAGATGTGGTGCCCTTCACTCAGAGTCTCCTTTCACTGCCCCGGCTCCCCTCTCCACCCTACCTGCCCCTCCCACCACCTGGAGGCTGGTGAGGAAACCCCAGGACAGGACAGAGTTGTAGGTGGGAGACCCTGCGGGGCTGGGCGCGGCCACCCTTATCTCTGTGCAGATCCTGCCTGGATCTCTGTGCTGGGAGCCCAGATGAGGCCAGGGTGGGGCTGCGCGTCCACATCGCCCCTGCTCAAGGAGGGGATAAGTGAGCGTTGGAGCCTGGATGCTCAGAGTGGGGAGAGGCAGGAAGGGGATGTCCCTGACATGGGCAGCACCTGGCTTCCCTGAGAAATAACCCCAGGAGAAGCACGGGAGCCCAGCCCCGGCAGCCCTGGCTGTGTGCTGGGGGAGAGGTGGACCCTAATCCCACTTCCTTTCTGTTCTCTTTCTCCCCAGTCTCTGCCTCTCCTCTCCACAGAGGTCCTGGGTTGTTCCGTTTTCTCTTCTCTGTTGAACGCCCAACGGCCTCCCCTGGTTAGGGGAGAGTCAGGTCCTTCCCTCCAACCCCTGTCTTCAGGGCAGACTGGCCCAGGTGAGGAGGACAGACAGTGTGTCGGGATGCTGAGACCCTGGACAAGGAGGAGGGTGACAAAGATGAGCCCAAACTCTCTGTCTCTGCAGCTTTTTAATAAAAATAAATAAATAAATGAAAACAAAGAATAATAGTAAAGAACGTAATATGGCCTCCTATTGGGTCCAGGATAGTGGGGAGCACAGAGTCAGGGGGATGGCTTGGAAGACCTCCCCAGAGCCACCCTGGCTAACATTTGCTGGGATTCTTAGAAAGCACTGCATAGACTTTGTGGCGGCATGGCAGCAGAAGGGCCCCCCATCTGGAAGCCTTTAAAGTCTCCCTCCCCCTCTTCTCCAAATAGCTTGTTCCCAGAAAACAGGAGGAGAAGTTACCCAACAACAAGCTGGGGCTTCCTGTAGGGCTGGTGGCCCCCTCCCTGCCTCTGTCGTAGCACACCAGGCCCTCACCCGCCCCCCAGGCTCTGCTCAGCGGGGCCCCTGCCTGTTCCACATCGTGGAGTTGGTTCCTGTCACCTCCTTGACGACCTGGGTGCACAGCTCACTTCCCCCAGGAAGCCCTCCTGAACCACCTCTTGGCATTCTGGTAACTGCTTCAACTCCCCTGTGAATACACATACCCAGCCTTTGTATGTGCCCTTGTTCTGGTTCAGGCCCGCCAGCCTATTTGCTATGTTGTCTCTTTTCATCCCGTCTGGTCTGGAAGAGTATTTAGGGCGTGGTGAGCCCTCCCTTTTTATTTTACATAATGGAAAATTGAGGCCCAGAGAGGCCAAATGATTTGTCCCAACGCAAACAGAGCCAGCTACAGACCTCAGCTCTCTTTCTCCTGGTCCAGGGGTCCATTGCCCGCCCAACATGTCCATTTGGTTGTGGGATGACAGTATGGCCCCAAAGAGAGCCCGTAAGTTCTGACTTGCTGTGCGGTTGGGCACAGCCGAGCTGTAGAAGCTGCCAGAAACTGAGGGGCAGAGACCTCGGAGAGGCGGCAGGACTGGCCAGTGACTGGGGAGGTGAGGTCTTCAGAAGAAAGAGTTCTGGCCCACCGATGCTCACCCATGCCCAGAGGGCCTGGCAGCCTGGCCTGCATGCTGACTGGCCGATCTGGCTCCCGACCTGCTCACTTGGCATTTGAGGGAATCACCTTGAAATGAAAAATCTCCAACCAAAAGAGGTTTTTAACCTTTAGATAAGCAGAGAGTTGAGTCTTAGATGAGACTCTGGTCCTTGTAAAGTCTTTCCAGAAATACAGTGACTGCAGGGTCTCAGTTTCCTTATTTTTAAAATGGGGACAAAAGCACTGAGTCTTCAGGAGGAAGATGGAAATGGGCTTTGAAGGATGGGAATAGGCAGAAGAAACTTCTAGAGCAGAGCATGAGCACAGACTCAGAGGGTGAGTGAGCACCGACTGACCTCAGTCACTCTGACCAGGTGTGTGGCCTGGGACAAGCTCCCTAATTAGTCTCTGCCCCGGTTTCTCACCTGGATGAAGAGGATTACAGTAGCACCTCCCTGAGGTAGCTGAGGCCATATTTGTAAACGTGAGGTAATATTTGTAAAATTCTTCACATAGTAAGTGCCCTCTGAGAGGCACATTTATTTACTCATTTACTTAACAACATTGCTTTCCTGGTACTATCCATTTTAATTCCTATAAGCAACACAAGAGGATATTTACTGGAGCTTGTGACTCATGGATACTGGGCCTGGGGGCCTTTCAGGAAGAGAGATCCTGGGACTTATATACTCCGGCCTCCTCACACAAGACGTTGTCCACTTCTGGGCCACTCTCTCTCAGGACGCACCAACCTGTGCCAAGGACCAGAAACCCCACAAGCCCTGACTCTGGGGGCAGCCTGGGTAGAGGGGGAGAGGGTGTGGGGAGGGGGCATGTGTGACCATGGATTGCAGTTCCAAGTGAGAAATAAGCAGGAGCAGATGGAGCCCAGAGCATGAAGTTCCTGTTCTCATGCAAATGTCTGGGACAATAAAAGTCAGGGGGTGGCCATTGTGGGGGCAGGGAGGAGATGGAGGGAAATGGAGATAGGGTAGGGGGTGCAGAAGGAAGATGCCATGCTGGCAGAATTAGCTCTTATTCAGAGTTGCTGTTGAATTGCTTGGGGATGGGGGTGGCCTTTCCAATCTGCTGCCCAGGGCCCTTGGCCAGCCTACTAGGGCGCAGGCGGGCCCTGGGAGAGTGGGGAGGGGTCTGGGCCTGTGCCTGCTGGGGACAGCTTGACAGCAAGTGCTCTCCAGAGCTGATTGCATTTCCTGGCCTTTGATGCCCGAGATCAGAGCAGTGCCAACCTCTCCCCGCCTCCCAGCTCCTGGCAGCTCCTCCCTTCCCTCGGGGTCCAGGCTGTGTGGGCGACATAGTGGCTGGAGGGGGCAGGTCAGCCTGGCATTAGTGGCAGGCCCCAAGTGACTTAGAGCAACTGACATGTGGGCTCCTTCCCACTCTGGGGGTGCCAGGAGCTCCAGCTGTGGGTGGGTGCGGCCCACACCCACGCTCTGTGCTTGTCACGCTGGCTCTGTGTCCGCAGACACCCAGGGGTTAGACATGCAGGTCACCAAAAGCCAGGCCATGGGGGTTGGGTTTGGGGGTGAGGTCCACGTGGCCAGGATCAACCACAAGAGCCAAGACTGGAAACCAAGATTGGAAACCACAGCCTATGGAGATGGCACAAGGTCTGTTTTGCTGTAGGAAGAAAGGATTGTACCATTGGTCACGCAAACTGACCTTTCATGGGATCCTGGCTGGGAGAGGCTAGGTGCTGGTTTAGAGGAGGACCCCTACACAGACCTTCCTTCCTCTGATGGATCCTCTAGCCTCCTACTGACCATTTGGGCTCCATCCTGGAGGATCTTCCACTCCCTTGTTTCTACCTGACCTGAGCACCCCATGGGGAACTGGCCCCGGGGGCATTGGCTGCTGGGATCCTACCCTGAATGCCCAGGGATGCACTGTGTAGATTTGCAAGGGTCCCACACCCCACTGGGAAGCCCTCCTGGGCCTTTTTGCCTGTAGTACCCTTGGGAGGGCTTCAAGTTCAAGTAGCTGCATAGGGCAAACCACTTCTTGCCTGATTCCTTCCGCCCAGGTGTCTATCAGCCTCAGTTTCCCTTTGGCAGAAGTATGCAAGGCATGCTAGGCAGAGGACAGGCTGAGAGTGCAGAAGGTGGTCTGTGTGGAAGCTCTGGAAGGAAGGCAGAAGCTTCTGTGGTTACAAGTCTGCAGGTCCTAGGGGAGGGGTCCTTGGCCAGAATGATGGTGGGACTCTGGTGGTCTGCGTGCCTGCAGTGGGGCTCTGGCTCTCCATGGTGCCCACCCATGTGGAGAGGATTAGGGCCTGGAAAGACATGTTTTCCTGCTTTCCTTCTTGGAAGGAGGATCAAGGGGACCTGGTGACAGCCCAGAGATTCTGGGCATGTGGACAGGCCCACTTTCCTTCCATCTCCCAGGCAGCCTGAGAGATGCACCATCTGCTGGCAGCCCTGAGCCTCGAGCCCCCAGCCAGCCTGGAGAAGAGCTCCACCCCACCGAGAGGAAGTGTTGGGCTGGGACCTGATGGAAATAAGACAGCAGGTATTATGCACAATGATTATCGGGCTTAGTGGACCTGAGCAAAGTTGGTCAGGGGTTGCAAAGATGTAGGGACCCCTATCACCCTGACTTCCCTCTGCTCATTAGATCCAGGAGGCAAAACTGCTTCAGGAGAAGGAATTACAGGACCCTGGAGGGTGGGCTTGGAGTTGGGGCTGGGACTGAGGGTGATTGTGGCATCCTGTGCTTGTCTGGGTGTGTGTGTGGCACGTGGTGGGGCAACTCTTAAACCCAGATGCATGCACTCACATGTACACACATGCATATACACACACTCACACTTCTATGAAGACAGTATCCAGCATTGCAGTGCTTGCATTTGGTGAATGAATGAAAGTCGCTCAGTCATGTTCGGCTCTTTGCGACCCCATGGACGATGCATTTGGTAGGTACACAGCAAATATTTGATGAATGGATGGCTAAACTAGAGAATGATGCTGGGCTTCTTTTCCTCTACTCAGAACCTTAGTTTTTGAGGCTTTTTCATTCTTTATTCCCGGCTGGTGACTCGGCTATCTGGAGTGGTCACTTCTCACTGGCTGGTTGTTCTCTAGTTCTTAGCATAAGAATTAAATTGTGGCTTTCTGGAATAAGAACTTGGATCTCAGCCCCCCCCCCCCCCCCCCGCCCAAAATTCCCTTACACTGGGTTTGGTCTTCATCAGTCCCTGTTACTGACCTCTTGGGGCATCTGTAGGGTTGTGCAAGGTTCGGAGTTGGGCCCAAGATGGCAATTGCCATTCTAATCTGAGCTGTGCCCCTGGAACATGATTTAGATGACCAGGAAAGGTCTGGGACTCAGGGGCCAGTCAGAATTAAGACTGGAACAGGAATTTCTAACCTGTGATTATGTGGGGCCAGGCACCCCACCCCTTACCCCCCAAGCTCTCATTGCCACGTGTGATATGTGTGAATGTGCTCAAGAGTACATTCTAGAATGAAATTAAAGATATTTAACTTTGTCTCCACAGGGCTGGAGCAGTCTGAATGGACACCAAACAGAAATAGCTGCAGGTCAGCCCTGGAGCATCCGTTTGCCTCTCCTGTCCCCTCCCAGTCTCTCCCTTCCGTACCCCTCCCCGCCCTTCCTCTTCCCTCCCTTGACTCCTCTCCTTCCTTCTCCCTCATTGCTACCACGGATTGGGTGGTACTTCGTCTGTGTTCTGTGTTGAAATGGCCCTCTTAGAGCCATGCCTGTCACTGAGGGACTAGAAGCTTCCATGCTGGCCCTGGTCCCGACCTCATGGGATGACTGTGTCTCCTCCTCTCTGAGACCTAAGCACAGGTGGACATGGTAGGATTGATCACGTGGGGGAGGAGGGGATGGAGACCTTGGTCACTGGTGAGCTGTGGAGTTGGAGACTTTCAACTTGGCTTTTGTTTTGTGACTCTGTAGGAACCCTCTTTGGAAGTGACTCAGTGTGACTGAAGCCACTTTGCCACCCCACCCCGCCCAGGACTCTGAAGGGTCCCTCTTCCCAAGCTGCGAGCCCCTGGGTCGCTGAGCAGCAGGCGGCAGGGGAGGGGTGGGACCTGCCCCCTGGCAGGCTGGCACCTCATCTGAGCCCCTCTGTGCTCCCTATGTGTCTGGCTGTGTACGAACATTTGTGTGCACGCGAGTCAGCCTGTGTGGGCCTGTGTGTGCCTGTGCACACGTGCCCAGAGTGAACACGGGCACAGTGTGCTGTGTGTGCACGTGTGCATGGGTACACGCTCGCACGTGAATCTGTGTGGGGATGACATGCCAGTGTGTGCACGCTCACAAATGGAAGATTGGCTGGGAAACCCGAGTCTCCCCGTCCCAGGCCTCAACCCCTGCTCCCTGGGGCCCTGGTGGAGGAGAACAGAGAGTCCTCAAACCCCGCGATCTGGGACGGTGGCTTCTGTCGGATCCCGCCCCCTCCCTCTCTCTTGACACAAATAGCCTGTGGAACAAAGGGAGCTGGGGATTTGGATTATTTATACAGTCAACATTAAGCAACTTGTGGTCTATTTAAATTCTTCTTTATTAGGCCGGGAAATTCCATGGCAAACACTCAGGCAGTAAGGAAACCTCCAACAAGGCAGCTCCCAGCTCCACATTGCCATTTGCTTCCTCATCATCTTTCCTGCTCCTGACCTCTGACCCCTGCTTCTTCCATCCAGGCTCCCCAAGGCCATGTCCAGCCCTGTCTTCCCCACCTGCACGCCCTCCAGATTCTCCCTCTGTCCTTCAGCCTCCATCTCTCAAACCTCCACCCCAGGCCCCCACCCAATACCTGCCATGCTTTCTGTGACTTGGGAGGGTCGGCCAGACACCAAGCCTTGCACTTCAGAGACAGCTCTGCGGGAGCAGCATGGGGCCACAGGGAGGGGGAGTCAGGCTTGGGAGAAGGTGGGGAGGGGCAGGCTGTGGGCCTGTGCTCACCATCAATGTGCTCCGGAGGCTCAGGGGACCTCTGCTCCCAGAGGTGCCTCTAGTAGACAGCTTGGGCAGCAAAAGAAGGGAGCTTACCAACAGGACACACCACCAGCCTCTCCCCACCCCTGGCTGCGGGGGGTTGTACGAGGGGCTGAGCAGGGTCTGGGGCTGGGGAGGGGCTGAGGGTGGCAGAGCTCAGGGACTGCAAGATCTCTTCAGAGGGGACAGCCTCTGGGCTGAGGATCTGCAGGGCAGGCCTCTTCTCCCAACAGAGGGCCCTCTCTCTTCTCTCCCTAGGCTGTGGCCCTGAGGGCTCACCCCGAGACAGACATCGCTGAGGGCAGAAGGACAGCTTGGGAAATGGGAGGGAAGTGGGGAGGAGAACCAGAGGAGCATCCTGGGGTCTGGAGGATCTACCGTTTCTGGGCAGGGGTGGGTGCCCCCTCCTAGCCCTTGGATCCCAGGGGCGCTGCTGGCCCTGCTCATACTTTGAGTGAAAGCTCCTCTCTCCCTCTTTCTCTCTCCAGCTAGACTGTGAGCCCCTGAGGACAGAGAATGCAGACATTCACCTTGGAGCCCAGGGCCTGGCAGGTAATAGCAGGAGCTTCATGGATGTTCCTTGAACTCAAAGAAATGGCACTTTGAGGGGTTGTGGCCCAGCCCAGTCCTCCACGTTCTCCCCTAATATAACCTCTGCCCAGAATCCTGTCCCATTCCTGCCTTTCCCAGGGGACAGGGCCTTGCCCAGATGGAGAGGAGCTCAGTGAGGGCTCAAGGCTCATTTTGAACCTGTCCTGATGGCAGGCTGTGCTGGGAGAAGGGGGACAGGCTGTGCTTCCCGGCCTTGGGGAGGGGGCATCACCAGGGAAGGAAAGAGGTGAAGGTCCCATGCCGACTCCATTCTCTGGAGATCTGACAAGGCTCAGCTATTGTTTGAGCTGATGTTTGGGCTATGGGTAAGCAATGCGTCCCCCTCCAGGCAGACGGGGCAGGGGCGGAGAAGCTGCCCCTTCCAGATCACAGTGTGACAACCTCTGTCTCTAAACGGCAGCCGACAGAGAGGGTGGGGAGACCGACCTAGAACTTGCTGCCGATTATCACCTCGCTGTCAGCCCTACCCTCTGGGCCTGTCCCTGCTGCCACCTCTGGGCCCGTGTTTCTGATTAGTGGGCCCCAGCTGTGTAGCATTAGTTGCATTTTTCCAGGATGAATCTTGGTTGTGACTTCCTGCCACGGGTCTGAACCAGCTGCCTGCCTTTGCCGCCTGCTTCTCATCCCCATTCCCTAGGCTGCCCCAAATGCCCTCACTCCCAGCGGGCTCCTCCTCGAGGGGATAGTGAGGCCGCCCCGGCTCAGGGTTTTTTGTCTCCTGGGTTGGGGGAGATGTCCCTTTGCCTGCCTGGGGCTGCTCAGGGCACAGCCGCTGCTCACAAGCAGAATCCAGGCAGCTTCTTAGATGTGTGGCCTTCAGTGGGTGGCAGAGCCCCAGACCTTCACAGATGGGCAGATGCCACCGGACAAGGGCTGAGCAGGTCAAGACTAGGGAGGTGTTTGTACAAGGCTGAGCAAGTTGCTCAGGGAAGTCTCCAAAGGCCAGGAGCATCACCTTCTGGCTTTCTGGGGTCCATCTTCTGTGCAGTCGTGGTCTTGATGTGGTCGAG